>NC_044565.1:68467075-68768637 GCF_007565055.1 Rhinopithecus roxellana
GGAGGCCTTGGCCTTGCAGTTTGGTCTGAGTTCCCTGCTCCCTGCCCAGTGAACTCGGGGGTGGACAACTGGGTGGGGGACTATAGAAACATCTTCCCACCTCTTGGATGTCTCTCCAGAAGCTCAGCCCTGCACTCTGAGCCCAGCTAGGCCTAGAGAGGCCTGTCAAGGGGACTAGGCCCCAGGCCTCTTCCCCGTGTCTTGGGAGCAGTGGGCAGCCAGAGGGGCCCTGCCTGTTACCTCCGGAAGCTCTTCTCTCCGGGGGGCCGGGAACTGGCCCGGGAGCCTGGGAGCAGTCCATCCGTCTCTTGGCTGTCCTTCTCTTCCTCTTGAAGAGACTCATCTCCCAGGAAGTCCCCATCATCCCAGGAGCCCACTGTGCCGTCGGTGGCCTGATACCGGACTTCCACGCACAGGCTGGTCTGAAGGGAGGGAGGTGGTGGTGAGCAGCTGGTATGGCGACAGCTATCTCCACCCTGTATATATGGCTGCTTGCTGGTGTTCACACAGCGCTTCCACACCCTTGCCTCACTGGAGGAGGTTAGGATGGTATGATCCCCTCTACCCTATTTTGCTGATGAGAAAACAGAGGCTCTGAAAGGCTGACTTGGGCAGACCCGGTCAGCTTATTGGGATCTGACTCCAGGTCCCGCTGCTGGTGGCTCCACTCCTCCCTGGTGCCCCAGGTGGAGGGGCCTGGCCTGCCCAGGACAACTGAGCCTGGACTCACCCCCTGAGTCCACTGTCTCCATAACCGAGAGTGTCGTTTAGCATCCCCATGATCAGGCCACCTCCTCTCCTCAGAACAAGGGCTGCCTGCAGGCCTGAAGCGTGACCTGCCAGAAATCGGCTTGTTGGAAATGTGACAGGATGAGCTGAAAGTGGCCTCCGGGAGAGGAGCGCAGGCCCCAGGCTCACACCCACCCTTTCTGCCCCGGAGAGGGAGGGAATCTTGGGAGCTGCCCTAGGGTTTCCCTCTGGGAAAAGTAGAGCACTCAACCCAGGCTCAGGATTAGCAATGGAGAATCATGACTGGGCTTCCTGCTCGGTGTCCTGGGGCCATTACTTTCTCGCAGCTCTAGTTTCCCCCCAGTGCCCAGGGATCACCATTCCTCGCTGGTCTAGAGGTAACTTATGCCTGTGCCCCAGACAGGCGGCCCTCACTCAGTGCTTGGACACTCCAGCACCCAGGCTTAGATTTCCCAAGGAAGGGAAAGGTGAACATATTTTCTGAACCCTCACTGTGCTAGACATCATGCTAAGATGCTTTAATTTTAATGTCCACTCCTTTGATCTTTTCAACATTGCAACCTACCTTACCTCGCATATCAGGAGGTTAAGTTACTTGCTTTAAGTCACACAGCTAGGAAGATCTGAGCCCAGGCTGACTGACTCTAAGCCCCATGTCCTTTCCATGGAACAAATGCGACCCTCTTGGTGGAACCAAGGATGTTGTTGTGGGAAAATGGTGGTCTCTGGCATTGGAAGTCCTGGGTGTCCGTGCTGGTCCTGCTGTCGACTAGCGTTCTGACCGTGGCCAAATCCATTCCCCATCCAGGACTTCATTGTTCCCATTCATAACAATGGGTAGCGGAGATGGGTGGCAAGTGGGCTAGGAGATCTGTGAGCACTTTCCTCTGCTGACATCTGAAAATCCAGGGTGTGGGCTCTGCTGTCTGTTCATCCCTGCTAACTCCCCAATTCTCTCATCTCACTGCCCACACTACACTCTTCATCCAGGCTTCTGTGTTCTCCTCCCAGTCTGCCTTCCCATGGGTGTCCATACGTAGTTTGTTCTGCACCCCTTCTCCCCTTGCTGTGGTGGCTGAGACCCCGGTAACTTTAAGAAGCCCTCTCTGCCCACCCCTGCTCATGGGAGAAGAGGGTTCCTTCTTTTCTAGCTCCCTGTGGTTGCAGTCCTGGCTTCTGAGGCTGTTTCTCCTGGCCACTACATAGGGTCATATATTACACAGGACCCCATTGGGGGACCATGGCACAGCCCCATTTTATACATGGGTAAACTGAGGTCAGGAAATAATAGCTAACAATGTTATAGATTTATTGTGCATATCTGTTCTAAGTACTTTCTGTGTATTCTCCTTTAATCTTCAGAATAGTCCTGTGAGGTGGATACCATAACTGTGCTCACTTTGAGGTGATATGTAGCTTGCCCAAGTCACACAGTTAGTGAGCGACCTAAGATTCATACCCAGGGTCCCTGTTCCTCACCATCATGCCAACTGCCCATGAGTGGCCATGGCTGAGCTCAAGAGGACTGAAGAATCTGAGCAGAGCCTGGGGCCAGGCTGTCTTGGTAGGGTTGCCTCCTTCTTTGTTAGAACATGTATCAGGTGCCTCTGGACTGTGCGTCACTAGTGCATGTGTGCTCATGCAAAAGTGCTGGGATGTGACAAACAATAGGAAATGAGGTCCCTGCCTTCCTAGGGAGGACCAGAGCCAGATACACAGAGTGAATGAAGGTCATGCCCTCGAGTGCCAGCGGGGTTCGGTCTGGTCTTTGGATGACGAGAGGAGCCTCTTTAGTGACTCCTGAGCTGGGTCCAAATGGAAGGGTACATTCTCACCGTAGGAAGGACAGGGTGCTTCCTGTGGGGCAGTAGACCCTGCCATGCCACAGGGCCTCCAGCCATGACCACAGATTGAGCCGTTCCAGCAGAGTCTGACCTGAGTCTCCTCCTCCCACCACACCTCACCATGCACGAGGGGCATTCCCCAGACCACCCCATGTGTGGGGCAGGGAGAACAGACCCCCAGATGGCCCCATATGGGAACGTCCAGGAACTTCCTGGGTCACACCCACCTTGATAATAGCATTGTTGTCATCAATCAGCGTGTCAGTCACCTCCACATGGCTCTCCTCTACCACCTGCTGCAGCACCATACGGAAGGTCCCGATGAGCCTAGGGATGGCAGAGGGGGCACGGTGGTTACATGGAACAGACCAGGGTGAGGAGCAAGACTGATATCCCAAGAGCTGTGACTGCTTAGGGAGGACTGAGGTGGGCTTGCTGCAGCTCTGGGCTGGGCTGGAGAAGGTGGTCTAGGAGCCAGGGCTGGTTGCAGCCAGAGCAGCATGTCCCACTGTGGATGGTTGTTTGTGGGAGGCCCATTTCTTTGGCAGAGCTCCAAGGGGCAGTGAGCACCATTAGGGGATGTCTACAGAATGTGGGGAAGAGTGTATGGAATCCAGCTTTAGCTGAGCCCTTGCAGAGAAGTTTCCAGATGCTCAGTGTGGAGGCTGGGGAAGGACCTGAGGTTCCTGGATGGACAAGTAGCTCCTCCTGCTTCTACCTCCCTAATGATGATCGAGGTTTCCAGCCCACACCAACAGCACTCACTCATCCATTCCACATCCGCAGCCTGTAGGTTCCTGGATGGCAGGAACCTGTGTGATGGCAGAGCCCATGGATCTGCACAGCAGGGGAGAGGCGGTACAATGCTTTGGTTAACAGCACAGTCCTGGCGTCAAAGAGACAGGGGTCTGAACCCAGCTCTGACACTGACTAATAAGCTACCTGCTTCCTAGGCAATTTCCTTAAACTCTCTCAGTCTCAGTTTTCTCACAAGATGAGCTGATAAGCCCTACTTCACAGAGTTGTTGTTGGCAGACTGAGTGAGATCATCTGCGAGTGTTCTTATCAGAGCCCCCAGCACAGCCAGCACTCCAAAGCAGTCTGGTTGGTCGTTATTCATGTGCTGTCTCTAAACTGCGAGCCTCTCCAGGGCACGGGTAGTGCTTTCTATTCCAGCCTCTGTTTGACATTTCTAGCATACTTGAGATCTCAATATCTGCTGGCTGAAATAATGAACAACAGTGGGTGCCCAATAAATGCTGATGGAGTTGACTTCAACCCCATTGCACCCCATAGTCAGAAGGCTATTTGCTGCTCTGGGAGAGAACGGGGAACTCAGAGAGATGTCCTCATATGGTGCTTCCACGTGGGGTGGTTGAGAACACACACACCTTATCTAGCTGAAGGCACAAAGGCGAGGGAAGCATCCAGGATGTGTGAGAGCTAGAAGGGACCTTGGGCATCATCTGATGCTACCTGAGATTTATAGAGGAAGATGGTGAGGCCACGGAAGGGGAAGGGACACAGCTAATTAAAGGCAGATCTGGGTGAGGTGAAGAATCAGATGAATTCTGACTTAAACGTGCTTGATGTCTATACCACCTTGAGGTCTATGGAGGGTGAACACTGATTTTAAAAAAATCCTCCCATCTCTATGAGGGGAGGAAGTGATAGGGGCAGCCATGAGGGATGGATATGAAATGCTCCCCTCTGGAGCTCAGAGCCCCATCCACCAGCACGCCCCACCTGCCCGAGGGTGAAACTGACCACACCCCTTCTTCACTCTAAAGCCAAACTGGGCTTCTGGGCTCTTAGAGCAGCCCCATGGAAGCCTTCCATAGCTGCATGCACCTCTCCCCAGCTCAGGCAGTGCCCCAGAGACAGAAGTGCTGGGCTGGCAGCCAGGAGCCCTGGAGCCACTGCCCCTGAGTCTCAATTTGGTCTTTATAAAATGAAGAGGGAAGAGGACTTTTAGCTTCCGTACCATGTAGACATTCTAACAGTAGACCATGGGCACAAAAGAATACGCTCATCTTTTTTCAGCCTCACCTCTTTTTGTTCTAAATCAGTGGTTCTCAAACTTCAGCATGAACAGAGTCACCTGGAGGGCTTGTGAAAACACACATGGCTGGGATATCCTCCTCTGTGGATGTGCTGGAAAATGTGTCACTGGTGGGAGAGGAGAGGTGCTGATTTGTAGCTTTTGCTGGTTTCCGAGGTATAAATACTCCCGCCATGGCCAACTTTAAGCTCCAGATGTGAAGTCACCAAACTGGGTCCACCGGACTTCAGTTCACCCCACTGGGTGAACTGAATCGCCCGCCCCCAGGGCTCTGATTCAGTGGGTGGGAGGGGGGCTGAGAATGTGAATTTCTGACAAGTTTCCAGGTGGTGCTGAAGCTGCTGGCTGGGGAGACACTTTGAGAATCCCTGCTCTACTGTTACTCTTTGTGGATGGCTATTCAGCTGCCTTGATTCCCCTAGGACCTATCCAGCACCTGTTGATCGTGGGGCGATCAGGCACATCTTTCTCCAGAATTAGATACCTAAGAACAGCAGAGGCAGCTTCCCAGGATCCATGGAGGTGCTGCAATGTGACAAGATACCCCCAGGGGGCAGGGTGGAGCTATTCCCCCTGCAAGTGCTCAGAGAGGCGTCTTGGGCCTTCTAGGCTTAACCCGCCTGAGTCTCAGACCTTAGACTTGGGAAGAACCTGAGAGATTTTGTCCAGCATCCCTTCCAGGAGGAATCCCTGAAACAGCTTCCCTGACACATGCTTTCAAGCCTCTGATAGATACGCCCGTGGCGGTGACGGTGATGGGGCTGTCACTGGTAGTCCATTCAGCCACTGCTTTAATCACACAGTGTGCTGAGCGAGACTGGCCTCCAGGCAAATCCCCCACTCTTCACACCCTGGTCCGAGCCCTGTCCACATGCGGACTAATTCCATCCCTAAAGGGAAGCAGTGTAGACAGTGAAGAGCCTGGGCTCTGGAGTCAGACAGATGTAGGCTCACTCAGCAGGACCCAAGAGAGATTCCACCCCCTGGCAGCGGTGTGGTTTGGGCTCCTTCTCCTAGCCCTCCGACTTCCAGCGGACAGTGGTGAGGAGACTGCTGATGTGAAATTCCTCTAACACCACCGGCACTCGAATACCAGCCCCTCCTGCCTCCCTAATAATGCGCAGAGCTGGCCATCTGGAGGGCCCACCCAGTGCGGGTCTCCTTTGCAGGATGGGCTTCAGGGGCAGAACCAGGCTGTCCCCCACCCTTCAAGCTCTGTTCAGTCTTGCACAGCAAGAGCTTGTCTATGTCCCGGAGAGTGGGACTGGGACGCTAGGAGCTTGCAAGATTAAAGGAATCAATTTGCCACACTCCCAGGAGTGACTTGGGGGGTTTTCACTCCTAACAGTTCATCCCCAACCTCTCTCAAATAAAAGTAAAAATTATATACTTTGACATGGACAATTGATATTATCTCAGCCTTATGTAAAGTGTAAAGAAAAGCAGTTTTATAAACATTGGTTCTTTCTACAGGTCTGTAACATACCATTTAAGCAAAAACATAGTGCTTGCCATGAAAATAGCTTCAAAACAAAGGCCCTGGCGCTGCTTCTAGGATGCCATCCCTCAGCCCGTCCTCTGTAGATATTCTCTGGGAAGAAGCTGGGACAGGAAGAGGTAGGGAAGCCCCTGGCTCTAGCCCTTGTGGTGACCCCAGAGGCGACCCTGCTTGCCGCAGCTGGCCTTTGTGTATCCTGGCTGCACACATAGTAGGGTCTTGATCCTCTACATGGGTCAGCATGGAGGAGCTGCCTGGGAGAGTGGGGCCCAGGACAACTGAGGAAGGGTGGGCTCAATGCCCCTTAGACAGCCAAGTCATTTCCCTGGGAATGGAGTTGTGAGGCCATGTGTTCTGTGGGAAGGAGCACTGGCCCGGGCGTCAGGAGGCCTGGGGTGAAGACCTGACTGTCCTGAACCTGCTGTGTGACCCTGGACAAGAGGCCTCTCTGGGCCTCAGTTTCCCTGGGGCTGTTAGGCAAAGGAGCTGAGGCTAACTCCATGTCCTCTGACTGCTTGCCTTACATGGCCATCCGGGTCACCATGGCAAAGAGGGTGCCCCTCACAGGAGACTGATTGGCTCCACGAGGGGCTGGGTGGCTGGGCAGCGCTAGGATCCCCACATAATTAGCTGGCAGGAAGAGGCCTCCAGCCCAGACGGGCCCACAGACTGACCACAATAGAGCGGCACCTGGGCACCAGAATCCTGTCAATAATTCATCACTTTCCCCTAGGAGCCCGCGTCAGGTGTCCTGGGCCCTGCAAGGCCTCTCCTGCTCTCCTAGCTCCTGAATTATTCAGGGCCCCTGGCATCCTCAGCAGGCAGGAGGCTGGAGGCCAGGCCATGGCCTCTCAGAGGTCCCGGACAGGCAGAGCTGGATGCACAAAATCTTCTGAACCCAACATTTCTTTCCCATGGGGAAGCCCAAGATTCCTGGACGCAGGTCTTTGTTCCAGATGGGGCCGAGCAGACCTGGAGGTCTCCTGGTTTCTGCCTAGGATGCCTCCTTTCTTCATACCATGTCTGCCTCCTGGCAGCCTCTAGAACCACTGGGTGAGGGGTCAGTTTCCAAGCTGCTCTCCGCTTCTAGGACAAATCCCTCTGTCTGAGATGGCAGTGATGGGATCAGGCTCATTTCTTGTGCTGGGCCCCACTCTCCCAGGCAGCTCCCCCATGCCTCCTTTAACTCAGTTTCCCCAAATTCATCAGTCATGTGATGCTGAGTGTCACCCTTGAGTGCCCTGAGTCCTTCAGAGAAGAAGTGCCACACTGATTCCCTCTCAAAGTCTCTCCCACTCCCTGGGGTATACAGAGGGTATACCCCTAACACCAGGGGGGCATTTATTCATTCTTTTATTTCACAAAATAATCAGGGACCTGCTATGTGCCAGGCACTGTCCCTAGCAGTGGCCATGGCTTTGCTCATTGCTAAGCCCAGTGCAGACCCAAAGACCCCCTCCACTCAGCCACCCCATGAGAAGGAGCCTGCGGTCTGAGCTGGGCCATGTGGGGGTGGAGGGCAGTGGCCTCATTGCTCCCCTGGCCTGGCCAAGGCAAATGCCAGGATGGGGAGACTTGAGTGTCACATCATTCCAAACACCTTTCTCCCACTCTGACCCCCACAAGCTGACCTGTGTCAGCCTGGGCCTGTGCTCTCCACAAGGGGACCTCTTCTTTCCCATCGCAGCTCTGCAGCCAGCAGTGCCCTAGGCATTCTCTAGGCTTCCAAAGAAATGGCTGAACCTCTCCCATCAGGTCTGGGCCTCCCCTTGTGGGGTTTCCCGCCTTCTCTTGGATAGGGGCGGGGAGGGAAGAAGAAGAGAAGAGCTAGGATAGGAACTATCCCCCTTTCTGTCTTCCTTCTTATTGGCACTTAAGAACACCTAATACAGGCTGGGTTCGGTGGCTGGCACCTGTAATACCAGCACTTTGGGAGGCCAAGGCAAGTGGATCACCTGAAGCCAGGAGTTCGAGACCAGCCTGGCCAAAATGGCAAAAAAACCCTGTCTCTACTAAAAATACAAAAATTAGCTAGGCATGGTGGCGTGCACCTACAGTCCCAGCTACTGGGGAGGCTGAGACAAGAGAATCGCTTGAACCAGGGAGGCAGAGATTGCAATGAACCGAGATCACGCCACTGCACTCCAGCCTGGGGGACAGAGTGAGACTCCGTCTCCGAACAAAACAAAAATGAAAACACCTAATAGAAGCTGGAACTTTCAACATATTCACTGCATGGTAGTCAATTTCCCAATCTCCCAAATACATCTGATTTGTTTGTAGCAGTCTTTTGTTGGGCTCAAGGGTTTCCAGCATTTCAGTGGTTAGGCTGGCAGCTTTCATTGTAAATTATTTAACAATGTCTTCCATGCCCTCAGTTTCCACCATCACTGCTCAAATATTTTGGTTTCTGGGAGTTGGATTAGGAAGACAAGGTAACAGACATGCATTCTAGCCCTGGCTCTACCATTGTCTACCCATGTGATCTCAGGATCCCCTCTGAGACTTGGTTTCCCCTCCTGCACAACTAGGGTTGTACTGGCCAAGCTGTAAGGCTCCTGGATGCTTTGGCACCTACAGTTGGGTTCCCGCAGGGGCTCTCAGGTGCCCTCCCTGGTGCTTGACTTCCGATTCTGTTTCCTCTTTCACACCCACTTGGCCTGTGTGTGAGCCTTCCACCTTTTCCTGTTTCTCCTGTCCTCATAGGTCACACACCCTCATAGTATCTCACCCCAGGGAAGAAGGCTGTGCCTCACCTTGGGGGCCCCTAGTGGGGAGTGTCTCACCAACCTTGCTTGTGGGTGCCAAAGGCAGCTGCCTGAATGGTGTGATGCCATGAGAGGCAAAGGGAAGGCCTTTGTGCCCTAAACATCCTCCCTGTGGCCCTGCCAGCAGGCCTGAAATGCCCTTGCTCCATACTCAGCTGAGATTTTGAAAGCTCCTAATAAAAGCCACAGAATCAGAGACTGCTTGGAGCCCATGTGGTCGGGTCTTTCCTGATTCAGAAATCCCCTCTACAACGTGGTCCACTCTTTGCTCACCCTCTCCCAGTGGCAAGGAGCTCACTGCCTCCTAAGACAGCACATTGGCTGGAGAGTGCTGGGTATCTTTCAGTTGTCTGCTGTCTTCCAGCAGCCTGTCTCTCATCCTGCCTCTAGGTACACACCTTTCTTTCCTCTTTCTGTGGCAAAAAACTGGGCGGTTAGTGGCAGGGACTGTGCCTCAATCCCTCATCTCAGTATCTCCAGTGACTAGCATAGTGTCTGACTGGCAGAAAGCATTTGTTCACTATATGTTTGATGAGTGACTGCAAGGTTGGATGAAAAGATGGATGGATGGATGAATGGATGAATGGATGGAAGAATGAAAGGATGGATGAATGGATGCAAGGAAGGATGAATGAATGGATGCAAGGAAGGATGATGAATGGAAGGATGGATGAAAGAATGAAAGAATGGATGGATAGATAGATGGATTGGTGAATGGAAAGATGGAAGGATGGGCCAGGAGTGATGGCTCACGCCTGTAATCCCAGCACTTGGGAGGCTGAGGTGGGTGGATCACTTGAGGTCAGGAGTTCGATACCAACCCGGCCAACGTGGTGAAACCCCATCTCCACTAAAAATACAAAAATTAGCTGGGCATGTTGGCGGGCACCTATAATCCCAGCTACTCAGGAGGCTGAGGCAGGATAATCGCTTGAACCAGGGAGGCAGAGGTTGCAGTGAGCCGAGATCAGGCCACTGCACTCCACTGTGGGCCACAGAGCAAGACTCCGTCTCAAAAAAAGAAAAAAAGATGGAAGGATGAATGAATGGATGGATGAGTGGATGGAAGGATGAATGAAAGGATGAAAGGATGAGTGGTGGATGAATGGATGGAAAGATGGAATGATGGATTGATGAAAGAATGGATGGGAGGAAGGATGGGTGGATGGATGGATGGATGGATGGGTGGATGGATGAGTGGATGGATAGGATGGATGAAAGGATGGATGGATGAATTGATATATGGATAAATGGGTACATGAATGAATTGATAAATGGATGGAGAGATGGATTGATGAATGGATGAATGAAAGGATGGAAGGATGGATGAAAGGAAGGATGGATGAATCAACTGATGGATAAACAAATGGATAGACAGATGGCTGAATAACAGGAAGGATAGATGGATGGATGGATGAATGAATCAATGGATTGATGAATGGATGAATATGACCTCTATGATTTTCCCTTTCAGGCTCTCATCCATTTGTCATAAGGTAACACTTAAAGTCCCTTTCCTCCTGGCAACTATAGGGTGGTGCCTACAGGAATTCTCTGCCACCAGTATCAGAGCAGTGGACTCCTTGTCTCTCCTGCTCAGATCAAAAGTGCTTTAATTCTATTAGTATGATTTAGAATGAAGCCTACTCTTCTTTTCTTTGTAGTCTCCTCCCACTGTTGAGTTATTCTGAGTCCTCAGTGAGCTAACACCTCCACATCTTTTGGACATGTTACAGTTAAGCCATGACCTCCAGCTTGTATAAGAGCGACCGATTTTTTTTAAAAGAGATGGGATCTCACTATGTTGCCCAGGCTAGCCTCAAATTCCTGGGATCAAATGATCCTCCTGCCTTATCTGCCCAAGTACCTAGGACTACAGGTGTGTGCCACACCTGGCTGTGATTTTTGAATCCAAGATAGTACTTAGCCACTGTTCCAGCCTATTCAAATCCTTCTGAATTCTTCTTGTGGCCCAGAGAGAAGGACAACAACTACTTTTATTGAACACCTCATAGTGATAATGATCGTACGGCAGGTGTACTTCACTTGCAGAGTGCAAGCTCCATGAGGGTAGGCACCCGCCCTCTGCAGCACCTAGTTCAGTACCTGATACACAATCGGTGCTTGGTAAACATTTGTTGAATGAGTGAGTTAACATCTATCTCATTTAATTCTTACAGCTGCCCTTTGAGGTAAATACTTGTCTTTTTCACACATGAGCACATTGAAATCAGAGAGGTTATGTAACCTTTCCAGGGCCACACAGTAGATGACTGACCTGAGTGTCTGAGATCAGGCTTGCCTGACTCCTAAACCACCATCCCAAACTGTTAAGCCTGCCCTCAGGGCTGCAGAGTGTTTCTTGGAGGAGATCTTCAGCCCCTCCACCTTTCACCTCTCCAATGGGTAACTGTACCCCAGCATGGCATTGAGGGAGACTTAAAGAAAGGGACAGGAAGCTTTGATGGGGTTGGAGACAGAAGGGGTGATAGGAGGGTGGAGTGTTCTTGGCTGACAGCAGCTGGGAGGACTGGGGGATTCTGAGGACAAGATGAGGGAGCAAAATGGGGATCAAAGACCAGCCCAAGACTTCTTCGGTCTTTGAAGATCAATCCAGGGCAGGTTGGGAGTGTAGGTCCCTCTTTTCAGCCCCAAACATAGGGTAGCCCAAGGAGAAGGGCACGCTCCCAACCCCTCCAGGCCCAGCCCTTCCTGCCCCATCCCACACTTACTTGTTGCTGAAGACTTTGCTGTAGTTGAAAACCTGAATCTCCAGCATCTCATTTCTGTCGATGCTGCTGGCCACTGGCCACCGAAACGTCTGGGGAGAGAGGAACAACTGTGGCTTTGGTGGCAATAACAGGTAGGAGCCTTGGGGCGTGGGAGGGGAATCTCTGTTGGGGGTCTCCAACAGCCAGAATGGCCCCTCACTTGGGCCCAGTGCTCTCCAGGGACAAAGCGTTGACACCTGGAATCTCATTTAGTTCCAACGACCACCTTGCAGAGCCGGCATTGGTGCCCACTCCTCTTTCAAAGATGGTGCTCAGAGATGTTGGAGGACCTGCCCAAGGTCATGTGGTAGGTGAAGAGTCTGGACCTACCAGGACTTTTGACTCCCTACACAGTGCTGCTTCCATGGCTTCCTAGTTCCTGAGGGGTATTGGGAGAAGGCA
This sequence comes from Rhinopithecus roxellana, assembly GCF_007565055.1. NCBI lineage: Eukaryota > Metazoa > Chordata > Mammalia > Primates > Cercopithecidae > Rhinopithecus > Rhinopithecus roxellana. The sequence continues at coordinate 68,479,171 of NC_044565.1, forward strand.
GTGCAACCAGGGTGGTGGTCGGGCCCCAGGGAGACAGCAAGGATTGTGGGTGTGAGCCTGGTTTTTGGCGGGTGCTGAATGGAGCTGTGAGCTTCCAGCTCTCTCCCATCAGGATCACGCTGACTGGTGCGGGCTCTGCCCCAGACTCTTATATTGAGTTCAGACCACTCCTCACTCTGCCAATGGTAACATCAGGGACAGGTTTGAGCTGATTAGTGTTCCTGGGGTCAGGCCCACAGCCTGTCCCCAGCTCACTGTTTCTGGATTCACCCTTACCACTTCTGTGTTGCTTCCTCCCTATCTTAATGTTAATGATGAGTAGGAATTTGATTGGGATTTTTCCTGGTGCCCTAGAAATGGCAACAAGGGCTCAAAACAGAGGCTAAAGTGGCCTAGTGCCCCATTCTATAAAAAGCTGCCAATGGGCAGAGCCAGACATCTTCCCAGGGCTTCCTCAAAGGCCCTGTTACCTCCAACCATCACCCAGCCCACCTTCCTGGGACGGGACAGAAGACTGGGCAAGGGAAAGGTGGGAAGAATTCTGTCCTGGGCGTAGTGTTTTTGTGGTGCTTCTTGGGGAAACAGCTCACAGCAATTAGGTACTGGCAAGAAGGGCAGCATGGCATGCAAATCCCCAGTGGCATCTGCAGGGCAGTGGACTGGCAGGAGACCCACGGAGCACTGCAGGGCAAGGAGCCCAGCCTGCCACTGTTGTCTGTGGCAAGTCTTCGATTTGCGCTCCATTGGCCAAGTGGGGTCGAGTGATCTAATGACACTTTTTCCATGGGCTGCCCACCAGGGGAGGATGTGGAGGGCCTCAGCAGGGGTCCCTGTCCCACTCCATGTCTTGAGGCACAAGCATGAGGGAAGGGGGATGGCCAGGGGTGAATAGGATGCCAGACTGGAGTAGGAAGCCCTTCTGTACAGGACCAGACAGCACTGAGGTCTGCTCAAGACGCTGTGGAGAGACCATGTCAGGGAGGATTTTGACAGATCGGGTGGAAGGCAGTGACTTTTTATTTTTTAGCTCCATTTTTACACCCTACCAAATTCAGACTGCTCAATAGGCCAATAATAAATAATAATAGTAATAATAGCTGCCATTTCTGGGGAATTTTTTCTCATGCAGGGGTCTGAATGCTCTATGTGCATTCATTCATTTAGTCTTTCCAATGGCCCGAGAGGCGGGTAATGGCTTCTGTACTCTATAAACAAGGAACTTGGCTTCAGAGCAGCTGCGTGATTCGGACACTCCGTTGGTGGCTGAGCAGGCCCTGGGAAGGAGGCTTCTGAGAGCCCACCCTGCATGTTTGCCATTTCCAAAGCTGAAATTCCTTCTCCCACCCTGGGGACTTGGAGGGATTGGGCACACTGGGCCAGCCCCGCGGGTCACTGCCCAGTGTGGGCAGGGCCTGTTTCAGGAAAACAGCCTTTGTGACATCTCCCTTCAGGACTGGCTAAGTCCCAGGGAGGACCTGGCCTTGGCATGAGAGGGAGGAAGAAGCAGAGGAGGGGGAGAGGGGTCTGCAGGGTGGGGTGGGGAGGGTTCTGAGCAGGACCTAGGGAGGGCTTTAGAGGCGAGGTGGGCACAGGGCAGAAGGGTGGGCTGAGGGGCCCAGGAAGTGGAGGCAGCCCAGCCCACAGGCCTCATTCAGCGGCTGCGGCTCCAGCTTCTGGATGCCTCTGGCAGCTCAGCAGAGTGTGTGGTTTTCTTAATGAAGCTGCTTTTATGGGGCTGCAGGGAAATAAAGCAGCCCAGGAAGGCCCAGCTCATCAGTCACAGCGCCGCGTGGGAGTGGGGGAGCTGCAGGAGCCGCCGAGATTCGGTTTACTGGGGATGAAGCGGGGAGGAGTGATTCAACCCCCTGAGGGTCTGTGGGTGGGATTTTGGCATTGGAAGGAGAGAAAGATCAGGAATAAAGGACATGACCTTGGAGATGGCCCTGTGAAAGGGATGGGGGGTGTTGAACGGTGGCTGGAGGCTGAGGCTAAGGGACCTGGGGAGGGAGGCTGCCTGGCTGGGGGGCAAGGACCAGTTTGTTGAGTGAGAGTTGGGTGTCAGGGAGGGTCCAGGAGAGAGGGGGCTTCCAGAAGGGCCCCTGACTGCAGATGAGAATAATCAGGGAAGCGTGTGTAGGTGTGTGGTTCAGGTGCCCTTTCAGGAACTCATCAGCCAGGTCTGGGCAGTGCCTGAAGATGTCAGAGGGGAAAGTTCTTCTTGGAGGCTTTCTGGGCGAGGGAGAAGACAGGGTCCTCACGGAATCACAGCAGCTTCTTCAGTCTCTGACTTGCTCCGTGCTTTACAGATACCTCTCTTTCCTCCCCTGTCTCCCTCCCACGTTTTCCACCCACAAGAGGCTTTCCCCTCATTTCTCTTTTCCTTCTTCCCTCCCGCGTCATTCCTGTGCTTTCTTCTCCTCACCACATCCATTTTCTCTTTCATCAATTTCTCTCTCTCTCTCTATCTCTTCCTTTGTCTCTGTCTCCCTCTGTCTCTCTCAGGGGTTCTTCATCTTGGCTGGAGTTGGAATCCATTACAGAAGCTTTTAAAAATCCCAAGGCCCAGGCCTGGAGATGGATCAAGCCGGCACCTCTAGGTGGGGTCCTGGCATCAGTGTGGGGCCTTGGAGGGTGATGGGCCTCCCAGCTAGAGGGAAGTGACTCAGGGTCTGGGACTGGGGGTTACTTCCATTTGGCCTCCCTACAAGCAGAGGCATGGGCTGTAAGAAGGAGACTTTTTGGGTTGAATTTTCCTCTCTTTTCATCTCTCCTTTGTTAAAACTTTTCAATGGCTCCTCCACAGCTCCCTGAAATAGGTGGGGATTCCCTTTCCCAGCACCCAGAGACCCCCTTGCTGTGCCCAGACAGCATTGCCAGCCCCATCTCCCATTGCTGACACTTTCCTTTGCTCAGGCAGCGTCTGTGAGCTCTGGGTACCTTACAGCACTCCAAAGGACATGCCCACCCTTTGCTTCTATTTGTTCTTCTGACAACATTGAGGCTTGTATCTCATGCAGACTGGGAGTCTCCATGGTGTTGCAGAAACTCTAAGTTTGAGTCAGGAGACTTGAGTTCTAGCCCTGGCTCTGCAACTCACTAGCTGTGCCTCAGCTTCCCCATCTGTGAAATGGGGGGTGACAATATCTACCTTAGAGGGCTATTGAGAGAATTGAATGAGATCTCACAGGTGACAGCAGTCATAAGCAACACAGCACTGCAGAATGCTTTTGGTTCAGATTTTCCCAGTGGGGACTCTGTGCAGGTCTGCAGCTGTCCCGTCTCCCTGTCATGCCACCTCCCTCCCCCTCGCCCCCATCACTTTCCTTTTCTGCCTCGGCCTGTGGATTTCACGTGTGTCTTTCACTGCTTCTTCTCTTCCTAATTTCAGTTTTCATTGTCTCCTCATTTTTGTGGTTATGTCCTTTCCTCCATTTGGGTGACATGCTGAGAACACAGCAAGACGAGATGAGGACTTTGAGGGTTTGGGAACCACACTCCTCTTCTGACTCTGCCATTGAATTTGTGAGCTACTAGATTGAAGGAAAGGGGGCTGGGTGCAGTGGCTCATACCTGCAATCCCAGCATTTTGGGAGGCCGAGGTGGGCAGATCATTTGAGGTCAGGAGTTTGAGACTAGCCTGGCCAACGTGGTAAAACCCTGCCTCTACTAAAATACAAAACTTAGCCGGGTGTGGTGGTGCACACCTGTAATCTCAGCTACTTGGGAGGCTGAGGCAGGAGAATCGCTTGAACCCGGAAGGCAGAGGTTGCAGTGAGCCAAGATGGCGCCCCTGCACTCCAGCCTGGGTGACAGAGCAAGACTCCGCCTCAAAAAAAAAAAAAAAAAAAAAAAAAAAAAAGACTGAAGGAAAAGGGCTTCTGAAGGAAGAATTTCATCTGGGTAGCACTTAGTACTTCCAGAGCACCTTTTACCCGTAACCAGACTCACAGCAACATGGCAAAGATGTGCTCCTTTTACAAGTGGGAAAGCAGAGAGGCTAGAGTTGCCCAGGGGCACAAGGCTGCTTGGTGGCAGAGGCAAGATTCAAATTCAAGTCTCAGGATGCTTAGTCTGGAGTTCTGTCCTTAGGGGTCCACTACACTGAACCCTCTCCTGAAGCCTGGTACTGCTGGGCAGTTAAGCCAAACATGGTCACTCAAGATGTCACGAGCCAGCAAGCCCCATGCTGGGGGCAAACATTTGCTGAGCACTTGCTGTGTGCCAGGCTCTGTGCATGACGCTGTGCAGAGTGCAGGGATGCAGGTTGTTTCTCAGTCCTGGGGATAGTACTGGACAGTTCTGGAGACAGACACTGACCCGGAATAGCAGCCTGGGATAAGACTATTGACAGAAGCAAGATGGTAGGTAGTACAGACAGGGAGGGAAAGAGGGCCTCTGTTGCGGGGGCGGTCTCAGGAGCCCTGGGAGTGCTGAATCCTGACCCAGTTTTCTGGTCTAGGCTTAGCCCTGACCTGGCTGGTGCTGGCCAGGGCGCAAGGTTCTGCATCCTATCAGCCCCAGTGATCTAGGACTCTGCAGAAAAGGTTTCCCCGATGCACTTTGGAGAATGACCTGGATTATGTCCAGCTTGGCCCCTGACTGGGCCTGGAAGCATCCTAAATCAGCAAGGTAGCATCCTTAAAGGGACAGGGTTGTAGGTTTGGGGGAAAATATTGAGATACACTATAAAGCTTTAGAGCAGGGGTCCCCAAACCCCAGGCCATGGACCGGTACCAGTCCATGGCCAGTTAGGAACGGAGCCGCACAGCAAGAGGTGAGCGGCGGGTGAGCGAGTATTCTCTCCTGAGCTCCACCTAATGTCAGATCAGGGACAGCATTGGATTCTGATAGGAATGTGAACTCTACTGTGAACTGCACATGCCAGGGATCTAGGCTGTGTACTCCCTAAAAGAACCTAATGCCTGATGTTCTGAAGAGGAACAGTTTCATCCCCAAATCACCCCCGGCCACCACCATCCCAGTCCATGGAAAAATTGTCTTCCATGAAACCGATCCCTGGTGCCAGAAAGTTGGGGACTGCTGCTTTAGAGTATAATGGGAAAGAGACGGATTTGTGAGCTTAAAGACCTGGGCTCAGTCTCCCTAGTGTGGCTTTTTCACTTTCCCAGGACACAAAGGCTGGGTCTCTCTCTGTCTCTCTCTCTGTTTCTGCCTTTGTCTCTATCTCTTTCCCCAGCTTCTTCAGAGTTGTAAGTTAAATGTAGGATCTCAGATCTCAGCTGGTCTTCTTGGGCAATTCTCTTCCCCACTCTAAGACCTGTTTCTTCAAGTGCAAGACAAGAGGGTTAAACTAGATGATCTCTAACCTTAGAGATCAAGGTGATCTAAAGTCCCCTTAGGTGATCTCGTCTGTGCCTTGACTGCTTCCTTTCTATCCAGGCCACAGCAAAGGGCTTGATGTACCACTAGCCCTGCTGAGCCCACTTGGTCTGGGCACAGGCCTGTGGTGACAGGTGCCAGTCCTACTGAATATCACTGTTTTGTTCATTCTTTCACTCGGCAACATTTTCTGCGCTCCATGCTGGGTGCCAGGCCAATGATGAGCAAGACAGGTGCGTTTCTGGCCTCCAGGAGGTAACAGCCCATGACTTCCAGGGACAAGCAGAAAGGGGAAGATAATGCCAAACTCCCCTGCCCTGTCATCCCCCAGGCTGGTGACCTCTTCCTCCTCTGGGCTCAGAAGGCCCAGGGTCCCTCCTTGTTTGTAGTGAGTCCATCTGCCCACCAGACTGAGCCCCTTGAGGGCAGGGCTGAATCTTGTCTACTTTGCAAATGACCACAAGTCCTGGAATCAGGTAGACTTGAGTTTAAATCCTGGTGTGGCTCCTTATCACCTAGGAAGCGACCAACCCAGCAAGTTCTAGAGAGTCTAATGCTTGTGTCAAGCTCTCAACCCATCTTGCCACACACTAAGTGCTCAGTAAACAGCAGCAGTTCTTATCATTGCTGCAAGTACTATTGTTACTCTGGCCTCTCCCCTGGGGCCTGGTCCACACAGGGCCTGTGTTAGAGCCAAAGCAAACTGGCTAAAGGTGGTTACTCTTGCTTCCCCAGGGCACAAAGGCTGGGTCCTTCTCTGTCTCTCCATAGCTTTTCCAGTGTTGTAGGTTAAATGTAGGAGCTCAGGTTCCAGCCTCTGGGAAAGGAGACACCATGTCCAGGCTCTGTTTCCACCCATTGTTGTAGAGAGCATTGTCTTTCTTCCATGGCCTCCTCCTCCCCACTCAGGTTCCTAAGCCCAGCTGCTGCAGCCCCTCTCACCCATGCCTGAGCAGAGGAGGGGCCCCTCCCTTGCTTGGAATCCCTTACCTAGTAGAGCTGTGAGAGACATTTGCTTTCTTGTCTGTCATTTCATTTTTTTTAGCCTTGTGACAGTCCCGTGGGGGCAGGTAGAGCAGGGAGCATATCCCTCTCTTACAGAAGGGGAATGCAAGGCCCAAAGAGGTTCCTCAGCAAGGACTATGATGCGGGTCTCATGACTCCCAGGCCACCGAGTCTCGCTAAGCTGGCTCCTGCAGGCCCTGGGCAGAGTAAGGCGGAGAGAAGAGACTTTCTGGAAAGTCAAGAGGCTTTTGGGGGATTTGAAAGGGCCTCTTTCCCAGGATATTCTGGGAAATCTGGCAAGTTCTTTCAGGGGGATGCCAGGGAAGCTTACGGCTTACTCACTGGGTCTAGGGAGACAGGTTAAAGCCAGGGTACGGTTCCAGGCTATCTTTGGGATTGGGCTGACCCAGGCCTCTGGGCCCTTCCTGAACAGGGGATGGGAGGGTGGCCTTCCTACTTTGTGGGATATGCACTGCTGACCAGTGGTGGCCAGGGCTGCAGCCACTTCGCACAGGGAGAAATGGCGGCAGGGGGTGTGGAGAGACTTCAACACGGGCCTTGCAGGGGTGGTGGGAGTCAGGCCCTATCACTGTATCCAGAGAGGGCTTAGGTCTCATCTATGCAAGAATTCAGAGCCCTGGCTTGGCCGCTTCCATCTCTGTCACCTGGGGAAGTGTCACCTCTGTCACCAGGCTCACCATCCGAGCCTGATTTCGTCTGTGGATTATTTCAGAGATTGAGTGGAAGGGGCATGGCTCAGGAAGCAGCTCAGTGCTGCTTCTAGGGCTGCCACCATCTTCCCACGGGGCTCCCAGGTGGGAAGTGTGGGATGGCCTGAGTGTTGCAAGTCATTTTGCATCCTTGCTGCCCACCTCACTAAATGCCAGCAGGTTCCTCATTGTGACAGCCAGAAACTCGCCTGTCTCCCCAGTGGGCGGGCAGCCAGGTCGGAGCCACTTCTCCCCAACACGTGCCCTGTTCTCTGACCCTAGTCGCATGCTTCTTCCCATAACTGCCTGGCTTCTGCCCCGCCCCAGTCTCTCCACACTGACTCTGGCTACCCCATCCCTAAGCTCCCATACAAATCATCACGGGGTGTTGAGCCCAGGTTCCTCCCTCTGCAGTATCTCAAGCCCAGCCTGGCATTCATTAGATGCTCAGAATGTGGCCTCTTGTTCAGGCCCAGCAGAGACAGACTCTCCCCCGAGGTGGGTTGGGTAGAGTTGGGAAGAGGAAGGACACGGTGATTAACTTTGAATGTCATGCATACCTGTGGCTCAGGTGTCTGGGGCGCTGGGCATGGAAAGGGGTGGCAGTGCCCTTGGAAGGGGCATCAGGTTGCCCCCTGGCAGGACGCCTAGGCTGACATGTCCCCTGGGAGTCTTGGGAGGAGGGAGTCAGATGCTGTGCCTGGCGGATTAGTGGGCAGAAGCCCAGGGAGGTAGGACTATGGGAAACTGGGCCAGGCTGCTGGAATCTTCACTGAGCCAGCCCAGTGCCCTGAATGAGGAAATGGGGAGTAGAGGGAGCAGACCGGGTGTATAATGGGGCAAGCCTGAAGCCTCTATGACTGCTGTCTCAGTGGGCAGCCATGGTTCCACTCTCACCATAACCCTTCATTTTGTTAATCATTTTGCAGAGACCTTCACACCCATCACCAATCCCATTTGACAAAGATGGTGGCGGGTTTAGAAACTGAGGTCATTGTACAACCAGGAGGGGGAGAAGGTAAGGACAGAAACTTCCCTAGCTCTAGTGATTCACTTTAAATGAGCAATTCACCTGTCCTGCGTAGCAGTGGGGATGTACCAGGGAGGTAGTGGCAACTGCACCCCACAGTGGTTGGGGAGGGCGTGGTGCTGGGCCGCGATGGTTGATGGCTGTGTCTGAGCCTGAGTGAGGAGCGAGGCTTTGCTCCCTGTGTCTCCAGCTCTGGGTCGATGGACACAGCCACATCATGTGGCCTGGTTTCAGAGGGAGGGAGACAACTGGTGCCAAGTGTCAGCCTGGTGGCTGCTCAGCCGAATGCCAGCAGCCAACCTCAAGAGGCACAGTCTGCCATGAGGCCCTTCCCAGCCCCCACAGAGCCAAGCAGGAGAGCCAAGCCCAGGCGAGAGGGGGTACACTATTTGAGGATCACTATGGAGCTTCCAGTTTGGCCAAGATGGTGACGGACGACTGCTGGTCCTCACCCCAAAGTCAACCCTGGAGAAACTACAGCAGCCAGAGGGGAATATAGATTCTGGAAGCAGCAAACAAATAGATGAAAGAATGTGAGGAGGCCAAGGAGGCCGCAGGCTGCTTGAACTGGCGTGTGTGTGTGTAAGGATGGGGCTCCCAGCCAGGCCAGGTGCCGAGGGGACGGGCAGGGAGAGGGAAGCATTGTAAGTCCTCTCACCGCTCCCAGACACTCCCGTGGGATGGTGTCGCCTACTCCTTTGCTGATAAAATTGTGACAATAGCCCAGCTGGAGTGAGGATTGAGAAAAATCGTTGTCAGTAGACCAGCAGCTCACGTCTTTTCTCATGGCACCCCCAGAGTTGTTGCTGAAAATCCAGACTGTCTTCTGTTCCCCATGTTTCCCCTCAAGGTCTGGAGATGGCGCCCTGACTCAGGTGGGGTGCTTGACAATGTTTCCCTGGTGACCGGGGCTCCCACCTCAGTGCCTGGGGCCGCCCTGCTCTTCAACCCTTGAGGACTGACACAGACTGGCCTTTGTGACGTCCCCAACACTCGCCTGCCTCCTTGGGCCCTCAGCTGGTGGCTCACATTCAGGTCTACAGCACCTGTGGGCTCTTTCTCCACAGGGAATAACAGGCCCAGACCTGGCAGGGCTGTCAAGGTGGGCCAGGCTGCTGTTCCCCATGTCATTTGCACATGGGACTCGCCTGTGCGGAGGTTTCTGGGGGGAACACAGGGAAGGGGGTTCCTGCACACCCTCCTCACCACCTCCTTCAGGAAGCAGCTGAGAGGTGAGCGGCTCAGAGCAGGCCGGCGCCTGGGATTTGGGGCCAGTGTGTGCCCACAAGAGGCAGTGAAGGGTGCTTGCTCCCCTCTGGGCTCAGGGCTGAGGGAGGGGGCGGTCTTGGGCCTCCTACCTCGTCAAAGTCAGCCACATCCTCACAGTTCTCCAGGACCCGGGAGTAGAAGGATTGCCCTGCGGGGAAAGAGGAAATAAATTCTAGGGTCAGACCTGTCCAGACGACCAGCGTGGGGTCAGACCTCCTCATCCTGGGAGTCGTCCTGACAGCATTTGACTTGTCATGCAACATGGGATCTCCTGGCTTGCACAGCTCTGCCAGGCCAGTCCCCATGCAGCCTCTTCTCTGACTCTCTCAGCAGTCCCGTAAGGGAAGCCGGTCAAAGGCCATGAGTTCCATGTTAGGAACAGGAATCCTAAGGCACAGAAGGCCCAGGCTGGTCAGAGTGGCTGTGGAAGCGGACCCCAGGCGCTATTCTCCACCACGCTCTTCCCCCGTGGATCCCTCAGCCTCCTCTGCAGCCTCCCCAGCTCTGGTGGTGACTCCGGGCCCTGCTGCCCTGAGTAGAAACCTGGTACAGAGGGTGTAGCCCCTGTCTGCGGACGGGGGTCTGTGAAGCCCAGCTTCCTTCTGCAGCCACCCCAGGAGCTCCTGCCCAAACCAGGTCCCCAACAACAAGTCAGATCCCAGACAGCCATTCCCTGTGGGACAAGGGCCTTCCCCTTCCACCACTGTCATGCTTGTCCATCTTCCTGTCAGCCTTAGCAGAGAAGACGGTCTCTGGCAGTTTCCTCCTGGGCTTTATTCCTGCCCCTACTTTCCCCACTGGCACGGGAAGTAGAGAGTGTATGAGATGGACACCCATTGTCCCAGGCTTCCCCATCCGTATGCCACCCAGTAGGGCATGCTGGGAGGACAGAGGGAAAGCTGCCCTCTTTGCTAGTCCAGTTGGAACTGGCCCAAGATGTGGGGAGAAATAAGTCAGAAGAGAATCGAGGGCAGGTTGAAGGGGCTCCAATGTGTGGGAAACACCAGCTAATTCAGTTCACTTTGAGAAGTAGCCGCTGGAGTCTCTGATGTTCCAGGCCATGTCCCGGGCCCTCGGGATAGAGGATGGACCAATGACAAAGGCACAAGCTCCCACCCACAGGGAGCTGATGGTCTAGAAGGGAGGCCAGGAGCCAAGCAACAGGCCACCAGTGCAAGGGAAACACCTTTTTTTTTTTTTTTTTTTTTTTTTTTTGAGATGGAGTCTCGCCCTGTCCCCAGGCTGGAGTGTAGTGGCAAGATCTCGGCTGACTGCAACCTCTGCCTCCTGGGTTCAAGTGATTCTCCTGCCTCAGCCTCCCGAGTAGCTGGGATTACAGGCGCCCACCACCATGCCCAGCTAATTTTTGTATTTTTAGTAGAGACAGGGTTTCACCATGTTGGCCAGGCCCGTCTGGAACTCTTGACCTCAAATGACCCACCCGCCTTGGTCTGCCAAAGTGCTGGGATTACAGGCATGGGTTGCCGCACCAGGCCTCCAGTGCAACACCATTCAGTACATACTCCAAGGTACAATTTTGCACAAGAAATAGTAATGGTACAGAGAAGGGAGGATAAATACTGTTTTAGGGGTGGGATGGAACCACAAGAGAAGGGACTGTAATTTCTGTGAGGAGAAACCTAGAGATAGGATGAGTTAAAGAAAAATTTGTTGCTTAGAATTAATTTCTTATCCTCTATCAATTCCATAGTAAGGGAAAAAAGACAGCATGTATATTAGAACTCCGTTAATAAAAAAAAAAATACCAACACCCAAATTATATGTATATACTTCTTCTATGAAGAGACAAACATCTCAAACCATTGAAAGTGGTTACCCCCTCCGGGCGCAGTGGCTCACACCTGTAATTCCAGCACTTTGGGAGGCCGAGGCGGGCAGATCACCTGAGGTCGGGAGTTCGAGACCAGCCTGACCAACATGGAGAAACCCCGTCTCACTAAAATACAAAAATAGCTGGGTGTGGTGATGGGCATCTGTAATCCCAGCTACTTGGGAGGCTGAGACGGGACAATCGCTCGAACCCAGGAGGCGGAGGTTGCTGTGAGCCGAGATCACGCTGTTACACTCCAGCCTAGGCAACAAGAGCAAAACTCCGTCTCAAAAATAAATAAATAAATAAAATAAAAAAGAAAGGAAGTGGTTATCCCTGGGGAGCGAGAGTGAGAAGGTATGGAAAGCAGCATGCTTTGATGCGAGCCACCACACCTGGCTGAAAGACAAATAAATAAATAAATAAATAAATAAATAAATAAATAAATAAATGTGAATTTGAATTTTTTTCCAGGAACCATGCTTGCTTTTAGTAATTGAAAGGTAAATGCCTTTTTTTGTTTGTTTGTCTTGAGATGGAGTCTCACTCTCTCACCCAGGCTGGAATGCGGTGGTGCAATCTCGGCTCAATGCAACCTCTGCCTCCTGGGTTCAAGTGATTCTCGTGCCTCAGCCTCCCGAGTAGCTGGGATTACAGGCATGTGCCACCGTGCCTAGCTAATTTTTTTACTTTTAGTAGAGATGGGGTTTCGCCATGTTGATCAGGCTGGTCTCGAACTCCTGGCCTCAAGTGATCGCCCACCTCGGCCTCCCAAAGTGCTGGGATTATAGGTGTGGGTCACTGCACCCAGTCGAAAGACAAATACCTTTAAATCTCCACCTGTATAAACCATTTCATTGAAGGGCTCTCTCTGGGTTGAAGCCATTCCTATTTGGGGGTTAGTTTGGGTTGTCACTGTTGGAGACCATGGCATGCAGGGGAGTGGACTGTGCTCCTCTCCCTACAGAAAACCTGGGAGACCAGGCTAGAGTGGCGCCAGGACAAGGAGGTACTGGAGTGGTCAGAGGTCCTCTGAACCTTCCCTGTGATGGGTCTAGGGGCTGGGCAAGGAACGCGGCTCAGCAAAGCAGGCTTGTTCCCTCCAGGAATTGACCTCTCTCCTCTGGCGTTGGTGGCCTTATCTGTTTAGTAAGAGCTCTCCAGGGTCCTAGCAGCTTTTATGACCCAGGAGCTAGTCCTAGTTCAATGCAGAGCTCTCCTCTGACAAGGAGGGCTGGGGCGGAGGAGTCGTTGATGTCAGATCCACTGAAACGGGGAGTGTGGATACACTCTGAAAGGGTGTGTGTTCGTGTGTGTGTGTGTTTTGGGGTGGGGGCAAGTGGGGAAGGGCTGGCTGCATCTGAGATAAGGAGGAAAAAGCCATGCCATAAAGCAGAGGCTATCTATACAGAAAAGAGATGTGAAGTAAACAAGATGGGAAAGAAATAATCTTTAGCACTAGCCAGGGACATAAAAAACAAAGCAATCAACAAGAAATATCTCAACAGCAAGCCCCCGGGCAACCAAGGGAGGAGACGGAAAGTGCCTGAGGTTTGAGTTTTTAATTTTCCCCACAGGTAACACACAATATAAATTGAGAATCAGGTGAGCGTGTTTTGTATAGGGCCTTCCCCTAAAGACCTGCTGCTCTGAATAATCAAAGACCTTTTCATCCTAGAAGATTTTAATGAGCCTCAGATATAGCTGTCCTCCAGGGTCTCTTGGAGTGAAAAACGGAGCAGCCCAGCAGAGGATTGGGAGAGGGTGGGGAGGGGCCCTGCTCCAAGATGGTGTCAGATTCACATCTACAGGGAGCACCAAGGCTCAAACCCTCCCCTGCTTGTGCATTTGTCCATAGCTTTGTTAGAGAGGAAGTAAAATACGTGAAATTAGCCACTGCAGAATTTATACATCAGGGCTCTGTGTCGAAATGTGCTAAAACCTCATTGATTTAGGCCCTGGAGATTTAGAGGTGGTGAATATTTTCAAACAGGATGAGCTAAATTTACCTCTAGCTATTCTTTTTTAAAAAGGTTTGCTGAAACACATCAATCATATAGAAACAATGGAAAGGCCAAATTATTAAGAAAACAAAATGTCCTTCAGCATTTTGGATGAGCCATTTCAGGAGGGTATGTACAAACAGTGGCTGGCAGTATTCAAGTGGTTCTGTTCTGTTCACTGGAGCAGAGCCAGGGGACCTCCATCATCTGTTCCAAGTGATCAGGGGAATGACTAACTCCATCTCTTGTTTCAAGTTCATTTCTACTTAACATCTACTCCGTTCAACGTCAGTCTTGTTGACATTCCAGCTTCATTTTAAATGTCTTTCAGACAAAACCATTAAAAATCCCAATATCCAATCACCTTTCTTGCCACAGGGAAGATGGAGAATAAAGCTTGAAAGAAAATAGCCTCTTCCTTACATGGAAAGGCTGTTGTGGATCGAGTGAGAAGGAGGTTAGATGGGGAAAATAGGACAGCATCCTCCTTCCTTCTGAGGCAGCTGCTTCTGGGATAGCTGAGCTGTTTGGTTTGAAATAAACTCCTCCCTGAGTCAATAGATGGAGTATGAATAGCAGAGTCTGTGCTCAAAGTGTAACAAGCACCATGGTATCAGATATACCCATTTCTCCATTCACCACTTAAAAATATCCACACGGCAGCTCTTCTCCTAAATGGAGACGAGCTCAGTGCTTGTTTCAGAAGCAGGATGGCATGCTGGCCTTTCATGGGAAGTGATTTAAGGGGACAAAATGTTCCATCTGCACAAAATAGCTCCCTCTTCCAGACAGCTTACCCTGCTAGGGCCACACCTCTGAGAAAAGGCAGGTGTGCAGGGACATGGCTGCCAGCCCATGCGTGTTCATTCATTTCCACAGGCAACCAGGGCTTTCTTGCTCCTGGCTTGTGTGCCATTTGGCCTTCACAGAGGGGAGTTGTACAAAGACCATTCGAATCTGAACAATGCCTTTAAGAGCGTATTACAATCCAGAGGGAGCTATGCCAGACATGGAAAATTCTGCTTATGATATAAGGCAGAATTTTGTCATTGGCATGCAAAAAGTGTAAATAAAGTGAAAACCCAGAAAAAGGAGCAATGACTCTCCATGTAACGGATTAAGGAGGCATTGCAGAGGCACAGGCATTGACACTGGAAGACCAGAAGAAATCTGGATATTCAGACAGACTGGGGAACAAGGAGAAGGAGGGAAATCCAGGCACAGAGAGCAGTGTAAGGAAATGTTTGAAAGCATGGAGCAGAGAATGGAGCCCCCAAGGAGCTGGACACAGGACAGGGGAGTCCCAATGGCAAAGGGAAAAGCAAAAATGGTCTGCCCTCAGGGAGCAGCCTGTGGAAGCAAGACTGGAGAGGGGCTGGGGTCCCAAAAGGGCAGAGGGTGAGGTGGTGGGCCATCTGAAGGGGAAGGAGAAGGTCCTGAGACTGTTTTCAAGGACATCATGATTTTGCCAGGGCCCAGCCCACTGGCCTGTCTCCCAGCAGTGCCTGCCATTGCTGTTGTCCCTGTATGAACTGAGAAACAGTAAAACTCTGCTGGTGACTCAAACCTGGCGCTGCTATTTCCTCGCGTTTTTTAAAATCATCAAAGCCTTGTTGTATACACTGCCTGGGCTGAGCTGTACAGAGCTCAGCAAACAGTCCCATTCCCTCCCGCGATGCTCCCATGTCCTGGTGTCTCCTCTCCTGCTCTTCCTCTACAGCAGCTCTCTGAGTGGTGGTCCTGCTGTATTTTTTCTCTCCCCACTTCAGATCAATCTGTTTCTTTTGAAGGCCAGATACTCCCATGGAGCACCAGGAAGCAGGGCCCAGGCACCCCTGTGTGCAAGAAAAAGAGCCAGGCCCACTCAGGTGTGCAGCCTGGCACAACGGCCCATGGGCTAGGGGGCCTGGGAGCTGGCCTTCCAACCCCTTGGGGTCTCAGAGTCACAAGTTGTAAGCTGGGGGTCATTATCCCGGACCAGCCTATGTCTTGGGACCATCGCGAGGATGACAAGAAACTGTTGTGGGAAAGTTTAAGTAAAGCATCAAGTCCCTTACAAGCACGAGGGAGTATAGGATAGAGGTTAAGGCTCTTGGACCAGAGTCCCTGAGTTCAAATCCTAGCTACCTCTTCCTAGTTAGCGTACCCTGGGTGAAGCTAATTAATTTCTCTTTGCCCTGGTTTCCTCACCACTAAAATGAAGGAAATAATAATGCTTACAATAGCATCTGGTGCAGTTTGTCCCTCAATAAGAAATAGCTATTCTCAGTCTACTAAATAGTCTTGTTTCTCCATTTATTTATTTATTTATTTATTTATTTATTTATTTATTTATTTATTTTTTTGAGATGGAGACTTGCTCTGTCACCCAGGCTGGAGTGCAATGTCATGATCTCCGCTCACTGCAACCTCCACCTTCTCGGTTCAAGCCATTCTCCCTCCTCAGCCTCCCAAGTAGCTGGAATTACATGAGTGCACCACCATGCCTGGCTAACTTTTTTTGTATTTTTAGTAGAGACAGGGTTTCACCCTGTGGCCACGTGGGTCTCGAATTCCTGACTTTAAGTGATCCTCCCGCCTTGGCCTCCCAAAGTGCTGGGATTATAGGCCTGAGCCTGTGCGCCCAGCTCGCTTCTCCTTTAGACCTTTAAGTTATGTGCTAAATATAAAAATGACCTCTTCTATTACGAATCACATTTGTAGCTTATTTTTAGTAGCATGTAACCAGAAATAACTTTTTTTCCTCATCTTATATAGTATTTTTCAAGTTTTAGGTATTTTAGGTGTGATTATCTCTTCTGTTTTTAAAACTAGGTGAAACATTCATGGATCTTAAGTGTAAAATTCAATGAGTTTCAATAAATGCATTTAAACATTCATGTGAGTCCTTTTGTGGAAATACAATTTTATTTCTCTTGAGGAAATTCCTAAGAACAGAATGGTTATGTCACAGGATAGGTACCCTTAGCTTTATAAGAAATCGCTGGCTGGGCGCGGTGGCTCACGCCATGGGAGGCCAAGGCGGGCGGATCACGAGGTCAGGAGATGGAGACCATCATAGCTAATACGGTGAAACCCCGTCTCTACTAAAAATACAAAAAAATTTTAGCCAGCCACGGTGGCGCGCGCCTGTAGTCGTAGCTACTCGGAAGGCTGAAGCAGGAGAATCGCTTGAATGTGGGAGGTGGAGGTTGCAGTGAGCCGAGATGGCGCCACCGCACTCCAGCCTGGGTGACAGAGCGAGATGCCGTCTAAAAAAAAAAAAAGAAAGAAAAGAAAAGAAATTGCCAAATAGTTTTCCAAAGGGACTGCTGTATCATCTCACACTCTTATCAGCAATGTAAAAAAGTTCCAGTTATTCCACATCCTCATCAACATTTGAATACTGTCAGACTTTTACATTTTAGTTATTTTAGAGCATGTGAAGTAGTATCTCTTCGTAATTTTAATCTTCATTTCTCTAATGACTTAGGATGTTGATCACAGTTTTACATATTTATTGGCCATATGGTTATCTTATTCTATGGAGTGTCTGTTCAAGTCTTTTTTTTTGCCTATATAAAAAATTTCATCGTTTGTCTCATTATTATTGACTTATAGGGGTTCTTTATATGTTCTGGCTACAAGTCCTTTGTCAGATAAATGTGAATATTTTCTTCCTGTGTGTGACTTGCCTTCTCATGCCTTCTTAAATGTGATTTTTTTTTTTTTTTTTTTTTTTTTTTTTTTTTGAGACGGAGTCTCGCTCTGTCACCCAGTCTGGAGTGCTGTGGCCAGATCTCAGCTCACTGCAAGCTCCGCCTCCCGGGTTCATGCCATTCTCCTGCCTCAGCCTCCCGGGTAGCTGGGACTACAGGCGCCCGCCACCTTGCCCGGCTAGTTTTTTGTATTTTTTAGTAGAGACGGGGTTTCACCGTGTTAGCCAGGATGGTCTCGATCTCCTGACCTCGTGATCCGCCCGTCTCGGCCTCCCAAAGTGCTGGGATTACAGGCTTGAGCCACCGCGCCCGGCTTAAATGTGATTTTTTAATGAAGAGGAGTTTTCAATTTTTTTAACTCTGTGACTAGCCAAAGAGTTTCCAATTTTTAAGAAATGCAAGTTTTTAGTGAAATTTATTTCTTATGTTTAGTGTTTTTTAATTTTTCTTTAAGAAACCTTTGTTTAACCTAAAAATATAACAAAGATGTTCTATATTTCTTCTAGAAGCTTATAGCTTTTAAATGTTTAATTCTATAATCCACCTTAAATTAATTTTTGTGGGTGGTATGAGATAGGAGTTTGAAGTTCATTTTTTCTCCATATAGATATCTAGTTCTAGATATCCAACACTTTGATTGAAAATCAGTTGATTTTATATGTATAGGGTTTATTTCTGGACACTGTGTTCTGCTCCATTGGTCTATGTGTCTATTCTTAGACCAATGTCACACTTTCTTGATTCCTATAACTTTATAGTTAGGCTTATAATTAAATATAGTTGACCCTTGAACAACATAGGGATTAGAGGTACCAGCCCCTCATATAGTTGAAAAGCTGTGTATAACTTTTGACTCCCCCAAACTTAGCTACTAACAGCCTACTGTTAACCAGAAGCCTTAATGATAACATAAACAGCCAATTAACACATATTTTTATGTGTATTATGTACTGTATTTTTACAATAAAATAAGATAGAGAAAAGAAAATGTTATAAAAAAGATAATGATATAAAAAAAAAGGAAGAGAAAATATGGCTGGGCGCAGGGGCTCATGCCTGTAATCTCAGCACTTTAGGAGGCCGAGGTGGGTGGATCACTTGAAGTCAGGAGTTCGAGACCAGCCTGACCAACATGGTAAAACCTTGTCTCTACTAAGAATACAAAAATTAGCTGGGTGTGGTGGTGCTTGCTTGTAATCCCAGCTACTTGGGAGGCTGAGGAAGGAGAATCGTTTGAACATAGGAGGCAGAGGTTGCAGTGAGCTGAGATCAAGCCATTGTACTCCAGCCTGGGCAACCAGAGTAAAACCCTATCTGAAAAACAAAAAAACAAACAACAAAAGAAAAAAAAAATGAGAGAGAGAAAATATATTTACTATTCTTTAGGTGGAAATGGATCATCATAAAGGTCTTCATCCTCATGATCTTCATGTTGTGTAGGCTGAGGAAGAGGAGGGGTTGGTCTTGCTGTCTCAGGGGTGGTGGAGGCAAGAAGAATATCCACATATAAGTGGACCCTCGCAGTTCAAATCCATGTTGTTCAGGGGTCAGCTGTGGTGTGAACACTGCAATTCTATTCTCCATTTTCAAGGTTGCTTTAGCTATTCTGTATCATTTGTATGTGCACATAAATTTTAAAAAGTTTTCAATTTCTACAAAACAGTCTGTTGTGATTTTTATCAGGATTGTGTCAGCTTATAGGTCAATTCGTGGAGAATTGTCGTCTTAGCAATTCTGAATCTTCAGCCCATAAACATAATCTATTTTCTACACATTTGGTTTTTTGTTTTTGTTTTTTTTAATTTCTCTCAGCATTTTGTTCTGTTTTGTTTTTAGGGTGGAAGTCTTTCCCATCTTTGGTAAAATTTATTTTCTTGTGTATTAATCATATATCCTAAAAACTTGCTAAATTCACTCATTAATTATAGTAGCTTTTTAATAGATTCCTTAGGATTTTCTACATAACCAATTAGGTTTTCTGTGAATAAAGAAAGCTTTACTTCTTCCTTTCCAACCTGTAGGAGTTGTTTTTTTCCTTGCCGCCTTGTGCTGGCTAGAATTCTAGTACAGTGTTGAATAGAAGTGGTGAGAGTAGAAAACTTTGCCTGACTCATGATCTTAATGTTCAATATTTCTGAATTAAGTATAATGTTAGCTGGATTTTTTTTATCAGATTGAGGAAGCTCTTTTTATTGGTAGTTTGCTGATAGTTATTATCATGAATGGGTGTTTAATTTTGTCAAATGCATTTTCTGCATCTATTGATATAATCATGAATTTTTTCCTTTACTGTGTTAATATGGTAAAATATTTTGATTTTCTAATTTTAAATTAACCTTGCATTCCTGGGATAATACTCACTTGTCATGATGTGTTATCCTTTTCATATATTGCTATTCAGTTGGCTAATATTTTGTTAAGGATTTTTACATCTGTATTCATGAGATATATTGGGCTGTAATTTTCTTTTTGTGTAAGGTCTTTGTCAGATGTTGATAATATAAAATGAATTGAGATGTGCTCTTCCTTCTCTATTTTCTGAAAGAGTTTGTGTAAGATTGTTATTACGTTTCCCCTTAAATGTTTTCTACAGGCCAGGTGTGGTGGCTCACGCCTGTAATCCCAGCACTTTGGGAGGCTGAGGTGGGCATATCACTTGAGGTCAGGAGTTCGAGATTAGCCTGGCCAACATGGTGAAACTCTGCCTCTACTAAAAATACAAAAATTAGCCGGGCATGGTGGCACGTGCCTGTAGTCCCAGCTACTCTACTCGGGAGGCTGAGGCAGGAGAATCGCTTGAACTGGGAAGACAGAGGTTGCAGTGAGCTGAGGTTGCGCCACTGCGCTCCAGCCTGGGTGACAGTGTGAGAATCAGTCTTAAAAAAAGAAAAAAAAATGTTTTCTACAATACGACAGTGAAATCATCTAGATCTGAAGTTTTCTTTGTGGCAGGAAGGTTATTGTCATCATCATCATTGTTATTAGAAACTCAATTTCTTTAATAGGTATGGAGGCTCTTCAGATTTTCCATTTCTTTTTATGTCAGTTTTGGTAGGTTGTTTTTCAAAGGATTTATTCATTTCATCTGAGTTGTAGAATTTATGGAGATAAGTTATTTGTAATATTCCCTTATTTTCCTTTTAATGTGATGATACTCCCTCTTTTATTCCTGAAATTGGTACTTTGCGTTTTCTTGCTCTTTTACTTTTGATAAGCCTTCCTAGGGTTTATCTATTTTATTAATTTTTTTCAAAGAACCAACTTTTGGCTTTGTTAAATTTCTCTGTTGTCTATTTCCTATTTCCTTCCTTTTATACTCCCCTTGGGTTTAATTTGGCGGGGGGGTGTTTGATTTTTATCTATTGAAATATAATTCACATTCCATAACATTCATCCTTCTAAAGGGTACAGTTCAGTAGTTTTTAGTATATTCCCAAGGTTATGCACCCATTTCCACTACCTAATTCCAGAATATTTTCATCACCCTGGAAGGAGACTCCACACCTGTGAGCAGTCACTCCCCATTCTCCCTCCCCGCAGCCCTTGACAACCACGAATCTCCTCTCTGTCTGTATGGATTTGCCTGTTCTGAGCATTTCATATACATTCTTGCACCACATAACACCGTTTCGGTCAAACGACCACTTGCATATACAACAGTGGTCCCATAAGATTATAATATTGTATTTACTGTACCTTTTCTATGTTTAGTTAGATACACAAATACTTATCATTGTACTATAATTGCCTACAGCATTGAATACAGTTACATTCTGTACACATTTGTGGCCTGGGAGCAGTAGGTCATACCATATAGCCTAGGTGTGTAGTTGGCTAGACCGTCTAGGTGTGTGTAAGTACACTCTATGACATTCACACAAGGACAGAATCACTTAATGATGCATTGCGCAGAACGTACTCTTATCATTAAGCGATGCCTGACTGTAAATGAGATTATACAATGTGATCTTTTGTGTCTGGCTTCTTTCATTTAACATAATGTTTTCAAGGTTTGGGTTTAATTTGCTTTTCTTTTGGTACCTTTTTAAAGCAGAAACCTAGATTACAATTTCACACTTTTCTTCTTTTCTGCTATAAGTACTTAAAATGATAAATGTTAATGTGTTGTATTTTCATTATAATTCAGTTTAAAATGTTTGATAATTTCTCTTTTCTTTCCTTCTTTGACCATAGGTTAAGAAGGGTATTAATTTCCAGATATTTGGAACTTTCAAAGATATTTTCTTCTTATTGATTTTTAGTTGAATTTCACTATGGTCAGAGAACACACTCTGTAAGATTTCAGTCTTTTGAAATGTATTGAGACTTGTCTAATTGCCCAGCATATGGTCTGTCTTGGTGAGTGTTCTAGGTGCATTTAAGAAGAACGTATATTTTTCAGTTTTGGGTGTGTAATGTTCTAGAAATGCCAGTTACATCAAGGTGGTTGATGGTGGTGTGATTTTCCTGTCTAGTTGTTTGTGATTATCTCTTGTAATAACACTTTTTTTTCCCCTTGAGAAACACATCTTCAATTTTATAATGACAGTTGATGGCAGGGTAACAGAAAGAAATTCAATTCAAAGAGTTGTCCAAGAAAGCAGCTATTCCTCTCGTTTCTTACATAGTGTACTCTCTGAAAATCACCAGTGACTCACAGAGCCAGACTTGGGTACTGCAGAGTCCCTGGGCCTCACACTGGAGGTTACCCCTTCCATTTTCCCCATTTCCCTGCTAAATGGAGGCCCCATGGAACTCTAACCTTTCATTTTACACAATTGTACTCAAATATCATTTCTACCTCCACTCATGTATTTCCCCTTAACCCACCCTGCTAGCATCCAGGTTTACATTATGGAAACTTAGGCTTGGGTCAGGGATTCATCTGAGAGGCAGGGGGCGAGCAGGGATGATAAATCCCATCTCTCTGGCTCAGCTCAAACCCTTCTTCCAGGTCCTCACTCAGATTCTGACTTTGCCCTGCAACTGACTGAGAGCACTGGTTCCCATTTTTCAGACCCTGGCACTGAGGCAGGAAGGGCCTGTGGTATTTGTCTTTGAACCTTGGACAGTGCCACCCACACAGTCAGCAACTGCTGGGTCCAAGATTCCCCTGTTACTGTGACAGAGGAGCTTGTGGTCCCAGTGATCCACAAGTGTGCAGAGTACCCTTTCTGCATCAGGCACTGGGAATACAATGAGTTGTAATGGGAGGGTGATTCTTTTACTCCGATAGGGTAAAAATATTGTTGAAACTGCAGTCCTTCCTGACTTTTTCTTAAACTTTGGCTGAAAAAAAAAAAAAAAGCCAGTGGGTGAAAACTGATCTCCACCTCAGCAGATTAGCCCTTCTGCTTTGAAATAAAAGAAAATAAAATAGAAACGAGGACTGTTGAGGCAGCATCTAGCAGGTGGATGAGTTCAGACAGAAAGCGGTCAAGTGGTCTAGGGTAAAAATGATCACGTGATGGTCCATGTCTCTGGAGCCTTTTCTAGGGCTGTCACCAAGAGAAATGGATCACTGCCTGGTGCTGTCTGGATGGCAGGCTGCATGGGGGCCCCTGTTGCTAACTGATCACTGCTCCTGCACCCACAGGCGGTGCTCCTTGCTCCCACTTCTATGCCAGGTCTGTTCTGTGCCAGGCCCCATGCTGCCGCTGGGAAAGCAGCCAAGGGGCCTGCCCTCGAGGCACCTACCTGGATGGCAATGGCCCCAGGTGTTTTCACTCTGATGTCTCCATGTTTGCCAGAATTCAGGGTGTCAGCAACTGGCAGGAGTCTAGAGGAGAATCAACTAAGGCCCTGTACCCCAAATCCCGGGGTCCACGGTGGTCCCCAGGGCCACAATTTACTCCTGTCCTGAGGTACCCTTGTCCTGCCCTCTCACTCACTCCCCTGATCCCAACGCTGCTCCTTCCTCTCTCATGCCCACCTGCTGAGGTTCTCCACCCTCCGCTTGCCCTGGGCTTCCTCCCAAGCATCCCTGCCCACAGTCCTCACATCTAGAGTCTTCTCTCCAAAACAATATCTTAGCATCCCATTCTCCTGCTAAGAGTGTTTCTAGTGTGACACCAAAGACCCTCCGTGTTTGGCTGAGTCCCCCACGCCCTGCCTTCCAGCCTCCCCTCCACACTCCCCTGATGCATCTCCACACCACTAAGTCTGCACTAGTGTTAACTAGTGTTAGCCCCTCTGCCTGGGATGGAGCCTTTCATGGCTTTTTTTTTTTTTTTTTTTTTTTTTTGAGACGGAGTCCTGCTCTGTCGCCCAGGCTGGAGTGCAGTGGCGTGATTTTGGCTCACTGCAACCCCCGCCTCCTGGGTTCAACCAATTCTCCTGCCTCAGCCTCCCGAGTAGCTGGGATTACAGGCGTGCACCCACCATGCTCGGATAACTTTTGTATTTTTAGTAGAGATGAAGTTTCACCATGTTGGCCAGGCTGGTCTCGAACTCCTGGCCTCAAGTGATCCCCTAGCCTTGGCCTCCCAAAGTGCTAGGATTACAGGCGTGGGCCACCGCATCCAGCCCTTTCATGGCCTTTGTTCCTGCCAACGAGCTGCGATCCTTCAAGGGCTTCTTAAATACTGCTCATTCCCACTGTTCAATAAAAACTCCTGACTCACTTCTGGGCATTAGGGGCCACCTGGGAGCCTGCTCCTATTTCCCTTCCCATCAGCCCCTCCTCCTTCCTCGGTCTTCCCCTAACTGACTCTGGCTCACCCACTGGGGTGGCTTCCTAGCTTCCTGGGCTAAGTGGATTTCCTCGCCACGAGCTGCCTGGGCACCTGTGCCTCCCTTCCCACAATGCTCCTCATGATGGGTGCAGCGGTCATCTTCCCCCTTTGAGGACAGGAGCCACGTCTGTCTCATTCCCCACTGTCCCTCAGTGCCTGGCACATGGCTGCCCTTCAACAGAATGCGTGAATAAATGATTAAATACCTGATTTACAAAACATGTTAAAAATGAAGATTTTAATAAATTGGAAAAAAATTATGAGATTGATGAGACAATTAGGAATTTGATCACTGCCTGTTTAGTTGATAGTACTAAGGAATTGTTATTAATTTCTTTAAAACGACAAACTATGTGGTATTTGAGTTCTTATCTTTTATAGCTATGTACTGAATATTTAAAGATGGATTTGAGTTCTTATCTTTTATAGCTATGTACTGAATATTTACAGATGGAATGGTATGGGGTTTGGGATTTTCTTCAAAATAATTTGGGGTGGGGAAGTAGGATCATGGGATGCAAATGAAGCAAGATTGGTCGTGAATTGATGGTAGCTGAAATTGGATGGGACAACATAGGGCCATGATACTATTCTCTCCACTCTTGTATATATTTGAGGTTTTTTAAAACATATATATAAAAGTTAAAAAAAAAAAAAAAAGAAGATAAGGCCAGGCGCAGTGACTTACACCTATAATCCCAGCACTTTGGGAGGGCTGAGGCAGGCAGATCACTTGAGCCCAGGAGTTCAAGACCAGCCTGGGCAACATGGTGAAACCCCATCCCTACTAAAAATACAAAAATTAGCTGAGCGTGGTGGTGCGTGCCTGTAGTCCCAGCTACTCGGGAGCCTGAGGTGGGAGCATTGCCTGAACCCAGGAGGTTGAGGTTACAGTGAACTATGATTGTGTCACTGCACTCCAGCCTGGGCGACAGAAAAAAATAAAAAATAAAATGAGACCCAGGGATGGGAGTGGGTGGGAGAGATGTGGCTTTCACATGGTCGGTAGAGGTGGCTAAGATAACCAAGACTTCCCAATTCAGAGAAATGATTTGTAAGTCTGTTCTCAGCACATTCCCAGCAGCATTTTCCTGAGGGCTTTTGCAGCAGAAGACAGTTTTACAATCATTTTCATTACATGAAAGCACACTCTTCCTATCAAAGCAGGAGAAGCCTGGGGAATTTTCTGTGTGCTCTGTCTGCTGTTCGCTGGTGTGCAATGGTTTGCTCTGGGGGAGGGAGGAGGGGCAAACATTCACTACCTGGGGCATTAGGCAGAAGACTTCCCCCAGGTGTGGTGAGGGGGTCTGAGTGTGCTGTGAAGAATGGAGGATGCAGGGGGCATATTGGTTGGGACTACAGCAAAAGCGCAGGGCTATGTCCACAGCCAGCCACAGGCTGCCAAGATTGTTGTAAGGGTCCCCTCTATTGCTGCCTTCAGCAGGGACAATGCCTACCCCACATTCTCCAAGAGAGGGGGTGCTAGGCTGGACTACAGCCCACAGACAGGCCTAGGCATTGCAGGAGCATCTCAGGGGTAGGTGCACTGGGTATTCTGCCTCCTTCATCAGGGGCGGCAGATAAGTTTCCAAATAGTAGCTGTATTTTTCATCAAGAGGGAGCGCTCCCTCATTTTACTGGGGAAAATAAATCTAATGTGGAGTCGGAGGTGGTGCCTGCAGCCAACAGTAGGGGGAAATCTTGTCCCCAGTGCCTCAGCTGCAACCCTTCCCTGTACAATCACTCAGCAGGCCCACTGCTCCTTTCCTAGCTGGTCTCCCTCTACCACTTCCTATAGCCTCTGCTCCAGCTACATGGTGTGATTTCCCCGACATGGAACTTGGCTGCAATTCTCCTCCTCTAGTTTCTGGTCTGGTCAGTCCCTCACCCAGAATGACTTCACCTTCCTCCATCACCAATTCCTCACTTCCTGCATCTCCATGAGTGCAAACAGGGGCAGTTTTTCAAGACCCAGCTTAGGCACTTCCTCCTGCTCCTCTTCCTGCTCCTATTCCCTGGTCTCTGTAGCTCTAAGTAAGCTGTCATCCTCTAAACATTGTTGTGATTTACCCCCACCCCGGCCCTCCTGTATGCTGCACTCATTTCACCTCTGTGTGTGTTTCTTCTCCTCTGTCAGACGGTGAGATCCTGCCCCACATGTGGTCGCAGTAAGGTTCGGAAAGAGGCATGAGCCACCATGCCTGGCCCTTTCATGGCCTTTGATCTTGCCAATGAGCTACCATCCTTCAATGGCTTCTTAAATACTGCCCATTTCCCCTGCTCAATAAAAACTCCTGCCTCCCTTCTGGGCTCCAGGGGCCAACTCAGTCTGCTCCCACCTCCCTTCCCATCTGCCTTTTCTCCTTCCTCCGTCTTCCCCTAACTGACTCTGGCTTACACGTGCAATCCCTCTCGCTTCCCACCTATGGGCTGAAGCTGAACTTGCTAATATTTGTGAGGCCTGACCAGGCGCAGTGGCTCACGCCTGTAATCCCAGCACTTTGGGAGGCCGAGGCGTGTGGATCATGAGGTCAGAAGTTACAGACCAGGCTGGGAAATATGGTGAAACACCGTCTTTACTAAAAATACAAAAATTAGTCAGGCGTGGTGGCGGGCACCTGTAGTCCCAGCTACTCCAGAGGCTGAGGCAGAAGAATCGCTTGAACCCAGGAGGCAGAGGTTGCAGTGAGCCGAGACCACATCACTGCACTCCAGCCTGGTGACAGAGCGAGACTCTGTCTAAAAAAAAAAATTTTGTTAGGCCCCTTTGGAGCCCTGGAAGATTCTCTGGGCTAGGGAAGTTGATAGAAGGAGTAAGAGCCAGGGTTCTTGGTTCTTGGCCCTTGAGGCCTCTTCCAGTCCCTTGATCCTCCTTGGATAAAAAGTTCTGGGGTGGGAGCTCATAGTTGGGGAAATGGAGGCAAAGAGTGGCAGTGCCACAGTGGAAGAACTCAAACCCATGACACAGTGAATTCCGCAAAGACAGAAACCGTGTCTGATGTCTGTCCTGAAGATGCTCAAAAGTTAGGGCAGCATGCAGAGGTGTGGCCAGTTTCTGAAATGCAATGTACTGTGGCAGAGCAGTCGAAAGAATGTGTCCAGAGTACTGTTAGAGGAGGAGAAGGCTTCATGGAGGAGGTGGCATATGAGCTGGGCCTTGAAGGATGAGCAGAATTAATTCAAGGTGGAGGGTGGTCATTCCAGGCAGAAGAAACATGATCGATGTCTCAAGGCTTGGAGGTGTAAAAGGGTGTGGTATCTTTTGGGAATGACTGGAAGTTGAATGTAGTGGGAACATAGCAGGGTGGGAATCGGGTAGGGTGGGAAGAGAAGTAGGAATGAAAAGGCGGAGGGGGATGCCCTGCAAACCTTTGTGCCAATTCCCAGCCACGGTGGATTATGTGGAAGCCAGGTCCAGCCTTCAGACATTCTTGTCTCACACAGAAAATCCCCAAACCTCATGTCTTGGTGAGAAGGCTCAGGGGATGGAAAGAGAAGGGAGACATCAGGGCTGGCCCTGGACAGTCTGTCACTTGGTTCCCTGATAGTCCAGGTCCCCCAGCCTTGGGGCTCAGCACTGGACAGAAGGTTAGGCTAGAAGAACTTCAGGACCCCTCACACCCTGCGTTCTGTGGCTCTGTCATTGACGTAGGGAACCATCTCAGGAACTGATCAAGGAAATACCTGAAGCTAATACTTCCTCTCTTTGAGTAGCAACCTGTGGTCAAGATGGCTCCTTCTCACACAGCCCACTCCTGATTACTCCTGGGAACTGTAGGCCTCTGAGCTAAATGAGAATCACTGTCTCCATTTTGTTAATGGGAAACCCAGCTGAACCCCGTGGCCTGCAGGCACAATGGAGATTCGCTCAGGACTCCCCATCTCCTGTCTGACCCAATGGGATTGTAACTCCTGGAAGGCCAGCCTGGCCCCTTCACCTCAGGGTCCCAGGTCTGTGCACAAATATCAGCACGTTCAGGAAATGCATCAACAGGGCAGGACCAGCTTAGGAGCAGCCAGGGGCAGTAAGAGCTAAGAGCTAGATATAGAACTGGCTGGGAGCACTGAGAAGCCTGAGCGTGGGGCCGACTGACCTGAGGGCAGTGGGAAAAGAGGTGGCCACAGGCAAAGCTGGTGCACGCCCAGCCAGGTGAGAACAGGAGTCTCGGAGGTCTGCCTGCTGGGTTCCTGCGGAACATCTCAGCAGAGGCTCCTACAGAGCAGAGGCCAGGCCCAATCTGCCTGTTGCTGGCACAGACTGGAACCCATCAGATGTGTTCTCCTCTTCCCTTTATATCTCACGTGGGGCCCTCTGCTCACTCCTGGCCGACAGGGGGAGAAGGCTGGACTGGAGAGAAGATACCTCAGGGGCCAACAGCTACTCCCAAGGAGAACGGGAATGGCTGCCTCACAAACACATCGGCTGTTTGAATACTCTTCCCTCAAACTCTTCCACACCTATGGTTTCCCTGAAGCAATCTAGTGAGGTGCGTGTTATTATCATGCCCATTTTATGGATAAGGAAACTGAGGGTCAGAGAGGTGAAGTAAGTGGCAGAACCCAGGTAGGATCTAGGGCTTCTGACTCCATATCCAGAACTTTTTCCATGATAGCCCAGCAGGGCTCTTTCCTTAGTGTCCTGGATGGTACAGCACAGAAGGTCAAGCTGTATTTCAACCAGCTGCTCTGGCCTACCTGGGGCCTCTGCCAGTGGGCACAACTCACCAAGGGCTCCCTTACGCACCCCAGCATTGAGCTTCACTCAAAAGCCTTGGGGAGCCTGGGGCAGTGTCTCCCTCTGCATGTTTACCAGTTTCTTGTTTCCCCCTGCAGAGGACCTGCTTGGCCCCCAGTGGCTGTGTGTGCTGGGAGATGCTGCGGAACATCGTAGAGTGGGTCCATTCCCTCTGAATTGTGGTCAGTGTTGGTCTTTTGGGATGCCTACAGCTGTCAACTGCTGGACGCTGCAGGTGAGCGGCTGAGGCATCTCTGGTTGTAATAAAGGAACTTTCTGGAAACTGCTTGTCATCTGCCTATTCCTGCTGCCCAGCCCCCTTCCCCGGGAGCTCTGCCCATGGCCACCTCCTGCCGACATGAAGCTTGGAAGCAATTTCTCCACTCAGTCCAGAGAGCAAGGGTTGCAAATAGACTAATTCCTGTTTGGTCAGTGAGGCTAAAGGCCCAGCCCTTCGCTGCTCCAAGGAGAAGATGGGTGTCAGATAGACAAGGTGCTGCCTCCCAGGTGGCCCAGGAGGAGATAAAGAGCTTGCAGGATTGAGTACTCAGGATGGGATCCTGAGAGCTGGGACCACCGTGCCTCAGCCCCTCTGTGAAAGCCATGCACAGTGTTCTACCCCTGAGTCTTGGTTTCTCTGCCTGCAAATGGGCCTGTCTGGTGCAGACTGGACTGTCTCAGCATAGCTGCAGCACGATGGCAACCTGTAGCTTAACTACCCCACACTATGCTGCCCGTGGAGCTCAGGGCCACATTTCACATATGAGAGGACACATTTGCTTTTTCTAAAGCCAGCATGAGCCAGCAGGTGGCACACAGAGGGAGGTCCAGGGTGCTGCAGAGAAAGCAGTCAGTGGGTTGGGGTGGGAGGCAAAAGGCAGCCCAGTCCACACCTCCCTCTCCCTCCTGCCTGACCTCCTCCTGCTGGCAGGGCCACTGCCATCACCTCCACCCCTGCCTGTCCCTATGAACACAAGCTGCAGTGTGGGCATCCCAGGGCCTCTGAGTAGGTGATGTGGGTACCCCAGGGCTCTTGCTGGAATGTTCTGCCAATGGCCTCTCCAGTCCCTTCCAGCAGAGGTGCAGACGCTGTGTCCAGCTTGGGCCCCAAGGTTCACTTTGCTCTTTAGTATGGTGGGGTCCTCTCTGCCCCCTCTTCACCACTCTCAGACCCCTCTCTCGGGAGAAGGAGCCGTGTCTAGTGAGAAGTACCCCTAACCCCCAGGGCTGGGGAGTGACCACATGAAGAGGCAGAGGTGGGTGGTGAAGGACACAGTCAGCCTGGCCCTGCCTTTCCCCACTTAAAATGTTCAGGGGCTCCGCTGTCCGCGGGGTCAGGACCAGCCTCACATCCTTGCCCTGCCTGGCTCTCTGGCCTCCGCTCCTGCACACTCTCTGGGCTGTAGACACATGGAACCTCTTTCGGTTCCAAAGTTTCAGCTCCTCTCAGCTCTGGGCACACTGTTTCCCCTGCCTACTCAGTCCTCACCTCCTCTCCTAGCTACCTCCTGCTGGTCCCTTGGGTATCAGCTGAATGTTGCTTCCTCCGGAAAGCCTTCCCTGACCACCAGTCACCAGCCTGGGTGAGGGTGCTGCTTCTGTAGCATGCATGCTGCACTCACCCCCACCCTCTGTCTCACATACCTGTGCTGCTTGTCCCATGCCTGCCCAACAGATGCAGGCTCCTTGGAGCTGGGGCTGGGTTGTGCTCAGCTCTGTGTTTCTACCCCTATCCTTGGGACACAGTAGATCATGATAAATGGTCACTGAAAACGCGAGTGAAAAGGATGAGAAAAGACCAGACAGAAGAGAGGTGAGGGTTTCCTAGGGTCCCCGCCCATGAATAGATCTAAAAGAAGCCAACAGTGTCCCCCATCACTCTAAGGCCCAGGGAGCTACTGGCTGCCTGGTTTCTCCCAGCCACCCTGGGTGTCCCAGGCTCCAGACCTGGCCCCAACCCTGTGCTCAAGGAAATCAACCTGCAGGAGAGGGAGAGAGAGGAAGAGGGGGTCCTGGGTCTCCCTGAGCTCAGGGATGTTGTCCTCACTTCTGCCTCCCCAGGCAGAGGGCTCTGCACCCTGCCTGGGCACTGGCATGTTGGCAAGCGCAAGGAGACACAGGCATGGAAGCACAGGGAACCCAGATTTTCCAGAAATCACAATGGCCGGTCAGTCCCAGGCAGATGACTACCTGTGAGAATGCTCATCTCCTCAGGCCCTGCTAGAACTTTTCCCACTCATCCTCCCAGCCCTGTCCTATCCCCGGCCACCTCCAGAGCATGCGCTGGTCCAACTCTCAGAGCTGGCGTCCCTCTAAGACAGGGGCTTCCCTACCTCGGAAAGTCACTTTGGCGATCCGGTCTCCTCTGCCCCGCAGCTCCGAGACCGTCTTGAGGTGGATGAGCAGGGCCATGCTGGTGTGAGCTGCCTGGCACTGCCAGGCAGGAGCAGCAGGAAGGAGCTAGCTGGTGGAGCGCGGCTCACACGCCTCTCTCTTCTCTGCCGCTGCCTCCTCCTCCTCCTCCCGACCCCCCTCCGATGCTGCCCACAGAGACCAAGGCAACCAAGCCGAGCTAAGCTGCTCCTGCAGCGACTCAGAGCCTCACAGCCCCCGCCCCTCCAAGTTGTCAGCCCAGCGTGTGTGTTCAGTGTGTGTGTGTGTGTGCACCCAGTGTGCAGCCTGGGAGTGCGGCAGAGTTGGAATTCATTATTCAGCAGCCACCAGCTCCCAGATAAAGCTCTGTCCAGCCTCAGGTGTCTTCTCCCAGCTCCTGGAAGGGAGGCTCTGCCCACCCCTCCGCAGGGCTCTGCTGCTTCCCTACTAAGCAAGCCCTGCCACCAGCAGTGGGCACAGAGGAATGGGCATGAGCATGGGTGGGGTGGGTGTGGGGCGGGGGGCACTCCCACCCACAGGAGCATACTACAAGAAGAAGGAAATGTATTTGTCCACCTATGCCTGCCTCTTCCCTGCTGGAGACTGCCCCCAAGAGGCTGGGCCCTGAGCCCTGACCTGGGATCACTGTTTCTGAATCTCAGGAAGCAGAGAGGCTGGCGCTGCTGCCTGAGGGGAAGCTCAGGACCAGGCCACGCATGATGGAGATGCCTGGTTGTGGAGACAGCAGAGGCTTATGTGCTACGAGGGGCCATGTTTAAGGATCCAGGGCACTAACCTAGCCCCACCCCAAGGCTGGGGGTCAGGCAGGCTAGCGAAGGTAAGCCAGGCTGATGTTTGCTTTCCAGCCAGAGGAGCAGAATTGAATGGCCTTCTGATCTTATAAGCTGCTAGGGGCAGGAGAAGGGACGTCTACAGTGAAATTTCTAAGGCCAAAGGAGAACTGCCCCCTCCTGTCTTCCAGCAGCATGCAGGAAAGGGACCCTGGGGGCCAGAATCCCTGATGCTGGAGGCTGTGCTGGGTCATCTGCACCCTTGCTCTTGCCATTCGTTCTTGGTGGAATGCCCCCCACCCCACCCTGGACTCAGCTCGAGTGCCTCCTCCTGGAGGTGCCTCTGCACCTGCACGCCGGCGGGGTTGGGGTCCTCCTCTGTGCTGCTCCTGCCTCCTCTCATCTTACTGAGTCCTGGGGCTGCTTCCCTTGCCTCTTCCCCTACTGACCTCAGGAGGACCCTGGAGCACAGCATCCCTCTACCCCAGAGCCCCACATGGTATCCTGTGCACCGTAGAATGCCCAATTACTGTTGAAAGGAGAAAAGAGTGAGCTCAGGGATCTACCTGAAACAGAGTCTAAAGGTTTAAAAGAGAAATACTGATTTTTCACAGCATGGTAACAAGAGGTTACTTCCTTTGAATTCTACATTCCAAATAACCTACAGTATGTCCCAAGAGCCTTCTTTCCTCCTTCTAGATATTTCCTTGCTACTGTGCCCATTTTTCTTTTTCTACTTATGTTTTTTTCCTTTGCCCTTTTTCCTAACCAGTTCTTGCTTACCTTTCTCACATTTATCTAATCATATTGAATTTAAAAATGTCTTAGAGTATTATGTTTATTGAATACAATAACTAAATTTTCAAAACCTGGATAAGTTTAATGTCTTTAAAAAAACCCACCTAAATTCACTAGCATTTTCCACCCATGAGGTCATCAGGTGATCTGTGTTTTTAAGGCTTGGTGGCTACAAGGTAAAACAACAACAACAACAGAAAATATCTCCTTCCTTGGTTCTCTGGAGGTCCTCCCCTGAAGGAAGTGAATTTCACGAGGCCTCTTACAGACCCTGTGCATCTTTAAGTAAAAGCCCATGAACCTGCCGTAGCCAAGGCAGTGATCTATGCTGAATCTCACTTTCCACATCCATAAAATGGTAGCAGTTTCACTCAACAGCTCTCAGTGGAGTCAGCTGACCTTTCTGAAACCTAAGACAGATCCCACTTTTTTTTTTTTTTTAGACAGAATCTCACTGTCACTCAGGCTGGAGTGCAGTGGCGTGATCTAGGCTCACTGCAACCTCTGCCTCCCGGGTTTAAGCAATTCTCCTGTCTCAGCCTCCCCAATAGGTGGGACTACAGGCATGTGCTACCACACCCAGCTAATGTTTGTATTTTTAGTAGAGACGGGGTTTCACCATGTTGGCCAGGCTAGTCTCAAACTGCTGACCTGCCTTGGCCTTCCAAAGTGCTGGGATTACGGGTGTGAGTCACCTTGTCCGACCAGATCCCACTTTTTAATGTCCATTCTTCAGTTACTCATTTTGGTAATTGAGTATATAATTTATGTAACGAAAGTTTACTGAATTCTTTCCAGAGTCAGGTGCTGAGATTCAGGGATGAATATGATATGGATGGCACAAGATCCCAATCAGACGAGACAGATGGACTAGAACACAGGCAGGTGGAAGGCAGGGTGGTGGATTTACCAGCAGGACTGGCTGGGCAGCCCTGAATGGGGGGAGGGAGTAGGTGGTCAACCTCACCCGCTAGGGGTTTGACTCATGTTTTCCTTATTGTAGAACATGTTCCCCAATGAGAATCGAGAAATATACAGACATGACTACATCCTGAAGGACAGATGGAGTTTCCTTCCACCCAGTTTGTTTGCAGCCCTTCCTTTGTCTACAGCTTTCCCTTTCCCACCAGGCCTCAGTGTTTCTGCTTCTTGAGCCTCTGGGAAGCATGTGGCTCCCCTCCATTTCACTGGCATTTGCCAGGGGAAGTCTTTGGAGAATCCTGGTGGCAGCATCCTGTGAACCCAGTAGCGTCTGTGGTCTTCATCCACTGCCATTTACAGAACCCAAGTGTGAAGGGAGCACTGTTCTCCATCTGGCATCTGAAGGGAAGAAGCAAGATTTGGAGATGAAGGGGGAACTGTCAGGCTTCTTCATGACACCAGGACTGCTGCAGAGGGAGCTGGGGTGGCAGGGCCGCCACCCGAGTCACCAAGAGCCTGGCACCATGGAAGCTGTCGCCATACCCTCACCCCTTATGAAAAACCCAAAGGCCCTGGCCCTGCCCTAGGCACCAAGGCTGGTGTGAGGGTCGCTAGAGAAACCCGGGTGAAGCAGTCCCAGGGAGGGAGGGAGGCAGGATTACACAAGGGGGTGGGCCTTCAGCAGGCCTGCTCTCTGGGGCAAGCGCCACCCCTGCAGATGCCATCCCCAAATGAACGGCAACATTGGGGACAAATGTAAATCACACACCCAGACGTTCTATGATTTTCTTTTTGCCCCTTACCAACAAAACTCCTCTTATGGAGTAGTTTGAGGGTATGATGAGGTGAGAAGGTAGCCACCAGCTAGAGATGAAGGAGAAACATGAAAAAGTGCCCCTCTTTGCAACCCGGGTGCACACACGCAAGCACGCACGCGTGTACACACACATACACACACACAATTATGCACAGCGTCCTAGGCAACCACGCCCAGCGCGGCCCACTGCAAAGCCCCTTCCTGGAACCCCCATAGAGCTGGGGTGCAGGGGAGCCTTGAAGAGACATAGCTCCTGGGGACCCTTCGGCTACTCAGGTTTCTGGGCCTGAGCCACGGTGGGGCGGCTGCTTTGTGCGTGGCCTCCAAAGTCAGGACCTGGCCTGTCCTTTGTGGTAGGGTCGCGTTCCAAGCCAGGTCACCGCAAGACGGATCCCGCGAGGCCTCTACAGCGATTATCTGCCTCTGTCCCGCATCCGAGCCTCTGCACTTCCCGCAGGCAGCAAGGCAGAGAGCCCGGATGCGCTGGGGAGAGTGACAGGGGTCACCCAGCAGAGCTCGCGGAAATGTGAGGTGCCTTCTGTGCGCGCCCTGTGGGGCTGCTCCGGGAGAGGGCCGCCAGAAGGGCGCAGTGTCTCGGAACGCGAGGACAGCGGTGCCAGCTGGCGTTGCCAGGAGGGCCGCCGTGGCCGTTGCCGGGTGACCCGACGCTGTTTACCGTGGGGCGGAGCGGAGCACCAGGCTCGCTGCACTGGCGCACCCACCATGGCCTCCCGCAGCGCAGGCACCCTACTGACCGAGTTCAATGCCGCCTACGTGCCTCCTGGCCTCATGCCCGGGTAAGGCCGCGGGTACGCCTCCTCCCCTCCCCCTTCCGCTAGCGCCCTCCTCGGTGATCGAAACTCAGCCCCCTGTCCCAGGACTCTGGGGTTGAAGGAACCCCAAGGAGCCAATTTTCCACCCGACGGGGCGGGGGCCTTCCCGGGGGTTTGTGGTTTCAGAGTAGGAAGTGGGCGGGCACGGGCGGGGGTGTCCCCAGATTCCCCTTCGCATGAAGGCGCTCCCTGGCAAGTGGGGCACAGCCAGCAGGGGGTAAGGGACCTCCTGTGGACCCAGCCGGGGAAGAGGGAGGAGATGGAGCCACGTGGGGTTTAGCGCTTGGAGACGCCCCAGGTGGGCAGCCTGCAGGCTTACAGAGAATGCAAGAAAAAGCAGGCCCCTCTGCCCCGGGCACAGGGCCAGCTCCCAGCGTTCGGGCAAGGTCAGTACTTGTTGGTTGAAGGAGGGAAGGATATCGGGTGGGTGCCGGTTGGAAGAGCCTCGCGAGGCCGGAAGAGCCGTACTTAATGGGTCATGTATGCAGTACCCCCGCCCCCGCGACTTTGCGGTCGGTCCTTTCACGGATCTCTCTTTATCCTCCCGGAAGCTTTTCTTGG
This sequence comes from Rhinopithecus roxellana, assembly GCF_007565055.1. Lineage (NCBI taxonomy): Eukaryota > Metazoa > Chordata > Mammalia > Primates > Cercopithecidae > Rhinopithecus > Rhinopithecus roxellana. The sequence goes on from NC_044565.1 coordinate 68,514,620, forward strand.
AAAGCTTCCTGGCCACTTGCCCTGAGTGCTGGCTTGCTGTTTAGCACTTTCAAATGCTAGGTTACACCTACCTTTCTTTTCTCTGGATATTTTCAGACTCCAAACATCTAACATGCAAGTCTGGCTGTTCCCTCCTGTTCTTTGGCTCTTTCTCCTGCAGTGTCTGATGTTTCTACTCCGGACCGCCTCTCCCAGGGTGTAAGGCTGTCTTTATCCCTCCTACCAGTCAGCATGGATGCTGAGAACAGGCACTGGATTCTGAGAGGCAACCTGTACAATATCAGCAAATCTATATAGAATGAATGAATGATCCTAAGATCCCTTGTCTGAAAAAAAGAGTGAACGAATGAACGAAATGAATGTCTTGAGGGTTTTACAGGCAGGGTCTCCAAATGGGTGAAAAAGCCCGCATGCGCTCCCCTGCAAACGGAACAGATGGCAAAATGAAGAAAAGTGTATTTGGAATGAAGTTGGGATTGTTTTGAAGCAGAATAAGCTAGACACTGAGGTGCTGTGACATTCAAATCACTTCTGGAGGCTGCATGAGAAAGTAGCAACCAGGGGCTGGTGCTGTAGTTTTAACCCAGCCCATTTGTGGATGCGACCTTTCTCTGGGCCCTGGAGAGAGCTTGCTGCCTGCGGGATGTGTAGAGGCTCAGATGTCTACCTGGGGTCCCATCAGACAAAGCTGATACACCAGATCATGGTAGTTTCCTGAAACCAAGCCAGGTGACTTAGGATTTGCCTGTTTTCCTGTATTTAAGGCATTCATGTGGGTCAGTGCTTGGGAACACACCAGGTGTTATGTTAGGAGGCTGGGAAGATAAAGACAAACGAGTGGGGGGCTGCCCCAGTGTGGTGTAAACACATAAGGTTTAGTTCAAATCCATTTTTGCCACCTTGGATGGTGGTGTTGACACCACATTCTGGGTGTTTATCATGAGATTTGATTTTATACATTGACTTTTTTTCTTAAGCCTCCCACAGTCTCCAGTTGGAAACTTTTCTATTATCTGTCTCCTGGACATTTCCCATCTGAGGGGCAAGGCCCGGTGCTCCTGCAAACCCTGCCCCGCAGTTCCCCCACTCTGTTTGGAAGGGGTGGGAGCTGCAGGTTTCAGAAGCAGTCCCCAGGGTGCTTTCCTATTCCTGCCACTTCTCGGCAGTTCCCTCGAGTGCCCAGTCCTGTGATTGATTTAGAAATGGTGATAAGAGGATCATGAATGAGGTTTCAAGCCTGGACTGGGCTAGTTTGAGCAGCTGAGCCCATATCTGCTGCTTTCTCATCTGGATCTTTCTGGAAGGGATGTGTTCCCCTTAAAGATTCCCATCAGTGAGGAATGACTTGAGTCGTTTTGTGTTTCCAAATGCTACCTCATTGGCAATTCTGTCAAGTTAATGAAAGAACCCAAGATTCCCGACCACACTTGGATAATTACTATTTTTGTGTGTCTGTTCAAACAATAATCACAGGATTTTAAAGCACAGCCATCTCTTCTTACACTCAAATCACCCCCCTCTTACCTGCTTTATTCGTAAAGGCTGGGTTATTGTGACGATTTTAAAATCATCAGAATATTCATGCTGGTGTGGACCTCAGAGATCATGTAGCCCCATCCCCTCCTGTTCCAGATGTGGTCACTGAGGTCTGGGGGGACTTGCCTGAGCCCCACGCTGGTGATGGAAGTGCTGGGCTGGAGCCAGGTCCCTAATGCCTGTAATAACACCGTGATCTCCTAAGTCTGAGCTCCAACTATGTGCCAGGCACTGTGCTGGGCCCTTTACAACATTCTCTTATTCTTCTCCTTCTCCTTCTTCTTCTTTTTTTCTTCTTCTTTTTTTTTTTAAATAGAGTCTTGCTCTGTTGCCCAGGCTTGAGTGCAGTGGCACAATCTTGGCTCGTGGCAACCTCTGCCTCCTGGGTTCTCCCTGCCTCAGCCTCCCGAGTAGCTGGGATTACAGGCATGCACCACTACGCCCAGCTAATTTTTGTATTTCCGTACAGACGGAGTTTTGCCATATTGGCCAGGCTGGTCTCAAACTCCTGACCTCAGATGATCCACCCGCCTTGGCCTCCCAAAGGACTGGGATTATAGGCATGAGCCACCACGCCTGGCCTTTCTTTCTTTTTTCTTTCTTTCTTTCTTTCTCTTTCTTTCTTTCTTTCTTTCTTTCTTTCTTTCTTTCTTTCTTTCTTTCTTTCTTTCTTTCTTTCTTTCTCTTTCTTTCTTCTTTTTTCTTTCTTTCTCTCTCTCTCTTTCTCTTTCTTTCTTCCCTCCCTCCCTCCCTCCCTCCCTCCCTTCCTTCCTTCCTTCCTTCCTTCCTTCCTTCCTTCCTTCCTTCCTTCCTTTTTTCTTTCCCTCTTTCTTTTTTTGAGACAGAGTCTCGCTCTGTCGCCCAGGCTGGAGTGCAGTGGCACAATCTCAGCTCACTTCTTCTTTTTTAAAATCATCACAATAACCCAGATAAGGAATAAGCAGCTTGCCCAAGTCATTCAGCAAGTTGCTGAGCCTCGTCTTTGTGACTTCAACACCCCCAACTCACCCCAATATCTCCCCAACTCTCATGTGGCATTTCACCTGCCTCCCTCATTTAGCAGGGAGGGAATGGGGTTGACAGTAAGAGATGGACTCTGGAGCCAGCCTGCCTGGTACAAATCCTGGCTCCATCACTTCCTTATCCTGGGCAGGTTATTTACCCCTCTGCCTCACCTACCTTGTCTGTTCAATGAGGATGATCATGGTGTGCAGCTTGAAGAGGTTTCAGTTAGTTAACATGCCTAAAGACTGGCACTTGGTCAGTGTTAGCTGTTATCATTCGTGAGATCTCTACTGTGTTCAAGACCTGGTTCCAGGAACCCCGGGAAACACGAGACAATAACAAAGCTGGTCTTCGGCCTCGCCGGCCAAGGCCCTCCGTTTGGTCCCTTGCCGTTCCTGGGGACACAGCTCCTAGGCACTTTGCCACAGGCAGTGCCTGCCTGCGCCTGGACTGGGTGCTATTCCGGCAGTGGGCAGGAGCTCTCGGGTCAGAGTCCCTGAGATTTGAAGGGGTTTGAAGGGATGAGATTGACCTCAGTGAGGATCCAAGCTTCCTGCTTGCAGGTCGTATCTGGGTGGCATCCACTCATCCTGTTTCCGGCCACACCTCACCCGGCTCTCAGTGCAGACCCCTGGCCTGCGCCATGCATTCATTCATGCCCAGACTGCCCCTGTGCCCCATGCCCACAGCTCCTGCCCAGTGGCTGTCACCAAGAGTGAGGGCAGGAGGATTTACCTCCCAGGTCCTCTGTCTGCCTGGGGTGGCTGTTGTGCCCGCACCTGTCACTGAGCTGGACCTTGGAGACCTCAGGGGCCTGTGATCCTAAAATCAGTGTGTTCCACTCAATTGTCAGGAGAGTGGTCTCACAAAGGTGGTTGTGTCCCCATCCCTAGAATCCCTGTACAGCAAACACACACAGTGGTGTGCTGGCAAATGTTTAACAACCAGTTCTCTGGAGCAAAACTGCTTTGATTTGTAACATTCATCCATATCTGCGGTATAAGTACTCTCACCAAAGCTGATTTCAAACTATCAACATAGTGTCCTTAATTGCAGAGTTGGGGAGGGATGAATGCACAGCTGTGCAGCATTATATAATATTTCCACCCCACAGATACGGTGGACATGACAACCTCAAACACAGATGATAGTAACGTGGTAAAATAATTAGGAAGTGAGGAGTTTTGACTATTTATCTTGTTTGGTTTTAGTGTGTTTTCCTTTCCTCTGAGACAGAGCCTTACTCTGTCACCCAGGCTTGAGTGCAGTGGCATGATCACAGCTCACTATAGCTTTAACCTCCTGGGCTCAAGTGATCCTCCCACCTCAGCCTCCTGAGCAGCTGGGACCACAGGTGTGCACCACCTTGCCTGGCTACTTTTTGTATTTTTTGTAGAGACAGGGCTGTCCAGGCTGGTCTCGAACTCTTGGGCTCAAGTCATTTGCCTGCTTCAGCCTCCCAAAGTGCTGGGATTATAGGAGCCACCATGCCTGGCCTAATATAACACATTTAATTCTAATTTAATGTAATTTGATATTTAATACTGGCTTGTTTATTAACAGACAACAAATTCCTGAAAATTTAGAAGTTGATTCCCTTGAAGCCAGTAGGCACTGCCTGCAGCCCACTACTGCCTGTAGCCCACTACTGCCTGCAGCCCACTACTGCCTGCCCCTGTGATACGGTTTGGCTGTGTCCCCACCCAAATCTCATCTTGAATTGTAGTTTCCATAATCCCCACGTCACAGGAGGGACCAGGTGGAGATAATTGAATCATGGGAGGAGTTCCCCCATCCTGTTCTCATGAGAGTTATTTTCTCACAAGATCGGATGGTTTTATACGGGGCTCCCCATTTGTTGGGCACCCATTTTGCTCTCCTGCTGCCATGTGAACAAGGACATGTTTGCTTCCCTTTCTGCCGTGACTGTAAGTTTCCTGAGGCTTCCCCAGCCCTGCGGAACTATTAGTCAATCAAACCTCTTTTCTTTATAAATTACCCAGTTTGGGGCAGTTCTTTATAGCAGTGTGGGAACAGAGTAATATACCCTGCCAGCTTCCTGGGGCCTGGGGCCTTACCCTTCAGGGAGAGAGGTCAGGCCAGGCTTGGGAAGGGAGGGTTCCCAAAGCATTTGCATTTCCAAAACCCCTTCCACTTACACCCAGGCCCTGGCACCGGAGGTGCAGCCCTCCAAACAGGCCAGTGCATCTTGGGGTATGAAACAAAGGCCAGGGAGAGGTAGGGGACCCCTTTTGCCCATTCGTTAGTATTAGAATCTCCTGGGGAGCTTTAACTATGACCTGTGCTCAGGCCCCATCTGGAGATTCTGATGTCATTGGTTGGGCTGGGCTAGGGCTGCAAGAGTTTTTAATCCTCCCAGGCAATTCTAAGATGTAACCAGGGACAAGAACGCTTGTCTGAGAATTTCTATGGCCCCTTGCAATGCAGACCACTGTTGACAAACTGGTAGGTGTGGTCCTGTTTTCAAGCATTTGAAAGAAGGGGCCTCCTTGTGTGGAGCCTGTGCCATTCTCCTTGGCACACCCCCGCCCCCAGGCTGAGAGGTCTGACTGAAGGCACAGCAGGTGCTACTTTCTTTGTTCAGTTCTCATCTCCAGCTGAGAGAATAGATCATTGTCCCAGATTCAAGCCCAAAATACAGAAGCAGAAAGTAAATTCTACAGCCCCTCAATTATTCTCCCTCTGGGCCCTGTCCCCACAGGGAGCTTCCCTGTCTATCCCCCCAGGAGGCAGCCTGGTCTCAGAGGGCCTCACACACTTAGGGGGCCTCTGGCCACTCACCTGCCTTTCTCTGCTGCAATATCTTCTCTTCTGGAGGATTCATAAGCCACATCATTCCCCACCCCCTTCCCAAGACCTCTGCCCCAAGGCCAGCCCCTATCTCTTTCCTGGAATTCAACTTTGAGCTGTTCAAGGACATTTCATAGGTAACTGGTGCCTCTCAACCTGGAGGAAATGGGGAACCTCCTAAGAACAGGTGATCAGGGACTCCTGGAGACTTGGGCTTTGCAACAGGGATCCCCCTTCTCTCCAGAAGAAAGACCAACCATTTAAAATGTGCCACCATTTGTCAATTCCATTCAACAGATATTTACAGAGCATCCACTGGGTGCAGGGAATGCCAAGCATGCCAGTATGAGTACAACAGAACCCTCCCTCCCCAGAGAGCCTATAATTCATACAGAAAGAATATTCTAGTGGCTCAGATTATTGTGATATGAAAGTATGTGAACTGAAGTCAGGTGCGGTGGCTCATGCCTATAATCCCAGCACTTTGGGAGGCCAAGGCAGGGTGGATTACCTGAGGTCAGGAGTTCAAGACCAGCTTAGCCAACGTGGCAAAATCCCATCTCTACTAAAAATGCAAAAATTAGCTGAGCATGGTGGTGGGCACCTGTAATCCAGGCTACTTGGGAGTCTGAGGCAGGAGAATTGCTTGAACCTGGGAGATGGAGGTTGCAGTGAGGATCGTGCCACTGCATCCAGCCTGGGTGACAGAGTGAGACTCAGTCTCAAAAAAAAAGAAAGAAAAATATTATGAACTGAGACATAGGAGAGGTGCAAAGGGCAAAGACAGCTCCATGGAGTGGACAGGCAGGGTCTATGGGCTGGGTCATGGAGGCTCCATGGGAAAGAGGGCATTCACGATGGACCTCGAAGGATGGGTAAGATCACAATGTGGGAAGCGAGGAGAGCAGAGCCTTCTGGATGAAGGATGTGGCTTGAGAAAAAAGATGGTGTGGAGGTGCCAGAAGGGTGTTCTTTCAAAGCAGCAAATGGCCTCTTCGGCTGGAGTGGGAAAGCTGTGATCTGACAGTGGATGATGCGACTGGAAAGACTTCTTACAGAGGCCCAGGCACGCAGGGACTGACACCTGGCCCTGCTTGTGCTTGGTGTCACAGGCAATGGGGAGCCCTTGAAGGATTTTGCCCTTAGGAAGGATCTGATCAGAACTGTCCTCAGTAGGTGGTGTTGTGGAGGAGAGGATGCATTGTGGAATGGGGACATGCCAAATAGTCGCTGGTTAATCAGTTAATAAGGCTGATCATGGGATCCCCGATGGCTCGTGGTAATTAGTTTTAATGTTGGCTGTGGGGCCAAGCAGTGCTATTAAGAGGCAGGGAAGGGACTGCTCCTTTTCACACAGTAACCCACAGTGGGCCTTAGAATCCACATGTGACCATTGCCCAGGGGCCCGGCTTGGCACAGTCTCCTGGCTTACGTGGTATACAGATGGATGGAGGGACAGGGCGGTGGATGGGGGCAGATGAAGGGGTTGAAGGGGAGGTGTGGTGGCACCAGCCAACACAGCAGATGCTGCCATTGGGACCACTCGATGCCCTGTTATAAAACTTGCCATTCCTCTCTGTTCCTCCCTACCTTGGCCTGCCACAGATAAACACAAACAGGATGGCAGAAGGCTCCACTGTGGAGCTCAAAGGAACACAAATGCAGGTGCATACAAGGGACACAGACCTAGCTTGCCAAGATGTGCCCACTGAGTGCTAAAGAATGTGAACCTGCACATGTATGCAAGTGTGTGTGCGCACACACACACCTGTCTGAGCAGCAAGCCCTGAACAGAATCCAGGCAGAACTCAGGAGGATTGCGGAGGAGAGGGCTTCTATTCTATTGGGATGCAAATATCTTGGCATTCAGAGAAGGTGGAGAAGCAGGGAGCAGAGGAGGAGTATGGCAGAGAGCTTGGGGGCGAAGAGAAGAATCACGAGAACACATCATTTTTCTATGGCTCCTTTCTTCAGAGGAGCCCAACGCCCCTGTGGGCGGGATGCTTCATGCCAACATGTGCTCTGCTGATCAGAGCCACGCTCCTCTTAAATCAGGACTCCAGGGCATGGTGCCCCCAGAGTTTCTGGAATTCTGCCTCCTCCAGTGAACATTTGTTGAGCACTTGTCACGTGCCAGGTGCCGAGGATAAAGGAGAACATGGATTAGCAGAAGGGACAAGTTTATTCGGGTCTGAGTGTGGACCTAAGGATGACAGTCCTCCCAGCGAGGCAAGTGCTAGGTACAGGGTATGCAGTCAGGAGAGGCAGCAGAGGGCACTGGATCCTTTGGAGTGGGTGGCAGATCCCCAGGTGGGCAAGAGGGAAAATGCATCCCAGGGAGAGGAACTCCGTGCAAAGGCCCAGAGGCCTGAAGAGTACGTGAGGCCCCGGAGACTGGAAGTAAGGCTGCTGGGGCCCAGGGCACCTACAGGGAAGTGATGGAGGAGAGGAAGGATGGCTCTGGTGTTGTGTGGACAGCATGCTGGAGGGGGTGATGCTTGGTCTAGGAGACCAGGGAGGAGACTGGAGATTGTCCAGGCAAGCAATGAGGGAGGCTTGTAGCAGTGGGACGGAAGAGGGCCGCAGGCCAGTGGCTAAGGAGAGGCCTAAGCAGGACTTAGAGAGAGGTCAGATGTGGAGGGTGACGGAGAAGAGAGGACACAGGGCCATCGAGCCCCAGTTTCTGGCTTAGGTGGAGGTTGGAGGGGGCAGGGGTATACTGGAGGAAGAGCAGTTTCAGTGGCGCTGGGTCTGTGGCGTGGTGGCCCGGCCTTGTGTGGGCAGCCAGACATGTGGATCCATTGCCAGAATGGTAGGGGCTGGAGACCCAGATCTGACTGTCATTGACATACGGGACACATTGGAAGTCTAACGTAGACAAGATCTCCCAGAAGGAATGGGTCCCTGCAAAGAGAAGAGAACCCTGGGGCAACACCATCGCCTGGGAAAGGAGCCAGACTCAGGGGCTCCCCCTGCTCCGGGGCTCTCCTCAAAGCCTCACCCCAGTGGAAACTCATCATGGAGCTCCTCCAGTACCCACCCTGGGAATGGCCTTCCCTCCTTGTGGTTGATAGCACTAGAGCCTTGACCGCGGTCCCACTTGGGTTGGAGCTGGTTGAACCCAGGCCAGCTCAGCATGGCCCCTGACACGTGCACCCCATGAGTCAGTAAACACCGAGTAAGGACTGGGCTCGGGAAAGGACTGGGCTAGGGGAAGGACTGGGCTTGTGGAAGGACTGGGCTCGGGGAAGGCAGGCTGGGCACCATGGGTCTTTGTGTTCCCAGCACTTAGTGTGTTGCCAGCACACAGCAGGTTCCTGATAATTTAATGTTGTGTGCCATCTGATTCTGTTTTTAAAAAATGATGTGTGTACAAAGAAGAAAGCAACAAATCACCCCAAATCCAAACACCCTGAATTATCTAGGATTAACATTTGGTGAATTTTATTCAGAGTTTCTCTTTATGTATATATTCAGATGAGATTGGGCACGTTCAGTGTGGTATGGCTGTAGACCTTATGCATATATTCAGATAAAGGACTAGATGGAGGAGTGAATGGATTGATGGATGGATGGATGGATATAAAAACAGACAAAAGCAACTTTATAAAAATATAATCATACCATATTTGCTATTTTAAAATGAAATGCACGAAATTGAATCTTAATATAACTTAACTGAAGAGAAAGAAACTGCAGCAAAATGGAAGAATAGGTGGATTTGAGATAAGCGTTAATTCATCACAAGGGATATTAGTACAAAAAGATCCCTCTACAGGAAACAGAGAGAGGAGAAAAACCACCAAAGGGCTACAGCCATTATGTTGTACTTTTTCCTAACGACGTGTTTCAATTTTAGATGCCATGGGTTGACTCCGATTTAAAGAGATTCTTAGTAAGTGCACCCCCATCTCCCCTCCACCCACCCCCTAATTTTGGTTGCTTAAATTAGTTTTACTTTGACAGGTTTTATAACATTTACATTCTGTTCTGTAACCAGCATTCACCTAGTTGCTATTCCTGGTTCTGCACTTAAATAGATTTGAAGCTCACCACCACTCATTCTAACAGAGGTTCTACATTACCGAGTTGGGTTTTTTCTTTTTCTTTTGAATCATCTCTTGGTTGGCAGGATTTTGTCACTGAACACGACTTTCAAGAAGAGCTTGTGAGTGCTTTGGTCGCTGAACCCTTTCGTGCTAGGAAAGGGTGGCTTTGTACCCCCGTGACCGCCTGGCTGGTGTGGTATTATTGGCTTGCGTTCTTTTCCCTGTGGAATGCTGTGGCTATCCTCCTTTGCCTTTCATTCTATCGCTTCTTCTTTTTGCTGGGGTTGGCAGCACCTGGTGACCAGCATCTCTTCCATTCCCTAAGTTCCGAACCACTTGAGAAAGAAGATGAAAGAGGAACGTGGCTGTTAGAGAATGGGGTGAACACAGCCTTAGAATGAGACAGGCGGGACTGCGCTGAGGCCAGCCTCCTCCCCACGGGCAGTGCCTGTCCATCTAAAACCTAAGGCTCAGAGGGGCGGAGCGGGCTTCCTTGCTTCCGAGGAGGAGGAGGAGGGAGGGGAGGGGCGGGTCACAGGCTGCCCAGTGTTTCCCAGTGACTCACCACCGAGGCGTTCCTCCACCTCCAGTGCCCAAGAGCATGTGGGGCTGGGAGATGGTTCCGGTGTGGGAGGAACCTCCCCTCCACGTGGGAGGAGGCCTCAGGATAGAGGAGACTGCATCTCCCCATTGCTTGTCTTTGACATCTTAATTTATTGAATCTATATCTTGATTCAGCTTCACCTACAGCACAAAGTACTCTCAGGAACTTGCTTGCACATCTCAGGTTAGGTTTTTTCCCAAAGAAGTTTCTTCATCAGTGCCAATGTTGCAGCGGGACAGTGTGAGCCAAGGACATTGGATTTGGCAACAGCAGGATCTAACATGACCTTAATTTAGATGTAGAGGTTCACGTTTCAGTGATGGGTCTGAAGGCAGACTGAGGGAGGTCAAGGAAAGGGTGAGAGTTGAGAAATTAGGCAGAAGGTGCAGCGTATTCCTTAGCGAGCTCCAGAAGGAGGGAATCTGCAATCCCATCTTCCTCTTCACCATCTTTAACGTCTCCTCTCTTGGCTGCTTCGCCTCTGCCTATAAACGGGCACCAGCCCTCACTGCAGAAATCTACAATCTAGGAACCACAGCTCAAGCCCGCTTACAGGCAGAGGGGAAGAGGCCGAGAGGGAGGGGGACATTAAAGATGATGGAAGAAGGGCGGAGGCTGAGAGAGATGGGGAGAGACAGATGGGACAGTGAGGCCTTGGGTGAAGCCAGAGCCTGAGCTCCAGACCCAGGAGTGGCGCCCAGGCTGAGAGGAGGACTGTGTCTCCTGGAGTGGCCAAGGTGACCACCCAGCCTCACTGGAGAGACGCAAGGCACCCACCAATTCCTCCGTCTTCCCAGTTCCAGAGGAGACCTGGCCTCCGTGGGGAACTCAGGGGGCTGAGGAGGAAGGGCACTGAGGTGGGTGGAGAAGAGTCAGGACAGCCAGGGTCACGATGTCAAGGGCAGCGCCTCTGTGGCATCCAGGGATGTGAGTAGTGAGGCTGGAGGGGGCCTGTGCAGCTGGGGTGGAGCCTCTCCCCTCTGCAGCCTCATCGCAGCTCTGGCCCAGCCAATGCCCGACGCTGTGAGACCCCAGGAAGGCAGAGCTGTTGAGGGCAGTGGGACCAGGAGCCAGGGAAGGACTCACTTTGTGTGACCTTCCCTACAGTGGGCAGGCCTGTCAGCAGTCACTCAGCTTCACTTCCTTGCCTTTTTCCTGAAGACAAAAAGAAGGAAACCATGCATTGCTATCTAATTCCAGGCAGCGTCCATTCTGTTGGTGAGACCGAGGCCCAAGGCACAGGGAAAGACCCCAGAAAAGGCGAGAGTGGGGGAACGGAGTTACATCTAGACGGCTGCAATGATTCTGCAGGACTGGGGTGTAGGGGAGCTGATGAGGTTGGAGAGATGGGCCAGGGTCAGATCACAGATGGCCTCGAATGCCATGCCAAGGATCTGACTCTGAACTAAAGTTCAGTCTGGTGGAGAAGGGATTGCAGGGGCAGGGGTCTGGTGCAGTTAGAACAGTGAGGTTGTTACGACCACAGGCCAGGTACAAGGGCACATGGCTGGGCTCAGTAGGCTCAGATGGAGCTACAGGACTTGGTGACTGACTAGATGTGGGTGAGGTGGATGTGTCAGTTTCTGACTTAGACAGCTAGGAGTTACTTTTCACAGAGATGGGACCAGACTGTCAGGGAAGCTGGGGGTGGGAGATCAAGCCTGGGAGACATCCAAGGGAGATGTCTGGTGTGCAATTGTACATAGCAGCCTAAGGCTTGGAGAGAACTCCCAGGTTGGAGCTGTGGACTGGGGTCATCTGCACACAGGAGGTGGCTATGGCCATGGCATGGCTGCCATCACCCAAGACAGACCCCGGAGGTTCACCAGTGCTTAAGAGGCGGGAAGAGGAGAAGGCTCATGAAGGTGTGGTCAGAGATATCGGTGAAAGCAACAGAAAGGAGCAAAGGTGTCATCCAAACCAAGAGCAGTGTTTCAGGAAGGGAGAGGTGGGCGACGCCCTGTGCTACCGGAAGGCCCAGCAAGACACAGCGTGTCCACCGACCTGCAGCAGCAAGAGCACAGGCGGCCTTGGGAAGAGCGATTTCAAGGGCCTCATGGAGCAGAAGTCAGACCCCGGAGAGTGAGGCGTGCAAGGGGGCACAGGGCCGTGCTGCTCGGCAAGCTTCCGCATTGGCCGCGAGTCTGGCGCCCGTACTCTCTGGGTGTTGTTGACTCTCCCTTGCTTTGTCAAAACAAGTCTTTAGCTCTTGGAGCGAGTCTCATTTAACCAAGGATCTCTAGAGTGTCTGTGTCACCAAGGCCTCCGCTCGCCCATCTCCTGTCCCTCTCATGGAACCTCCTTGGTGGCAGAGGTGGAAGACTCCTTGTAGGCTCTCAGAGCTCCAGAACCTTGGTCAGGTCTCCAGGCTGCCTGAGTAGCGCGTTGGGAGGCTGCTGTGCCGGGAGCAAGGCTGCAGCATGCTGAACCTAGACCTTGCTACACCACATCTCCCACCCGTCGCCTTTCGCTGACTGGGCCCCCACTCATTTCTCATACTCCCCCTACTCTTTCATGAGACAACCGCAGAATGGGGGAGCCAGAGGAGGCCTTTGCATCTTCAGGCCATCACCTGAGTAAATGCGGGCCCCTGGAGGGACAGTGATTTGCCTACAGCATTGACCAGGGTGTATCTGGTGTTCTGGCCGCTGTGTAAGCTCCTGGTCTGGAGAGAGGAGCATCTAGGAAAGACCTCTGTGGGGAGGGAGAGGCCCCGAGTCCCTTGGACTTGGCCTTCCCCAAAGACCTGAGCAGGTCAGTGCACCCTGGGAAGCCTCTCAGGGCCAAAGATGGCCACCGGGCTCCCCCGACTCTACCCTTCTTCTTCTTTTTTTTTAAAATTATTGTGTTGTTTTTTTGTAGAGACAGAGTCTCACTGTGTTGCCCAGGCTGGTCTCAGAACTCCTGGGCTCAAGTGTTCTTCCTGCCTCAGCTTCCCAACATGCTGGGATTACAGACATGAGCCACTGCACCCTCCACTTTTAAGGGCCTCTCTTGGAACAGACCTGGGGCCCTTCATTGATCTGTGGCTCCACTACCTCCTCTGTGATCGGCAGGTACCAAGGCCACGTCCCCACTGTGGCCTTCTCCTTTGGCGCTCCCTACGGCACCACCACCCTCAAGTACTTCCAGGACCACCGAAACACAGCCATGGAGAAGAGCCACACTCCCTTCAGCCAAGGCGGCCACTTCCCCACCATCTTCTCCACCAACCCCAACCTCCTGCTGATGGAGCGCGCGAGCTCCCGGGACCGCTGGCTGCACAAGCCCAGCTACACTCGCTTCAACCTGGACAGCCACCGATCCACAGAGCTCATGAACTTCTACCAGGTAAGCTGTGCGGGGCTGCCCTGTGGCCTCCCCTCCTACCCACCTGCCCCCACCACGGGAAGGAAGTGATGGCCAGGGACTGAGGGAGACCTCGTACCTGCCACAGTATCTTGATTTCCTTTCTCAGAGCCCCTGAGCCAGCAGGGAGCATGGTGGGTTTGGCTAAAGGGAGTGGGAAGGCTTAGGACTTTGCCCCCCGATCTCTCCCCACCTCCTGGGGCTTCTGGATCTCCAATTCCTGCTCACCCCCACTGCCAGTGGAGCTAGGGGTCTCTAGGGATGCTCCTGCCCTTACCTCCCCCTGGAGTCTCCTGGATCTGTGGAATGCCATATATTTTCTAGGTGAGTAGAAGGTCTAAGATCCACCCACCAGATGAATAACACGAGCAAAGGCCCCGCTAGAGCCCCCTGCCCCAGGTCCAGCCCCACGGTGTTTTATCCACCCATATCCGGGAGCCTGTTCACCCCCTCCATGCCCTGCAGCCCCCCTGGGGGCATGCTCTGAGTCACCCTCAGCCCCAGGCTGGGCGAGACTGCCCTGCAGGGAGTAAGCCCGAGGACGGGGACCTACCCATACCCCTGTTGTTCTTGTCCTGCTGTTTGGGCTGGTAAAGCCTCCCTGGATGTGGTTCAGACACATTCCCAGAGACCACAGGTGCACCAGCCTGAGCTGGCCCTTATGCCCTTGGCAGGGATACGGGTTCATTCTCTCCTGTGTTCCCAAAACCTTACTCTCTCCATCACCTTCTCTCGCAAGCTTCCCCCTCTAGCCTGATTGCAAGGACAAGGTATGTCCTGGCCCCAGGGCAGAGAACTTGTATGAGTGAAGCAACTTCCTTGGGAGAGGAGGAGGTCGATGCCACCAGCCTCTGAGGCATATGCGACCATGTCAGGGGGTCTGCCAAAGCCTTTCCCTCCATCTTGGCACTCAACAGAACATGCCCCATACAGGGGGTAAGGAGAGAAGGGAGCAAACACAGGCCAGGCGGACATGGTGCCTGTGTGCACAGCAGGTGTGCGTACGCCTGCGGGGCTGAGTTTTCGTACTTTGTCCGAGCTGGTCCCTTGTTTCATTTACACTCTGTAGCAAAGCTGGTCTGGTGGGTGTCGTTATTCCCATTAGGCAGATGAGAAGTTGAGGCTCATTGAGGACAACCAGCTGGTTGGCAATTGAGTTGCGACCCCAGCAACTCCGGCACTCCTCCAGGGGCATTAGGGGAGGTGGCCCCCAACTCTGCCCCGGTGCAGCGAGGCATGGAATGCAGGTGCCTGGGGTCAGTCCTGCGGACTAACAACCTGTCATCTCTTCCTTGATTGAACCATAGACAGTCCAGCAGCATCGGAAGCACTATCAAGACAAGACGGGCGGGGTGCCTCGAGTCTCCTACTTTGTGCTGCCCTGGAGGGAGCCGGAACACTACCCCCTCCCCACTGTCCTGTGAGTTGTGAGTCCCTGCCCTCCCTTCATCCACGCAGTCAACAAACACACCCATGGGGCACCTGCTCTCGGCCAGGCATGCACAGCGCACAGCCTGAGAAATGAGTTGAGGATCTTACCCTAAAACGTGCGGTGCAGAGAGTGATGGTTACGGAGCAAGGGGGTCAGGGCATTGGCAGCCTCAGGGTGGGGATGCTGGTAGCCTGAATGGGCGAATCAAGAAGAGTGCTTTCCTGGCCAGATGCACTGGGAATTTGGGAGAAACTCCGTAAGTTCAGTGGGCCTGAATCTGCGGACTGATGCCCTGCCTTCAAAGGCAGCCTGGCAGCTACACTAGTCCTAACGCGGGCGCCCATGCAGAGAGCAGTAAGGAGCTGCTGCCCTCTGGTGGATACAGAGGGCACTACACCGAGCAGGAATCTCCCCCAGCCCCATCCACATTTGGAAAACGTTCTCCTAAGAGAACATGGACTTCTGTCCATCTCACAAAATAGGAAAGTTCCTTGCCTCCTGCCCCTCACTGCTTTTATCTAGGAGAGCTCCTTTCTCCAGGGAAGGCCTACTCTGCCCTGAAAGATGACCTGGGTACTGTGGTTTCTGTGCTCTCTCCTTCCTGAAGCGCAGGCAGGGGTATCACTCACAGGAGGTGTCCTGGGGTGGGATAGGGTGGTGGGTGGTGCCTGGCCTGCGAGGCCAGTGGATAGAGCTTGGGATTTAGCTCCATACCGACCACTCCCTGCTTCCCTCAGAGTCCTAAGATTCACCATCATCCTTACTGATAAAGCAGCATCTGTTTTCATAAGTTTAATGGTTTTTATAGAAATGGGCTTCACTGCATCCAAAAGTTCCTTTCTGCAAGATAGGATCATTTTACAAAAAAAGGGAACCCAAGGTTCATTTATCACCTAGGGAACTTGTGCTGCATGGCCTGGATGGTTGGAGGCAGAGCTTGGAAAGGAAGCAGCATCTCCAGGACTCAGGGGGTTCTCTCCAATCTTGGGATGGCTCTGAGCCAGTCCATCCCTGGAGTAGAGTGGGACTCTCCTGTGGACAGCTATCCTCTTGAGACAGCTCTGGCCAGGATCTGCCCCCACCCCCATCACTGTTGGGAGAGCGGGACACCTCAACTCTGTTCCTTCTTCAAGTTGCCTGGCCACTTGCACTGCCAGGCCAACCAGGTGGTTGGGAGAAGAGGGTCAGTGACGGGCCTGGGGCAAGCCCCTCCCTCCTGGAATCCCCTCCATCAGCACCATCATCATTTCTTAGAACATTTGTTGTGTGATTACTCCTTGTCCAGAGCTTTACATGCATTACTGCATTCATTCCTCAAGTCAACGCTAAGAGGGGGATACCACCACTGAGCCATTCTTAAATATGCACATTTCTAGCAGGAGTTAGGACCAGAGTCCATCCCAGGTCTGTCTGACATCTGTGCCCTCACTCTTCACTACCATGCCACTATGTAAATACAGGTTATTCCCACCCCAAGTCCAGAGGGACTTATCAGGTGTTAAGCTGACGAGCAGCCAGCAGGCCAGCATCAGCTGGAGAGTTGGCACATGGGGCTGTGGGTGGGCATGCATCACCCTCCTTCCCTGGCACACTGCATAACACCAGTCCCATCCTCACCCCTAGGCCTCCTCTGTGCCCGAAGAAGAAGTGGCACCTTTTGAGACTAGCCCCTGAGAGCCTGAAGACCTACCAGACCTTCCCGTCAGGGAAGAGGGTCTCCCCACGAGAGCGGAAAAGGAGAGACTGCTACTTTGAGTTCAGAGCATGAGACCAGGTGCCTGATGCCTGAGATCCCGGGTCGAGACCAGCCTGGCTTCCTTGGAATAAAGTCTTTAGCCATGACATCCTACCCACCTCTCCTCTGGATCCCAGGGACACTCGGCCACAGCAGGAAATGCCCCCTGAAAGTCACACAGCATTATGCCCTAAGGGCCTGTGGAAAGCTCTGCCCCAGGGACTGAAGCCAAGGAAAAGTGGTGTCCGGCTACCTGACAGGTCCAGCTACCTTCTCCCCAAGATGGGGCAAGTTGAACTGAGGAATGTAGGGTTCCCTAGCCTTAGTGGCAGGCCACTCAGGTACAGAGACCTCCCACCTGATTCTACTGGTATAAACAAGGAAGTCCAGTTACCCCGGTCTAAGAATGAAGGGGAAGTGGCCCCAGAATAATTGTACTGGGTATGATTGGAAAGGAATTTTCATTGGAGCCCTGACTTGGCATCGTTTGGTCCACACGATCACTTGTGAGGGAAGAAGTGTTATTATCCCCACTTTACTGATAAAGACATTGAGGCTCAGAGAGGGTGAGGGTGAGAAAGTTGCCTAAGCTTACACAGTTGGGAAGTAACACAGCCAGAATTTGAACTCAGGTCTTTCTGACTCCCAAGTCCATGACACAGCCTGCTTGTGGTCCATGTGGAGACTGAGGGGCAGGGAAGACATAAACCTTGGGATTCTGAAGGAGCCTGTGGAGGGTGGAGCCTGGGAGAAGAAGCTGTGTGCAGCAGGCACCTTCTGCATTCTGCCTAGGCTGGCTTGGACAGGTGGATGTGGCCTCTACCCCTGAAGCTGCTTCTAGAAGAGGATGGGAGGGAATGACCTAGGACCAGCCACTCTTCCAGGAATTCCTATGTTTCGGGGCCCCAGGCCAGAAGTGGATGCTGGGCATGGATGCTGAGGCCACATGCCTGGGGTGGTCTTTGAGGGTCTGGAGGATCTGCTCCCACCAGGCTGCTGCTTCCTACCTCCCAGGAGGCTCCTGCCTGCTGGGGCAGGGGCAGGACGGGGGTGAGAGCCCCTCAGTGACAGGATCTGGGATGGGGACCTCAGACCAAGGTGGGGACCTTCTCCAACATTCCAGCACGTCTTGGATTTGATCAAGGGCACTCCATTAAACGACAAGGCCCTTATTGTCCTTGAACGGGTGAGTCAGGACCTAATGGCAAGGGGAACACAGCCAGGTTCAAGTACACCTGGGGCTGGAGCAGCCCCTCCTCTGTAGCCAGCGATTAGATTAGACACCTCCCCCAGGATAATGTAAATAAGAAAAACCCAGTGGGGGGCTTCTGTGTCTCCAAGTCCCTGAGGAGCTGGACCCCAAAGGCTCTCTGTGGTGACCAAATTCATTCCAGGGCTTGGCTGAATAGCAAAGCAAATAAACTC
This sequence comes from Rhinopithecus roxellana, assembly GCF_007565055.1. NCBI lineage: Eukaryota > Metazoa > Chordata > Mammalia > Primates > Cercopithecidae > Rhinopithecus > Rhinopithecus roxellana. The sequence goes on from NC_044565.1 coordinate 68,532,565, forward strand.
TGAATGCTGGCCCCACAATCAGGGCCAAGATGCCTTCTCCCTCAGAAGGGGAGTGGGGAGCCAGGCGCTGGCGGGAATGGCTGCTATGTGCACGTCTCTGTGAGGTGCTGGGGGTCGGGGGTTTTGATGAAGGGAGGGAAGGACCTCTATCTTGCTAGGGACCTTCATCCCATTTGGCTTGGTCCCCTGCTGTGACACGAGTTGAGATTTGAACTATTCCCTCAAAAAGATTGCCACCTCAGCCTGCTTGACGTCGCTGGCACACGGAAGCCCTGGAATGGGCAGTTCTTAATAAAAAGTACCATGTATGATCCTGCATTTAAAAAGTGATGATCTGGTGGACTCAGGAACAGGTTTTTCTTTTCTTTTATCTAATAAACAATATTCTAGAGGGGAGGGTGGGCCCAGGACAAAGTCATACTTCAAACCAGCTCCCTCCACTGCTGGAGGGGGTTCGGTTCCAGTGGTCTCCCTCGAGGCTGCCACATCAGGTATTTGCAGCTACATCAGCATCCCCAGAAGTGAATCCGAAAGGAGCTGAAAGAAAGAGTCCCGTGAGCCACGTGAGCCCGCAGGTCCAAGGGGCCCTCTGACTCCTGGGTTCACAGTAGTCCTGGATGCTCTCTCCCTGGTCTGCATCTCATGTCCCTTTCTCTGGGCAACAGCCACTTTGCAGCCATCCCAAAGCAACCCCAAACCTTCTTTAAGCTTCTTTCAGCATCACCACAAGGCAAAGGCAGGGCACCAGAAGGAACCTTGTGGTGCTCGCATCAGTGGAAAGAAATGGAAGAGATTGAAAGGGAAACTCCGAGCAGTCAGGGTGCCAGCTTCATTACGTGCTGGGCTGTGACAGAACAAGAGGAGTTACCTTTGGCTGGGGTGGTCCCAAGTGTGCATCCTTTTAGAGAGGGGCCACCCAGGCCACAGGCCCTAGCAGGCCTGTTGGAATGAGGAGCCCGCTCCTCATCCAGGCAGTCAGAAGAGGGGAGGACCCCTGACCATGGCCACTCGGATCCTGTCTCTGGGGATTTGGAGTCAGAGCTGAGAGGTGTTACTTAGGAGTCACTGAAGGTCTCTCAAGACTGAGTAGGTATAAACTTGACCACTGCAGGGAGGCCGTGCATGGTCTTGTGTCTGACAAAGCGGAGACAGCTGGTGCACAGCACCGAGTGAGCATGGAAGGCTGATGGGAGGCAGAGACGTTGGCACAGAGGGACCCGGCAGCCCCGGGCTTCTGCCCTGGTGCTGGCTGAGGTCTAGCTCTTAGTTCTGTTTCCCTTCATCTGCAAAAGCACCTTGAGTGGGCACACTTGAAATCAGCGTGCCTCTGAGACCAGGGGCAGAGTCGGACCCAGGAGCGGGAGACGCCAGCTCCACCAGGCTCGTCCTCCATGGCGCGCGCTGCCTCCAGGGGGCATGCATCTCCTGAAAGCGGCAGTACCCCAAAAAGACTTCAGCATGGGCCAGGGAGATCTGGAGATGGCCAATCTTCTCAAGGATGTTTGGGCCTCAGAAGACCCTTTGGGCCCCTCTTGCTCTAAGAAATAGAATTGGATGCTTCTCTCATTGTTTCTTTTCTTCCATGAGCTCCACCACCAGCATCTTCCTATCCCCCCTGAAACCACCAACTCCCAGTTGGCTGCTGGAGGCAGTGGGGTCATCAGGAGTCCAGTGGGCCTCAGGAGAAGCACAGAGGTGTGTCGGCTGGCACAGGGAATGCTCTGAGGTTGGAGCTGTGATGTCATTCTCAAAGCCTGGGATCCAATCCTCTCCTCTGCCTTTTAATACCCCAGGGTTACCTAATTTCTCAGAAGCTCCAGTTTTGCTGATTCTGAAAGAATCTGCAAAGTATTCTGGAAACTCAGCCTCCTTGGGAAGACTGAGAAGTCCCATGGAGTGAGGAGCGATCGGGGGGCCCTTCCTGCCCCCCCCCCACCCAACTCTTCTGGGCAGTCCCGCCCCCTCCAGAATGCCTTACTTCATGAAATCCGGAGACCTGGCCATTGCATGTTCAAACTCTGAGAAGGACAGCATGTTGTCATTGTCCAGATCTGACTCACTCAGGACCTGGCCAGGGAGAACAGAAGGTGGCTGAGTGGAACCCGGTGTCAGGCAATGAGGTGGGGCACGGGGTGGAGGGGGAAAGTCACATACCAGGGGCTCTGCCACATGCTTAACACTTGTCTCCCAGGTCCCCTGATCCCAGTGACCCCACAGAGATTAGGTTACATGCACCAAAGCTTTGGACCCTACTGGCTGCCACTCACTCCTGGGGCCTCCAGCACCAGCCTGGCAGTGAGAGAACAAGAGTATCCCCTACCTGCCCCACCAACCAGTAGACACAGGGGCTCTGCACTACAGGGGGCCCAGGCAGGCAGGGAGGTGGTGGTGACTCCCTCAACAGTGCTCATGGTTTTATCTTCCTTCTAGTCCCCATCGAGACTGGAAATGCTGGACACTTGTCATATTCTGAAAGCTGAGATCCATGCCCTGACTTGAGTTTGTGGGGCCATCTTCGTGTTTGTCACTCCGGGACACCTGGGCACTGTATTGTGCTGGGACAGTGTGGGGAGGGGATGTTGAGATGGGTCCCTCTGAGGCTAAGCTGCTGTTGGCCCACTACTGGCAGTCCCTCTCATGTAGGGAGGTCCCTCGAGTGGGTGGGTCGGGCTCAGTGTTCTGAGGACCCCGGACAGGTCTTGGAGGAAGGACAGAAAGTCGAGGGGCAGTTGCCTCCCTCTGTGTGCCCATTCCTCACGGCACCCTGAGCTGCCTGTCCCCTTGGCAGCCCTCAGGGAATGTGTGCACCAAAGGCCAATGTGTCATCGGACTCAGACTGGCCCTGGATCTCCTCCCAAGAGGGTGGCCTGACATCCGGGGGCTTTGGGTGACAACGTGGCCCCTATCCCCAGCCCCAGCCACCAGCTCCCAGCCCCCAGCACACACGTGGTTCATGAGGTCCATCAGCAGGTCCTCAGATATGTCATCACTGTTCAGCAGTCGCAGGATGATCCTCTGCAGGTCCTCCTCGTCAATGAAGCCATTCTCATTAAAATCTGCAAAGAAGAGGCCAGACCTGCATTAGAGGGAGACGGAGGTTGAATAGGAAGGGGACTTGAGGAGTCCTGGGGGACACAGCACCAGCCAGGACCCCACAGATGCCCATTAGCCTCTGGGAGGCCCCCCAGAGCCCAGCTCTCCCAGGTGGGACACACATGGGTGCTCAATAACCTGTCAGAAATACCAGTGGTAGTAAGTATTGATCGTGTGTGTACTACATGCTCAGACCTCTCCTGGGAGCTTGAAGGCATTGAATCGTCACAATCAAACTTTTATTAGTCTTTTACCAAAAAGAAACTGAGGCACAGAGGGTTATATGGTTGCCAGGCAATGTGGAGCGGAAGGCGGCCTGGATCTGGAGTCGGAAGGCCTGGGTGCCAGTCCCTGCTACTGTCCAGATGCAGTAGCTGTGTGATCTGGGCATGTGCCCTCACCTCTGCAGTGAAGGGGGGACAGTGGTCCTTGTAGCTTCTCCACAGAGGAGCTAGCCATACTGACCCTGGCTGTGCCCTAAAGTGTTAACGGGACAAGAGGCAATATTCCCTCCAACCCCATGCAGCCTCCTTCCTGAAATGGAGTCCAGAAATGGGCAAGAACAGGCACCATTTCTTCATCCCAGGCAAGCCACAGCTATCAGAAAAAGGGTAACGGGACAGGGAGCCTGCAGACCATGGCGGGCTCCATACATTTCAAATCCCCTTTAAAATAGCCCAGGAAGCTGCCATGGCCCTGGTGTGCCCAGAGGGTTCTGGCCGCGGGGAGCCCTGGGGACTCTGGGGTGGGTGACAGTGGGGGTGGCACTGGGACTTCCCAGACTTCTGGGGGCCACACTGACTCCTGTGTGTGCCGGCTGCTGCTTCCTCAACTACAGCCACAGCCCAGGGCCCCTGCCTTCCAGGACGGCGCTCAGAAGTGCCCACTGACCGTCCCACCAGTCGGGGAGTGCTGCCCTGAGCTTGGCCAGGCCTTGGGTCCTCCTTTTAGGGCCATAAAATATGGTCATTACATAAACCTCCTGAGCACTGAACAGCCAGGGTCCACCTGACCCTATTTCCCACAGAGCCACCTTGAGGGGTGTCCTTTATCCCTCAGGGCTGCCTAAATCGGTCTTCTCAACAGGCCTTGGAAGAGCATGATCTGGAGGGACGGCGGGTGGAGGAGGTGCCGGGCCACCAGCGGGCAGAGACCGAGGCACCCTGGGGAGCGAGGGACAGCGGCAGAGATGGAGTCACCCTGGGAAGCCAGGCAGGGACAGCGGCAGAGCAGTCACTCTGGGTTGCTTGGCAGGAGTGACTGGCACGGTGTGATGGGAGCAGAGGCCGTGGGGAGGGCCTGAGCGGAGAAGTATCAGGGGTTAAGTCTGGAAGGTGGGCGAGTTGTGAAGGCAGGTGAGGCGATGTCCGGCATTCTCAACACCGCTCCCCCAGAGCTCCCAGCATGATCACCCAAGCCCCTCACTGGGTGGTAAACACAGCTGCCTGAGTGAATTATAATAATCACCACCACAACAAGCACAGATGTTTTTGCTGTGGCCAGGCAGTGGTCTAAGCGCTTTGCAGTTCACTGCATTTAATCCTTCAGAGATGAAACTGAGGCATGCAGAGATTAAATAACCCTACTTACCTCCTTAATCTCATTTCAGCTCATTGCAACCTTTAAACTTCACCTATAGGCTAATGAATGCCAAATGTATGTCTCCATCCTGGGTTTCTCCCCGAACTCCAGGCTCACATATGCACCTGCCTTCCTGCTCTTACCCAATAGTCCCTCATATTCTACATGTCCAAGCCCAGGCTCCTCATGCTTCCCTCCCCAGCCCTTACCCTTAGACCTGCTGCACTCACAGCTGTTCCCTCCATGGGAATTGGGACTCTTCGGGACTCTTCCAGCCACTCAGGCCAACCTGGAGTCACCCTTACCTCTCTCCCTTGCACCCCACAGGTGATGGGTTGGCAAATCCTCCCAGCTTCCCCCATTTCTCATGCACTACCCCACCCTAGCCCAGCCACCATTACCTCTCTCCAGCTCGCCCTGGCAGTCTCTCGCTGAGCTTCCCTCTTCTCTCTCTGTCCCCTGAAGTCTATTCCCAGCACAATAGCCCAGGTGATCTGTTGATTGTCATTCCTTCCTCATTGCCCTCTTCTTGCAGCTCCGTCTCACCCAGAGCAGAGTCCAGGTCCTGATCCCCGAGTCAGCCTGCCGTCACTCTGCCTCCTTGCTCAATCAAGCTGACACACTCTTGCCTCAAGGCCTTTGCACAGAGGCTCCCCCTCCTCGGGACACTCTCACCTAGAGATCCTGTAGGTCTTTATTCAAGTGTCAGCTCCTCCTAGGGCACTACCCAGTCCCTGTGTAAACATGCACTTCCTGTGTCTTCCCAGCTTTGTCCTTCTCCCAGCACAGAATACTCCCCAACACATTATGTGTTATTAGCTCATTTATTTCCCTCCACTCGAATATCAATTCCACAAGGGCAGACATCTTTGTCTTTTTGCTCACTGCTGTATCCCTAGTTCCCAGAACAATGCCTGGGACAGAGTAGATGCTCAATGACTGTTGTTGAATACATAATGAATGAATTACCCAGGGTAACCATTGGTAAGTGATGGAGACAGGATTAAACCCAGGCAGTCTCACTTGATGGAAAGTCTATGTTCTTAACCACCCTTAACTGCCTTTATTGCAATAAAGCGCCAATCTTTCATGGGCAGAGGATCACCCAAAACAATCACTACATTTGCCAGCCTCCCTTGCTGCTAGATGTGCCCGTGTGACTATGAAGCGTAAGCAGAAGAGGCACAGACAACTTCTGGGACCGTCTATAAAGAGAAGGTGTGGTCCTCTGGGATAATGAGGTGACCTTGGGAATGAAGGATAAAGCGACAAGATAGGAGGACCTGGGATTCCTGACACTGAAAGCTTTAGAACCACTGTGGGTAACTGGCCAGGCACGGTGGCTCACGCCTGTAATCCCAGCACTTCGGGAAGCTGAGGTGTGCAGATCACGAGGTCAGGAGATCGAGACCATCCTGGCTAACACGGTGAAACCCTATCTCTTCTAAAAATACAAAGAATTAGCCGGGCGTGGTGGCAGGGGCCTGTAGTCCCAGCTACTGAGGCAGGAGAATGGCGTGAACTGGGGAGGCAGAGCTTGCAGTGAGCCGAGATCGCACCACAGCACTCCAGCCTGGGCGACAGAGCAAGACTCCGTCTCAAAAACAAAAACAAAAAGAACCACTGTGGGTAACTATCTCTTGACTTCTATATATTAGATAAATAAATATATAGCTTTCAGCAATCTTGAAAGCTATCTTGCTTAAGCCCTGCTACCTGTGGTATACTGTCATTGGCCACCAAAGTTAATCCTAATTCATTACTGAGTCTCAGTTTCCTCATCTGTAAAACGGGAGTAATAGCAGTACCTCTGCAGAGTTGCTGTGGAGATTAAATAAGAAAATACATAGACATCACACAGAATATAGAAGATATTCAGTATAGAAGGTTAGATATAAATAAGAATAAGCATATTAGTTGTATCTAATAAGCCTCTTCTATACTAAGGTATCTTAGTATATATAGTTATTGTCAATACTTAGTAACTATACAACGCTGTAACTTAGCATAGTTGTATCTTTTATACTAAGAGACTTAATTCTACATCACTTGATGATTGCTAAACACTAAAAGTACAAACCGAAAAGGCTTTATAAACCCACCTTGAAGGAAAGGAACTAGAGAGCTATATTGGTTTATACCAGTTTCTATACTCATTTCTACTAGAGAAACTAAGGCCCAAGTTTGCTGATGTCACAGGGTCCTTTGGTGGCAGAGCCAAGACTTGTCTCTGTTCCCCATGGCAGGATATGGGTATGGAAGGTGTAAGTTCCCCTCACTCCTCCAGCAGTGCTCCTTCCCTGGCTGAATGCTTGTCAGTGCCAGGACTGGAGCCTCTCTCCCTGTACAGGCTCTGCTATCACCTCCATGGGAAATGGCTCAAAGCAGGTGAAGGGGGTGGAGGGACCAGCCCCAGGGCCTGGAGATGGTGGACAGCCACGGTGACACACTGCACTGCTGCTGGGAACTCTGCAGCCTCTCTCAGAGACCCTGCGGTGTCCCCAGGCATCCTGCTGGCCCAGCTGTTCTATGCAGAGACTGCAACAAATGACATGGCTTTGGCCCCAAGCCATCTGGAAACAATAATTTGCTACAGTAAATGTAGTCCTGGACAGTTCCCCTCCTTTGGGGGTGGCAAGGGCAGAGAAGCTGGGGAGGGGTTGGGGGCTGAGAGCTCCGGGAGGCTGACCAGCCCAGGCGGCCTCTGCAGTCTCAGACCACTTGGGAGGGGCTGGAGCCTTCTTCTTGCTGTCTCCCAACAGTGCTAGGAGGGGCCCAGAGAGCTAGTGGAGTCGGGACTCAGCCTTCAGGCACCCCGAAGACGCTGACCATCATCACTCGAAGTCTGTCATTCCTACTCCTTGCAGTTTCCCAGGACTTTTACAGAAATCAACCTGTCTGTTGGAGGGAGGGAAGGCTTCTTTCACCGTGACTTTCATGAGAACTGAGGTTTCTTCCTTTGCCTCTCCCCAGCCACCTGCACCTGCCATGGCATCAGGCCCTGGGAAGGTAAGGAGAGATCTGCCACAGGTGCTCCGGTACCTACCTGGGGATAATTCCTAACTGGTGGAGGCTGTGCTGATGGGAGCACAGACATTGCTGGGATGGTGGTCTCTCACCAGTGGAAACTCTCTCCAGAGGTACGGAGAGAGGAGATTGATCAGTTGGAGACCAGAGTGTCTCTCAGAGCAGGACCTGGAGCCCAGTAGGTAAGCTCCAGGGAGGTGTGGCTGTCCCTGCTGGCTGCTGCCGCTGCCGCTGCCTCTGCCTCTGCTCTGCCTCCTCCTCTTCCTCTTCTTCTTCTTCTCCTTCTCCTTCTTCCCCTTCCTCTTCCCCTTCCTCCTCCTCTTCTCTGCCTCCTCCTTCTTCCCCCTCCTCCTCCTCCTCTTCTTCTTCTTTTCTCCTTCTTCCTCTTCATCTTCTTCCTCTTCCTCCCCATCCCCTTCCTCTTCCCCTTCCTTTTCCCCTTCCTCCTCCTCTTCTCCTCCTTCTCTTTCTTCTTCTACTTCTCCTTCTCCTCCTTCCTCTTCTTCTCCTCCTCCTCCTTCTCCTCCTCCTTCTTCCTCTTCATCTTTTTCCTCTTCCTCCCCTTCCCCTTCTTCTTCCCCTTCCCCTGCCTTTCCCCTTCTTCCTCCCCTTCGTCCTCCTCCTCCTTCTCCTTCTTCTCTTTCTACTTTTTCTCCTTCCTCTTCTTCTTCTTCCTCTTCCTGCCCTTTCCCTTCCTTCTCCTCCTCCTCCTCCTCCTCCTCCTCCTTCTTCTTCTTCTTCTCCTCCTCCTCCTCCCCCTCCTTGACAGAATCTCACTCTTGTTCCCCAGGCTGGAGTGCAGTGGCACAATCTTGGCTCACTACAACCTCCACCTCACAAGTTCAACTGATTCTCTTGCCTCAGCCTCCCGAGTAGCTGGGACTACAGGTGCCTGCCACCATGTCTAACTAATTTTTGTATTTTTAGTAGAGATGGGGTTTCACCATGTTGGCCAGGCTGGTCTCGAACTCCTGACCTCAGGTGATCCACCCACCTCAGCCTCTCAAAGTGCTGGGATTACAGGTGTGAGCCACTGTACCCAGCCCCTGCTGGATTCTTGACCAAAAGCCATTCTCCTGTCTTTCTTACTAACATAACTGCAGTTTCTTTTCAGGATGACACCATGTCCAGCTTAAAATGTGTAGCTGGATGTTTTAAGTCTCCTTTGCAGCTATGGGTAACCAGGTAACATAGTTCTGGCCAATGAAATATAAACCAAAAATGCTGGCGGGGGCTTCCAAGAAAGCTTGTGAAAGGAGAGTGGACTTATCTGCACTTTGGATGTACTTTTGTCTTGATCCCTTTTCCTATCACCTTTTCTTCCTGAAATGAAGACGAGATGTCTTTGGGCACAGAAGCCATGTTGTGACTATGAGGATAATGGTCCCTGACTGTTGGCAGAATAGGAAGCTCGAAGGAGCCTGGACCCTCAGTAACCTCCTGAAGCCATTGCCCCAACTCTGGATGTCTGACTCCAGACTTTGTTTTTTCTTTTTTGTAATACCATGGCCACTGCTCCACATCACTGAATGCAACTCTAACTCCTGCAGCAGTTTAGAGCAACAGCTCTCACAGTCTGCTGCTCACTGGAGCCATCCAGGGAGCTTCCAAAAAGCCCAAGACCGGGACATACTCAATACCATTCCATCTAGTCCCTGGAGCTGGGGCCCAAGCATCTGTATTTAAAAAACAAAAAACAAAAACAAACAAAAAAAAAACTCACAGGTGATTCAATGTACAGCCAAGTGTGAAAAGCAGTGGGTTAGAGCAATGCTTTTTAGACGTTAAAGCACACAGGAATCTGCTGGGGATCTTGCTAAAATGCAGATTCAGATCCAGTGCGTGGAGTGGGGCCTGGGGCTCTGCATTTCTGATAAGCTTCCTAGCAGTGCTGATACTGCTGGTCTGTGGACCACACCGGGGGTAGCAAGGGGCCGGAGCATTGAGTTCCATCTTTGGGCTTTTGCTGAGAATCATCACCATGACAGTTACCATGCCTGCCTTCTCCTTTCCCTTTCTGTCTCCTTTCCCCTCTTTTTTGATCCCTCTTCATCCTTCTCTGTGGACCACTCCCTCCTCGACTTATTACGCAGGCTCAGGATCCACGTGTCCCATCTCTAATCTTGCTGACAGCTCTGTAAAGAAACCTTCTGAGCCCTGAGAGAATTCAGGTTCGTCTGAGTCTATTTGATGAAGCTTGGGCATTTATGAGCCCCTGGGCGTCTATTTGCACAGCTGATTTGCATGAAGGCTTTGAGCTTTTTGTGTTTGTGCTTAGGCTGGGGGAAGGAACCTATATGCTCCAAGGGGCCTGGAGAGAGTCGGGGGAGGAAGATACAAAGACACTGTGGGGGATATTGTGTTGTCTAGTCCTTGATCTGCCCTGAGGCTCTCAGTCTGACCTCTTGGGACAGTGGGTGTTCTCCCCATGTCACAGCTGAACACGATTTAGCTTGTGCCTTGAAGCCCAAGGAGAACCTGCTGCTCACCTCTCTCCTGAAGGGTTTGAGTGTTTTTGTTTGTTTAGCTCAGGAAACCACAGAAAGTCAGCGGAGGAAGATGTCTTTTGTGGCCTCTGCCCAGCCTACGTTCTACCATCTCTGAGAAGTGTCCCCACCCCAGTGGCAGGCCTCTGGAGCCATGCTTGTTTCACGACTCTGCTTCTTTTTGGCTGCAGGTGATTGGGCAAGGCTGGTCACCTATCCCAGGGGAAGCTAGATCATTGGCTGGGTGAGAAAACAGAAGGGAGAAACAGAGATGCTTGTGGCTACTCAGAGTGAAGCCTGCAGGCCATGTGGGGGCCGGGGAGTCATCTTTGGCCTGTGGGCACAGAGGCATAGCAGATCTGCAGAAGGAGAAGGAAAGCCCACAGAGAGAGGCAGAGATGAGAGATGAGGCAGCCGTGGAGAGGAGACCACAGCTGCCTGGCTTCTTGACTCTCATCCAACTGTGCCCCAGGGCCCCAGGAGTCCTGCCTCACTTCCACCATGGGCTCCATAATGCTCTTGGCAGATGAACTCTAGTGACCTCTCTCCCAAGAGCCCCACGTCTTGGTGCTCAGGCTTTCGTATAATCCCCAACTCCCTTGAGTGTGGGTGGGAACTGTGACTTGCTTGTAACCAATGAAACTTGGCAAAATTGATGGGCTGTCACTTCCACCAACACGCTGTCTTTTATGACTCCATCTTGCCAGTGGGGTGACTCAAGAGTCTCTCCTGCTGGCTGTCTTTAAAGAAGCAAGTGGCCAGGTTGAGAGGCCCAGGTGTCCAGGACCTGAGGGCAGCCTCCGGCTAAGAGCCAGCAAGAAGTTAAGGCCCTAAGTCCTGCAGACATAAGAAAGTCAATTCTGCCAACAACGTGAGCAAGCTCAGGAGCAGACTCCGCCAGTCAAGCGCCCTCCAGGTGAGAAGGCACCCCAGCCGGAAGCTTGATGGCAGCTTGTGAAACCCTAAGAGGAGGACCCAACTAAGTCATGCCTGGACTCCTAGCCCACAGAAACTATGAGGTTACTAATGTATGTCATCTAAAGCCTCTAAGCTTGTGGTAATTTCTTACACAATGGAAAACTCATCTAGTGCTGGTTCTTATCAGTGGCTTTTATATAGGTAAGTTTCTGTGGTTTGCAACCTAAAGACTCTTGGCTAAGATGGGAACACCAAGCCTAGGCTGGCATCCTCCCAGAGGAGCAACCTCAGCCGGAGGAGCACTGATGGGGGCTTGAGCCAACACAGCTGCCACCTGTGGGAGGCCTGGCCGAGAGGAGCAGCAGCTAGAGGGCTCCAACTCCCTGGATGCATTGGGATCCCCCTGGAGACTCCCAGAAATACTTGGGGGAAGGAAGGAGGAAAGCTGGTGTGGACAGGTGGGGCCTACGAAGCCAACATAATTTGGGTATGTGATTTAATTTCTACATATCCTGCTTGGAGTTCACCGTAAATCTGTGTCTCACATCAAATGTAGGACATTTGGGGCCATTATGTCTTCAGATATCTTTTCTGCCGCATTCACTCTTTCCTCTCCTTCTCAGACTCCACCTAGATACATGTTAGAGCTTTCTATCGTCCTTCATGTCTCTGAGGCTCTGTTCTCCTTTCCCTGAGTAATTTTTCTCTCTGTTCTTCAGATTAGGTTATTTCTATTGATCTATCTTCAAGTTTCCTGACTCCTCTGTTATCTCAATTCTCCCATTAAGCTTATCCAGTGAATTTTTGTTTCAGATGTCTTTTCAGTTCTAAATTTTCCAGTTGATTCTTTCTTATAATTTCTGCTTCTCTGCTGAGATTTCCTATCTTTTCATTTGTTATGAGCAGTTTTTACATCCTTGGGCATGAATACTGTGATGATTAATGGTATGTGTCAACTTGACTGAGCTAAGGGTGCCCAGATAGCTGGCAACACATTCTTTCTGGGTATCTCTGTGAGGGTGTTTCTGGAAGAGATTAGCATTTGAATCAATAGACTGAGTAAAGATCCACCCTCACCAATTGGACATTGTTCCATCCATGGAGGACCCAATAGAACAAAAAGGTGGAGGAAGGATGAATTTGTACTCTCTGAGCTGAGACATCCATCTTCTCCCATCCACAGACATTGATGCTCCTGGTTCTTGGACCTACAGAATGAATTACGCCACCACCTTTCTTAGCTTTCCAGCTTGCAGACAGCAGATCATGGGAATTCTCAGCCTCTGTAATCACATGAGCCAGTTCCTAGAATAAATCTCTCTCTCTTTCTACATATATATGTAGAGATAGGTGTGTGTGTGTGTATATATATATGTGTGTGTGTATATGTATGTAAGTGTATATATATATGCACATGTAAACACACACAAATATATACACACACACTCATATACATATACACACATAAATAGCCTATTGGTTCCGTTTCTCTGCAGAATCCTGACTAATACAGTTATAATAGCTGTTTTAAAAACTTTATTAGCTAATTCCAACATCTGGGTCATGTCAGTCAGTCTCCATTCTTGAGAATTCATCAATTAAAAAATATTTTTGTACATTGTGTACAATTTTGAATAGCTTCTTGGACATTATAAATGTTTTGTTGTAACGACTCTGTATTTCTCCAAAGAGTGCTGAATTTTTGGTTTTAGCAGGCAATTGATTTGGACTCAAAGTGAAAACCCTGTCACTCATGGATCTGGTAAAAAGGTAGTGGCAGCTCAAATCTCAATTTAGTTCTTTTATCCTTAGCTGAGCTGCTTTGACTTTGCCCTCGTGTTTGTGGTGTAGAGGTCAGAAAGAGATACGGGCATAGTTTACATGCAAAATTTGGACTCCCTTTCTCTTTCATAGGCTCTCCCTCACTTTGCAGGGGCTGTGTGTGCCCCAAACTCTCTGGCTCTTCAAGTCAGAAAGAGTTCAGTGTTTCCATCAGCCTGCATCAGTCCAGTGTTTCCACTCACTGAAGCCTACCTTCAGGACAAAAAAGTTAAAAATAAAAAAGATGGGTGAAGGAAAACCCATCTTCTACCGTTTCCTTCTTCCAGGCATCAGCTCTCTTTAGAACACATCTCGCTTTCGATAGCTTTCCAATGCCATCAGCTAGTTGATTTTTGTATTTAGTTTAGAGTTTTATAGTTGCTATCTGCAGGAATGACCATATGATAGGAGTTTACTCAGCCATTCTCAGGCGGGAACTCTGTGATTTCATGTGTGCTTACTGAATGCTGAACCTGAGGACATATGGGATGCAAAAATATTAAGTCCTTTTTACAGATGAAAAAACTGAGGCCTCATAAGTCCATCTGGCTTAAAGTTCTTCTACTGTCTTCTATCCACATCCCACCTGGGTGAGGCAGAAATGAGATGGAGTCCATCATGTGGAGACTGGGGAGGAACTGGCAGGAAAGGAAGGAACGTGAGATGCAAATGAGCAAGTCTAAATGTGCAAGTCCTTTGGGGCCAAAGAGTTATCAGGATGCACTAAAGACTTGCACCTGGTTTGTTTGAAAGCATCTTAAGACTTCTTTCTTTCCTTTTGATTCCTTTTGAGAATTCCCTTGCATCCCAGCTGTGCTAAGCGGACATTTGCCTGGTGAAAAGCAGAACTTCAGCAAAGTCTTTTGACTACCTGAGACAGTTAGAGACCAAAAAATGTCAAAGGACCTCAGAGATTATCTCTGTCTATCCCCTCATTTTACAGATGAGAAAACTGAGCCCCAGAAAAGTGAAATGATTTGTTCAAGATTGTTCAAATTTCCTTAATTTCCCATCCAATGCTCCTTCTGCCAAATAAGCATAAATCCTTTACATGCATATGTGGTTCTCTCTCTCTCTCTCTCGCCTGCCCACACACCGCACACTAACACCAAATATCAAGGCCAATGACTCCATTGCTCTCTGATGGCATGGAGGGGAGTCTATCCATTGACACTGTCATTCTCAATCTTTTTTTTTTTTTTACTCCATGGTGCATGCAAAATACGAACATACCCACAGATACTCCAGCAAACCCATTAACACCATCCATCAATGAACTGATGATGGAGTCCAGATATGGTATATTGTCTATGGCCCTTCCACCCCTCACCCCTCAGTCCCCCACAGCACCTACCATAGATGCGAAAGGCATACTCAATCTTCAGGCTTGGGCAGGCCTGCTCGCTGAACACAGATGCCATGCCCAGCACATCCTCAAAGGAGAACACGCCATTGTGGGAGAAAACCCTGCAGATACGGTCTCTGAATGGGTTGACCTGTGGGTGAGGAGGGAAGAAAAGGGAGGAGGTCTATCAGGGTCGGGGCTGTGTCTCTCTGGGCCTCTCTCATCTGTTACAAACACTGTGTCCTGGGTTTGAGATGAAAACAACAGACGCAATCTAAATCTCAGAGTAGATGGTGGCTCACTGAGCCAGGACCCTGAGCATGATGGGGTGCCGGGGATGACTCTTGTAGATGGATATGTGACTTCACAAGATTCCTGCAAGGACACCACAATTGAAGATAATGGTTATAATGAAAACGCAAATGAACAAGAGAATGTCAGAGCTGAAACCTCTCCTACTCTAAATATGATCCTTTTCTATGGGGTAGACATCATGAGTATCCAGGCAGACATAACAAGAAGCCCTGCATTAGTTTTCTTTTCCTGTGCTCAGGCAGGTGCAAGGCAAGCCAACAGGCTCACTGCCCAAGCGTACAGCCAGTCAGGGAATGAGATACCAAGCTTCCTTTCCCGGGGGACCTCCCCTTGTCTTTGCTGGTAGTGATGGGAGGGAGGTGGTTGCCAGGACACCAGTACACTCCTTAGATCCATGTCACATGACTCTACACACACACACACACACACACACAGCATGTCTTATAGAGACTGAAAACAGGGCAGTTGATGTGGTAGCTGCTGGTAGCACGAATAGTACCTATGACACAACATGTGAGCATGTTGGAAGATGCAGAGAAAATATTGCTGAAGATACAAAGAAATAAGTATTCGAACAAATTTCACACTGTGAAAGCTTTGCTAAATAGTTAAATAAAGGTATAGATTTTCTAAGATGGTTTTCCTAGATTCTATATGTGAAAAACCACATTTCTGCAAGCCACTAAAGGAAACAGAGACATGGACTGAATAGTAAATGAATGTCTTTAATGAAAACACCATTGCTGGGGAAAAGTGAAGGTACTCACTGAGGGGGTGGCTGCTCCATGATGGAAAAGAATTCTGGGGTGAGGGTGCAGGATGGCGACACATGTCAAATGATTTCCCTGCAGGAGTTCCTGCAGGCTACTGCAGTCAGGAAGGTAAGCCCAGAAATACCTAAAGTACAGCAGAAGGCATTGAAATGGTTCTCTAAAAAAAAAAAAAAGAAAAAAAAAGAGTTAAAATATAGTAAAACTTGGCCAGGCACAGTGGCTCATGCCTGTAATCCCAGCACTTTGGGAGGCCGAGGTGGGTGGATCACCTGAGGTCACGAGTTCAAGACCAGCCTGGCCAACGTGGTGAAACCCTGTCTCTACTCAATACAAAAAAAAATTAGCTGGACGTGGTGGCGCATGCCTATAATCCCAGCTACTCAGGAGACTGAGGCAGGAGAATCGCTTGAACCCGGAAGGCAGGGGCTACAGTGAGCCGAGATTGCGTCATTCCACTCCAGCCTGGGCAAAAAGAACGAAACTCCCATCTTAAAAAAAAAAAAAAAAAAGAAAGAAAGAAAGAAAACTTACACAATGATTTGTAATCAGAAGGAAAGTGAGTATGAAAATCTTCTGAACCACATGGAGGTGTGCTGCTTTGCTCTTGGAAGAGTTCTTAAAAGAGCTATCAAACTTAAAGATGAGTTATGTGTTTTCCTGGTACAAAAAGACAAGTGTTCCAAATTTGCTGACCTTCCCATGATGACAAGTAACTGTTGGCAGTATGCTACCTAGCAAATATCCACCAAAAAATGAACTCAATTTCATTTGACTTTTCAAGGTAAAGGTGACTCATTTTAGCATTATTGCTTTTCTAAAGAAACTCATGCTTTGAAGAGAATATTTTTAAAATGGGATTTTTGTGGTTAAAAACATGTGTATCACCTATAGAAATGCTTATATTTCATACCTGAAAATACAGAAACAGACTCTTCTGACCTGTTTGGAAATTGTCCAAATAAAGAATGTCAGTGGATTTTGAATCCATTTGTTAAAAATATAAAAATGTAATACTTTCCACTTAGTGTAAGAGCCACTGACATAAGGGAAGGGAATACAGACAATTACTAGCTTAATTTCAATCAAAAGCTTTTAATTGGTGAATGGGGTTGAAAATGAGTGCCATGATTTAAGACGTACAGCCCATGATACATTTCCTCTCTTTGGATCAGTTACGACAGCTATTAAAAAAACAAAACAAAACTGAACAGAACCAGACCTCTGAATGGCTCTAGCTCAATCTTAAAGCAAGATTTCAAAGAATAATTAAGCATATCCAACCACATTGCTTTCTCTTACAATATTATTAGTTATATGCAAACAATAGCATAGTGCAAGGAAGAAATCTTACTATACCTATTAAAGGGAGAATTGTTAAATATTTTATGTAATTTTTAGCTTGTCCTTAATTTTTTTTATTTTGATATTGTATCAGCTTAGTATAGTAGTAAATGTATACAGTTTATAAATGAATATATACGTATGATGAGTACATGTTTCTCATTTTTTAACGTTATTGCTGGGGATTTGTGATCTAGGCTAACCTGCTTATCTCACGGATGTGGAAATGAGGTCTGGAAAAGGGGAAGGACTCAGCCAGCAAGTGGGAGAGCTGGCCTGAGACCCAGGACTCCTGAACCTGTCCTGCCCTATTTCCACTAAGGTGCCTGGTGCCAAAAAAACATCAGAGGCCAAGCAGCGGCCATTAAAATATAGAAAACCTTGGAAATGGATCCCTCTAAAATTCTTACTTTAATATAAAGCATTTTTTGGCTGGGCGTGGTGGCTCACACCTGTAATAACAACACTTTGGGAGGCCAAGACCAACGGATCACCTGAGGCCAGGAGTTCGAGACCAGCCTGACCAACATGGCAAAACCTCATCTCTACTAAAAATACAAAAATTCGTAGAGTGTGATGGCACATGCCTGCAGTCCCAGCTACTCGGGAGGCTTGAACTCGGGAGGCTTGAACCCGGGAGGCAGAGGTTGCAGTGAGCTGAGATCATGCCACTGCACTCCAGCCTGGGTGACAGAGGGAGACTCCATCTAAAAAAAAAAAAAGTGCGAACACAGAATCTAGATTGAAGTTAAAAAAAATGGTTCACAGCCTAGGAGAACTCAGTGGCCGGCTAAAAATGACTCTATGACTCTGTCACTATGAAAGTGAGAGGCACAGGAGGGGGCCACGGGACCAAAGGCTGCAGAAGGGAGAAGGTCAAAGAAGATGGAGCTGACATGGAGCCACTGGGCTTGGGAAACAGGGAGGAATTCGAGTATGGAGCGGGGGACACTGTCCCTGAGAGGATGGCAGGGCAGATGTCAGGCCACAGGGCTAGGGCCGAGCTCACCAGAGCTGCGTTTGGGTCCTGGCCTGGCGGGCACCTGCCAGGAGAGCATCCCAGGGCTGTCTCTGTTCCAACAAGGTGCAGCTCTCTTCTTCCCCAGGGTCCTTGTCTCAAGGGACAGCCCAGGTTATGAGCCCCCCCGCGACAGAGCAGCTCCAGTCAAAGAGGCACTGATAGTGCTGCGGGAGAGTTGCTAAGGGCCCTGGTGGTGCAGCCGCATGTACCTCCCTGCTCTCCATCCTGAGCTAAAGGCCAGATCAGCCAGTGTTCTCGGATCTGGTTCAGTCCAGCCCCAGGCAGACAGAACAGCCAAGAAGGGGAAGCTGGAAGAGCAAGCCTCATTAGAGATCACAGGTCCAGTTTATTGGATTCCAGATTTTTGATGCTATAACTTTAACAATCTGAAATCTGAACCAATAAATTTGGGGACCTATCCAGAGAGTTATCATCTGTATGAAATTTCACACTTATTCAGAAGTCTTCAATCCTCCAGAGGAGGAAGGAAGTGACAGTTGACAAAGCAATGCTTCCATTTCAAGAATAACATGTACCCTGGTTTGAGGGCGTTTTGAACAAAGGGAATACAAACATGTCAGTATAGCAATTTATACAGGTAACTCGTGTATGATCTCCATCTATGCGTGATGAAACTAAAGTAGATGAAAATAAACCCCAAATGCTGGGAGGTTTTTGGAAATAGAAACTACAGTTTATCAACAATAAAAAGATTGCAGTCCCTGCCAAAAAAACTAAAAGTTTTCTTTTTTTAAAGATCTTCTTAAAGTTATTGAACAAGAGATTTGATTTGAAGATGAAAGTCAGAGGGAAAATATTTGGACCTAGCTTAAAAATATCTCCTCAACATTTCTCCAACTAGCGCCTAGTCAAAAAAAGCTTTTTACAGTTGCTGGAAAAAATTCACACAAAAATACACTAGTGACTCAATGATGATGTCGTTGATGCACTTGGACTTTCAAAAGCTCATTAAAAAAATCAAACTATTAATTTATGTAAAATTTCTCATCTCTAAATTTTCTTTATTACTAGTGTTTCTGTTTTCTTTTTTTATTTAGACTTCATTTAGCGTTTTCATTTTCTAATCATACTTTATTTTGTGCATTGTATCTGCTCCCCACTCTTATTAAAATAATATGATTGGCTGGGTGCGGTGACTCACACCTGTAATCCCAGCACTTTGGAAGGCAGAGGTGGGCGGATCACCACATCAGGAGATCAAGACCATCATGGCCAACATGGTGAAATCCTGTCTCTACTAAAAATACAAAAATTAGCTGGGCATGGTGGCATGCACCTGTAGTCCCAGCTACTCAGGAGGCTGAAGCAGGAGAATCGCTTGAACCCAGAGTCAGAGGTTGCAGTGAACTAAGATCGCGCCACTGCACTCCAGCCTGGTGACAGAGTGAGACTCTGTCTCAAAAAAAAAAAAAAAAAAGATATGATTAATGTTTATCGACTGGGCGCAGTGGCTGCTGGGCATGGTGGCTCACTCTTGTAATCCCAGCACTTTGAGAAGCCAAGGCAGGCAGATCACCTGAGGTCAAGCATTCAAGACCAGCCTGACCAATGTGGCGAAACCTGTCTCTACTACAAAATACAAAAATTAGCCAGGCGTGGTGGTGGGCGCCTGTAATCCCAGTTACTCGGAGGCTGAGGCAGCAGAATTGTTTGAACCCGGGAGGCGGAGGTTGCAATGAGCCGAGATCATGCCACTGTGCTCCAGCCTGGGTGACAGAGCAAGACTTTGACTCAAAAATAAATAAATAAATAAACAAATAAATAAAATGACATGATTAATGTTTATATTTTAAACATTTTACACAGATGCAAAACACTTGTCAAAGAAAGCGGTAGATGAAGGTGTCTGTTAGAGTGGTACAGAAGACGTCAGTTCTTCCTCAGTCTTGAGTGGAAGCCTCAGTTTACCTGAAGCAACCTCTCACTGAGAAAGGCACTGCCCAAAAAGTCCCTCATGGCTATGTAAGGTTAGGTGAGCAGAGCACATGTCCTGGGAGAAGGGTGTAACAAAACCTTTTGTATTTTAGTGCCTTTTAAAACTCCCGTCAGATATACTTATAGGTTAGAAGGCTCAATATTATTAATGTTGATAAATTGATCCATAAAGTTAATGCAATTCTAGTGAAAGTTTTCTAGCCGGTCCATTTTGCAGGACTTGACAAGCCAATTCTAAAGTTTACATGGAAATGCAAGGATGAAGAACAGCCAAGTTAATCCTAAAGAATAATAAAGCTGAAGGACTTATACCACTAGCTGTCAAGATCTTGGCTGGGAGTGGTGACTCACACCTATAATCCCAGCCCTTTGGGAGGCTAACAGGGGAGGATCCCTTCAGTCCAGAGTTTAAGACCAGACTGGGAAACATAGTGAGACCCTGTCTCTACAAAAAAAAATTAAAAATTGGCCAGGTATGGTCGTGCACGCCTGTAGTTCCAGGTACTCGGGAGGCTGAGGTACAAAGATCAATGAACCTAGGAGATTGAGGCTACAGCGAGCCATAATTGTGCCACTGCACTCCAGCCTGAGTGATAGAGTGAGACTCTGTCAAAAAAAAAAAAAAAAAAAAAAAAAATCTATGCTAAAGCTTTAGTAATTAATGTGGTATGGTATTTGTGCAAGGATAGACAAATAGATCAATGGCCATAATAGAGACTCCAGAAACAGACCCACACATTTATGGCTACCTGATTTGTGACAAAGACAACACGGCAATGCAGCAATGCAGTGGGGGAAGGGGCAGTCTTTTCCATAAGTGGTGTTGGGTTTAGTGGACATTCATATGGGGAAAAAATGAATCTTTATAATCCTATCTCACACCATACACAAAAATCAATTCCAGATTGATCATAGGTCTAATATGTAGGACTAAAATAAAACATTAAGTAAATATCACAGGAGGATATCTTCATGATCTTGGGGGCAAAGACTGTTTAACACTATACAAAAGCACAAACCATAAGAGAAAACTCATAAATTGGAGTATATTAAAAATTTTCAAATTACATTGCTCAAAATACATAATTAAGACAACAAAAAGGCAAGCCATAATAATCACTAGGTACTTCCACAGGTGAGTGAATAAACAAACCGTGGTACGTTCATGCAATGGAATACGACTCAGCAATAAAAACGAAGAACTATTGATTCATGCAACAACATGGATGATTCTTCAATGTATTTTGCTAAATAAAAGAAGTCAGACCCAAAGGGCTACATATTGTATGAGTCCATCCCAGAAAATGTAAAACCATAGGGTCGGAAAACAGATCGTAGTTGTCAGTGGTTGTGGGAAGGAGAATGAGTTGACTACAACGGAAATTTTGGGGGTAATGGAACTGTTCTCTAGGGTGCTGTGGTGCAGATAGAAGCCATGCCTTTATGCATTTCTGGAAACCCATAGAACAGTACACCACAGAGTGAACTTTACTGGATGCAAATCAAAGACAATATGGGATGGTAGAGAACCCAGGATGAAATGCAGGTCATGGCAAATGAAACCAACTGTATTACAAATGCATGACAAAACCTCCCTGAAAGGAGGGGAAGAAGAGGAAGTGACTAAGTAACTTTGGAAAGTGGTGTTTGACCAGGTACGTAGGCTAAAGACCAAAATAATATAAATAAACTGTATATATGTATAAATATAAATTCACTGTATTCTAGGGAGTCAATCTGATTCTCACAGGGTTATGGATTAGCAATTCTTACTACAAGTATACTATGATTGAACAAATACGTAAATAAATAAAAAATAAGTTATAAGTAAGATAAAATAAGTTATAAAGAAGCAAGAGGGAAGGTTAGATATGGTACTGGATTAGTCAGAGACATCAATATGAACTAATGGGCATTTTACTGCATGTACAGATGGATAGATACAAAACAAATATTGATGTGTAGTATACATGGGTTAGTATACATACCTATATTTTCTAGCTCTGTCTACCAAATAACTTTACAGTGGAGAAACTTGGAAATACTACCTTCACCAAATGATCAAGGTTAATATCACCAGTAATAGGTAATGCTGATGTCAGGTATCCCCTGGTATGATGCACTGAGAAGGGCGGTTCAGGCCAGGTGCAGTGGCTCACGCCTGTAATCCTGAGCTTGGGTGGCTGCAGCCGGAGGCTCCCTTGAGTCCAGGCATTCGAAATCAGCCTAGGCAACATAGTGAGACCCCATCTCTAAAAAGATTAAAATAAGCTGGTATGGTGTTATGTGCCCGTAGTCCTAACTACTCGGAAGGCTAAAGGAGGAGGATCGCTTGAGCCCAGAAGTCCAAGGCTGCAGTGAGCTATGATCGCTCCACTGCAGCATGGGCAAAAGAGCAAGACCCTGCCTCTAAAAAATGGGGTGGGGTGGGGGGTTCACTTCTGTAGAATTTGCTCAAATCCATTACTTCTGTCTAATCATTAGAAAACATCTTACAGACCTAAGTTGAAAGATGTTCTGCAAAAACACCTGGTCTGTGCTCTCCAAAAAATCATGGAAAAGCGAGACTGAGAAACTATCACAGATCAGAGGAGCGAAAGACACACGATGACTAAATGCAAGGTGGGACCCTGGAGGGGATCCTGACACAGATCAAAAAACGTGAGTGGAAAACTAGTGAAAGCCAAGCAAAGTTTGTATTGCATTAATACAACACAAGCATTAAGTTTTATTTCTTAGTTTTGAAAAATATATAGATAAAAATATCTATATAAAAATATAATAGGTATACAAGTCCTGTCCACCTTTCACCCAGCTTTCCCTGATGTGAATACAGGGTGAAAGGTACACAGTACTTGTCTTACTAAACCTTAAAAGCTGGACTTGAAAGGATCAAAGATTTCAGTAACAAAACAGCATCCAAGAACAAAACTCAGTAACATTTAAATGAATACAACAAAATTAAACACCTAACCATACAAAATTTACAGTGCTTAGCATCCAATAAAAAATTATCAATCATGCAAAAAAAGAAGGAAAATAAGACCCATAACCAGCAGAAAAATCAGCTAATGAAAACAGACCCATGCTTATGCTTGTAACCCCAGCACTTTCGGAGGCCGAGGCAGGCAGATCACTTGAGCCCAGGAGTTCGAGACCAGCCGGGGCAACATGGCAAAAACCCCAACTCTATTTAAAAAAAAAAATACAAAAATTAACCAGGTGTGGTGGTGTGTACCTGTAGTCATAGCTACTCAGGAGACTGATGTGGGAGGATCACTTGAGCCCAGGAGGCAGAGATTACAATGAGCCAAGATTTCACCACTGCACTCCAGCCTGGGCAACAGAGCAAGATCATACCTGAAAAAAGAAATATGAAGAAAACTACATCCATGCACAGCCTAATCAAACTGCTAAAAAGCAGTAATAAGAAGAAAAATCAGAGCTGGGCATGGTGGTTCATGCCTGGAATCCCAAAACTTTGGGAGGCAGAGACAGGAGGATCACTTGAGCCCAGGAGTTCGAGACCAGTCTGGGCAGCATAGCAAGGCCCTGTATCTACTAAAAATAAAAAAAATTACCTGGGCATGGTGGTGCACGTCTGCAGTCCCAGCTACCTGGGAGGCTGAGGCAAGAAGATTGCTTGAGCTCAGGAGAATGAAGCTGTAGTGAGCTATGATCATGCCACTGCACTCCAGCCTGGGTGACAGAGCAAGACCCTGTTTCAAAAAAATAAATAGAAGAAAAATCTTTCTCCAGAGGCAGGAAACACATACGTAAAGGGGAACAAAGATAAAAATGACACTAGGTCTCTTGTCAGAAACTAAGCAAGCCAGAAGACAATGGAGCGGTATCTTTAACTCTCTGAGAGAAAGAAAAAAAGGCTCTTAGTCTACTCTTCTATACCCAGCAAAAATACCTTTCCAATCTGAAGGCAAAATACTCTTTTTTTCCCCAAACAAAAGCTGTGCGAATGCATCAGCAGTAGACCAGAGCTACAAAAAACATAAAAGGAAGTCCTTCTGACAGAAGGAAAATTCCAGAAGGAAACCTGTATCTGCACAAAGGAATGAAGAACATTAGAAATCATAAGTACGTGAGTAAACATAAAGGGTTTTTTCCCCTCATTTTAAATCCTTTTCAAAATGACAAATTCACAATTATATAGTTGGAGATTTCAACAACCAATGATTGATAGAACAAGCAGGACCTCTAAAAATCATTAAGGATATAAAAGACTTAAAAAGACTACCAATCAACTGGACCCAATTGATATTTTACAGAACACGCCACCTCACACAGCAGAATACACATTTTTTCCAAGTGTACTTGGAATTTTTATCACGGTAGACCATATTCAGGGTTATAAAACCAACCTCAATGAATTTAAGAGGATTTAAAGCATACAGAAAATGTTATTTGAACACAACAAAATTAAATTAGAAATCAATAATAAAAAGATTCCTGAAAACCCTCAAAGTCAAAGAAATCATGAATAATTAGAAATTATTTTGAACTAAGTGAAAATGAAAACACAACATACGAAAATTTGTGGTATTCAGTGAAAGTAGTGTATACATGGAAATTAATAGCATTAAATGCTTGTATTTTTTTTAAAAAAAGAAAAGTTTTTAATGTTTGTTCAAGTAGAAAAAAAAAATGTCCTTCACCCCATGTTGGCAGTGGGTCACTGGGGGAAAGTGTCTATCAGCTGGTGAATGGTGGAACCCATTCCACCCTGTGCTCCTGGGCTTCCTGCAAGTGGCTGCCTGGAAGAAATGGAAGAGCTTATCACCACCCGCAGTGGCTTGGATGCCACAGGTAGATGAACTTGCTAGACTCAACCTGCGAACAGGGGAATGGACGCCCTTTCAGGGAAGGCTCTTCTTCCTTTATCCCATTGCCTAGGAAGAATTCCTAGTTCTGGGTCTGAACCAGGATTCCCCCTTCAGCACTAGAGTAGCTCTACCAGAAGGTGGCAGTGTTGGGTCAGCGTCATTCAGTCAGTTCAATAAGAGTGAGCACCTACTGTGTGCAGGCTGTGACGACCTTGCAGGCAAGTGGCAGGGTCGATATTATCACTTTATTTTACAAATGCAGGGTTGATATTATCACTTCATTTTACAAAGAGAGGAAACAAGCCCAAAGAAGGAAAGCAACTAGCCAAACGAAGGTCAAGACTCAAATTCTGAATTCAAATGCTCAACTACAGTGCCACTTTTGACTCCATCGAGCATTTAATTAACTGTTTCCCGAGAAAATGTCTCAAAATCACACTCCCACCTACCATGCAGGCGGGGTTTGAGGCATCGCCATGAGTCCCATGACCCTGCCAGTCCACAGTTACTCAGAGAACAGGCCAAGGGCAGGGGAGAGGCACGGGGGAGGGCGAATGATATGGCTTCTTCCACTGGGGATGAAGACACAAAGCTCATCATCTGAACTTCAAGTCCTTGCCACAAATGCATCAGGGAGAGGTACTGAGCAACAGACACTGCGCTGGGTCCTGGGGTGCCCCAAAATGATGCAGACGCTGCCGCTGCACTCCAAGAAGCTCAGCCTAGGCACTTACAGATGTCTCTTCCGAACCACACAGCGTGGGGAAGTGTCTCAATCAAGTACACACAAAGTGCTATGACAAGAGTTAGGACAGGACAGTGAAGCTGGGAGGCAGGACGGACAAAGGGCTCGGAAGGAGAAACCAGGAAGAAGACAGAGAGGGGAGCAAAACCGAGGCCAGATCAGGAAGGGAGGGAGATGTGGTGGGATTCAGGGAGAAGTTGTGCAGGGGAATGGGAAAAGAGGCAGGGCTGGCAGGGACATGGGACTCATGTCCCCTCATCTCCTGCGCCCCTCAAGCTGTGTCTTTCCCTTCCAGGGAATAAAAATGTGAAGGAGGAGAGGGCAGCAGTGGGGTTTAACTTGTACCCTGAGACCCCTCAAAGACTCTTAACTGGTTGGTATGATCCTCACCAGGTAGAAAGAATCCTGAAATTTTCATTTCTGGGGTGTTGTGGTCCAGGGAGCATGGAGGGTGAGAAATTTATTTAGGTGAACGCACTCCCTCTGTTGTCCGGGGCCCTGGAGGCATTTTTCCTGCTAATTGCTTGTAAGAAAGGAACAGTCTCTATGTTTGAGATGCTCAACCTTCCTGAAGTCTAAAAACAGAGAGGCTTGAATGGGAGCTGTCTCCTAGTGACAGATGGGCTGGCAGGGACAGGCTAAGGATGTGTCCTGCCGGCAGCTGGAGGCAGATCGCTAATGGAACAAATAGGGAAGAAAGGCAGTAAAAATGTTAAATATTATTAAACAGTCACGGGATCATGTGGCCTGAACCTGGCTCAGATCCACCAAACCAGTCCTCCCCAGATTCCAGGCCAACAGGTACCTGCCACTCCCTGGAGGAAACTTCCCAAAGAGCCACCTGCCCTACCTACCTCTCCTAGGTGGAGCTCAAAGGACTGCAGGCCTGAGGTTTTGGGGGCCACCTAGAAGCCTGGCCTTGTGGGAGATTTGGGGTAGGCAGCGGAGTGAGCAGAGGCTCTGGAGTCAGATTGACTCTAAAAAGTTAGTAGAATGACTTCTTATTTGACTTCTACAAGATTTTCCCATCTTGTAGCTTTTGACTGTGTTTATACAGTCTCAATATTTTAATAGTGCAACTTGCCTGAGCAAAAAAGAGAAAAAAGAACAAAAAAGAGAACCAAAAATCAATTGTCCCCTCACTTGTTCATCAACATCTATTACAGGAGAAACAAAACCTTACCTGTATTATAGTTAAATATCTATCCACATTTGTACATTGCCATCTTTAATAGCTTGTGACCAACTCTACAATATCTTATAACACATTAAACAATATTCAAATTCCTAGGTAACAACACAACAAAAACAAGCTGTGTGACCTTGGGTAGGTCACAGAGCCTCTCTATTTCCCCATCTGTAAAATGGGTGAAGTCATAGCCTTGTTCACAGGGTTTTGTGGGGCTCGAATGAGATTATATTTGCAAAACACCTGGCACTGCCTGGACCCCAATTAACATTTGCTACCATGAGTAACCCCCACCCCCACTTCACCTGTCCTCCATCAGCACCACCAGCACTCCTGGACCTGGTAGAGTTGTTCATTTTGAGCTCCAAGCAAAGCTGTTACCTGGGCCAGCGTGTGTCCAGAGGTTCACCCTGCCTGCCAGAGGGCAGCAGAAATATGTGTTTTGGCTCTTCAGATGCTGACCTTGGCCAGAGGCTTGGCTGGCCAGCCAGGCTGATGTGAATGTCACCTCCATGTGAAATCTCCAGGGGACTCAAAGGAGAGCAGCTCTGGCAAGGAGCGATGGCTCATGCCTGTAATCCCAGCTTGCAAGGCCGAGATGGGCGCATCACCTGAAGTCAGGAGTTCTAGGCCAGCCTGGCCAACATGGCGAAACCCCACCTTTACTAAAAATACAAAAATTAGCCAAGCGTGGTGGCGCACGCCTGTAATCCCAGGAGGCTGAGGCAGGAGAATCCCTTGAACCCAGGAGACGGGAAGGTTGCAGTGAGCTGAGACCGAGATCACACCACTGCACTCCAGCATGGGTGACAGAGTGAGATTCTGTCTAAAAAAAAAAAAAAAAAAAGAGCGGCTCTGGTGAGAAGAGGGTGAGAAGGGGGCTCACATGCTGCATACCTACCTACGTTTCACTTCGTTCTGCAGTTGAGGCTAGAGAATCACAGAGGCGCTAACACATTGGCTGTGTGTCTGAGTCCCACGGGGAGTTTTAAACAAAATTCAGAATCCTTAACCCCAGCATAGACTTTCAACTCTAGGCCTAAGGCCCAAGAGTCTATATCTGAATAAGCTGCCTGGGTTTCTCTGTGGACAGTCCTTCGACTACATCCCCTAAATGACCTGGTCGAACTCCTAGGGCCACTAAATGGCAGAGACACGACACCAGCCGCTGTCGGGCTGACTCCCAGGCTGCCCCATCCTTGCCTGGACAGAGCCTGCCACCCAACAGGGGTGACGATGCGATGGGGGCTGTGGGGAGAAGTGGTGTGGAGCACAGCACCCCTGTCTTGTGGGTGGCCGGGCCCTGCAGAGGTGGCATGGCACATCACCCCCACCCTGGAGCCCACCCTCTTCTCACCGCTCCCTCTCTTGCTCTCTCTCATTGCTCACAGTTGCTTCCACCTGAGATGAGCTGTCTCTCCTGCAATCCTGTCCTTTACCTGGATTCCCTCTTGCAATTTCTGCCAGATTTATTTAGGAAATGTTTCTATTGACCACTGCAGCCCTTTTGACAAAAACCACTTCTCCCAGAGCCCCAAATAAAGCACTGTTGTTAAACGGATGACTCTAGTTCCATTCTACCGCTTTGCTGGTTTTATCGAATTACGACGGTAATGAGAAAAAGATTACTGTTGACACTAAAACAACTGGTGTGGGGGAAGGTGAGCTCTGTGAGTGGGGACGCCCCTCTGCTCTGAAGAGGCTGGGTGGAGGCAGGAGCTGGTGCCCAGTACAGAGAGAATGGGGCCCCTACAGGCACTCCAGGATAGAGGCTGAGGAGGGCAGGGGGAGGAGAGAGGGGAGAGGCAGCAGAATGAAAATGCTACAAGCCAGGGCCCTTCCAGAGACCACCTTCCTCCTCTCCCCACCTCCCTCTCCCCAGCCTTCAGTGGTGCTGACCGAAATTCACACAGTGCTTGACATGAGTGGAATTTTTGCAGATGTCAGTGAAGAGGCCGAGAGTTTTGTTTGGGTGAATGTGAAGCGAAGCAGACGTGCAGGAGACGGAGGCAGAGGGAACAGAAGGAAGATGTAGGAGTCCCTCTTCCTTGTGAACCTCACCCCGACCCCAGACAAAAGAACAGAAAGATGGGGGAGGACCGCATAGGCTCATGGGCCAGAGAGGAGGAGGGAAGGGATTTCACAGCCATTTCAACTCCATTTTTCAGGACGGGAAGGTCCCAGGCACGTTAGGGCTCCAGGTCTGGGCAGCAAGGTTGTTTTCTCAATTTTAATGCTGTTGCACTATGAGTAGCCTCAACACTTGTGGCTCAGGCTGGGAACTTAAAGACAGTTTATACGTTTTCCCATGGAAAATACAAAGTTCCAAACAACCAATATAAAAACCTTTAAAACACAGTCTGTACCTGCACTTTACAGGCAGTTAGTACAAAGCAAGAGACTGTAACTAACGGGATGAAGTCACCCGCTCAAGGGCAGACCAGGCAGCGGAAGCTTAGAAAAACTGCCTAGAACATTAGCTCCTCTGCTTCTCATGGGAGCAGGCTGGGTTCTGCTTGGAGTGGCAGGGCCCCGCTGTGCCTCCACGACCCTCCTGGTTCCGGCCTACTGTTTACAAGCAGCCTTCCTGTTTGTAAGCCGCCAGAGGTTCTCAGATGGTGTCTGGGCTGCTTTGCAGCTGTTTGGGGACACCCAGCCCAGGGCACGCTGGGAACCGTGTTCCCTGTGAACTCTGCAGGCTGCAGATCTTTGCATCAAGACAACAGTTTCTCTTTTATCAAACACATCTAAGCAACAATTGATCTATTTTGTCCCTCACTTTGAATCAACTGATATAAACAGAAATGGACTCGCACTGCAGCCTCCTCTCACCAATAGCCGCCTCTCCCCCTGCCCACCCACTGCCTCACACTCGGTGACTCTTTAAACAACTGAGTCTAAACCTAAGCAACTCAAAGGCCTTTTAATGTTTCAGTCCTTGACATTTTGGATTATTGGATTTTTGAAACCCCCAGCTTTCTGTTCTTCTCTCTCCTGTATCCCGGGGACTTTGCCCCAGTAGCATCAGGCTGCCCTTGCCTGCTAAGGGCTCTGCCAGCCAGCCATGATTTACCTTGGCATTTATTAAGTACTCAGACCTCTGGGCACCACACCTTATCTATACCTTCCCTCGGGTCCAAGAAGGGCAGAAAGGAAGGTAGGAAACTGGTGCTTGTTAAATATTTACTGTGTATCAGGTGCTGTGTCAGCCAAATTCACATCTATTTGTTCATTAATCCCTTACAAGAAACCAAGCAGTAAATATCAGCAAGTCCATTGTATAGATTAAGAAAACTGAGGAGTGATGTGGTTAAATTACTTAACTAAATAAGAGGAAAGGCAGGAATTTGATCCCGGGTCTGTCTGACCCTCAAACCTGAGCTCCTTCCCTGGAATGTTTTCCAGGAAAAGTCTGCATTGCAATGGAAAAAAATACACGTTGGGGTGTCATACTCCTGGGCCAGCAAACAAGCCCAGGCTGAGAGTCCAGGAACAAAGCTTGCTCCTGCAAGAGCAAGGGGAGAAGTGGAAAATGCCCCGTGAATCCCTGCATTTGCTGGGGTGGCCAGATGAGGTGATGACCTGTCACAGGAGTGATGAGAACTTCTGCATCTCTCCCTCCAGGATGGCACCCTCTGGGCAGCAGTGCAGGAGGAGGAGACTTGGGGCTAGGATCCACTGCACACTCAGCAGGAGATGCGACCTAGCCTTCAGGTTGCAGGGCCAGCCGTGCTGTGGCACCTGTCAGTGCAGTCCATCTGGGAAGTTCTCACATAATACCCTCCATGGGAGGATGGAGAGAACGGATTGTATGATAACACAGGGCACAGCTGCCTATTGAGAAACCATGTGCAAAGAGATCTTTATAGAGTGATGTCAACTTAGAGGGAGGTCTCTGGTGATGTGTCACAAGGCTCTGTCTTTTATCATTGATTTGGGTTAAGGATATTCCAAAGCCCAAGTTTCTTATTTTGTGCAGTTTCCCCTATGAGGCATAAAGATTTTTCCATGTTGCTACATACTCGGTACAATTATCATTTTAATGATTGCATAGTTTAAATTTTTGGAGCAGACAGTTCTATCCATCTAAAGCCTCCAAGGAGAACCTGGATATCTAAACTAAAAAAAAATTCAAAAAATGAAAAAATAATAGATGAGGGTGTTTATTACAAAATTATTTATAGTAACAAATAAATAAATAAACCCCTGGAAAGAATGTTAATGTCCAGCCACGAGGAGATAGTTCAGTAAATCAGAACTCAATGCAATTATGCGCCATCAAAATGATAATTACACAGACTATGTAGCAACAAGAAAAAGCATTTATGCCTAATGGAAAAGAGCACAAAATAAAATTGTATCTATGTATGTCTACAATATTATAAAATAAAGCTTGCCTACGGGAACAGACGGCAAAAGAAAATAGAAAATGAAAATTTATGTTAGGGTCGTTGGGTGCTAAGGAATTGCTTTCTTAAAATTTTATTTTATTGGTGTCATACTATGTTAACAATAAACAAAAAGCAAATTAAAAAAGAAAGTGCACTCCAGAGACAATTTGCTAAGCAAGCAAAACAACTTTCCTTCCTAGGGAAAGGAAGGAGGCAGGAGCTTTTGCTTCTCTCTGCTGCTTCACTCTCTGCAGGGCAAGGGCTGAACCCAGGCAGAGTTGAACTCCTGGCCCCCAGACCCAGTGAGGGGCTGATGTGCACTCTCCTTCTGTAAAGCCTGGCAGAAAACAGAAATCTTATTAAGCTCAGAGCTCAATAAGAACGGAAGTTCAGTGGAAGATGGCCCCAGCTCATCGCACCATCTTTGAGTCTTAGAGCATCTATGTCTGTACCTTTCCATATACTTTCCAAAACACAGAGCCAAAGATGGATAACTAGGATGTAGTGGACATTTTCACGGATAATTCTACAGGGTTCTAAGGTCCTTGTTGGCCCCTGTGCTGCTTCTACTTTCTCGGCGTGCAAGCCTGAAAAAGCACAGTGGTTCCCTGGCCTCCCTCCCTTCCCAGGGTTCCTGGTGGCTCAGAGGCCTCTCTAAGGAGGAAGGGACTCAAGAATTGGGACCACTGCCAACTGCCTGGCCCTGCTGGGAGCCTTCCCTCTTCTCGGTGATTCTTCCTCTTCCAGGAGGCCATTTGCCCAGAGAGAGCAGGAGCAGCTGGCCAAGTGAGGTGCTGCATATGCAAAGAAGGAAGCTGTCCTCAACCCATATCAGCCCTGCCAGCTGCTCCCCCTGATGACTTTCCTGAAGTTGGGGTGGCTTAAGCCCTGGGGCAGTTCACAGTATGGGACAAGGGGGAGGTTCTGCATCAACAGGGGCCGGGGCAGTAGGTGCTCCAACCTTCTCCAGAGAGAACTTATCTCCCATCTCTGGGTTTTCTGCCACCTGAAAAGTGACATCTTGATCACTGGCCTTTGCCTCCATTCCCCTAGATGCTGGGTGGGTCTGCTGGGAGCACTTCCCTCTGGCATTTGGCCTTGGGCAGAAGGAGAGAGAAGGGGGATCCTTTCCCTAAGGCCTGGGGGACTTTCAGCAGATGCAAGGGAATTCATCATCTCTCCTCCTCATCTCAGCTTCAGCTTTCTAGGAGAGCGGGTTTTTCCCACCAGAGCCTGATCCCCCAGCTCATGCCTGGAGGCCTCCAGCGGCAGGGAGCTTGCTTTCTCTTGACCGAGCCTCCTCTCTCTGTTAGGAAATTTCCTCCCTAGGGCCAACAGAAAGGGCCCCAGGGTCACTTCTCTCATCCACCTTAGCAGTACCCGTGGGGCCAAATCTAATTCCTCCTCCACCCACCAGCAAGGATGTAAGGAATGTATGTCTTCCCGTCTTTCTGCAGGTGGAGCACCCCAGTTTCTTAGCCACCTTCCCTCTAAGCCCCTGATGTCGGGCTGGAGCTTATACATAAAGACTCCCCAGGTGGTCCTGCCACTCAGAGGGCACAACCATGCCCCCCTCCACAGGCAGCTTCTAGGAATGCTGCCTGAAATCCCCCTCACTTTCCCAGAGTATTTTAGCATTTCATCTCCTTTCTCTCATCCAGTCTTCATAAAAACCCTCTGAAGTAGGCAGGGCTGCTGTTGCTGGATCCATTTATCAGATGGGGAAAGCTAAGGTTATTCACAAACTGCAGTTCAACTCCAGGACTTTTAATGACAAGCTAAAGAGCCTAGGAGACTTTAGGAGTTGCATCCTGGAGTTGTATCCAGTGCCTGGCACCCAGAAGGGGCCTGTGGTCTTGTGAGGGGCTGGGGCCAGAGCTAAGAGGAGAGGGAATGTCCCCAACAGGTCTCCCTGGGGTTGGGCCTGTGCAGGGCCTGTCCTGTCCCTCTGCACCTGGGTGAATGGGTGCCCGCATCCCAGCTGTCCCAGCTGAGGAGCAGACGCTGCCAACAGTGGCAGGCAGGTGACTGAACGCCTCCTCTGACACTAGCCATTCGGGCTGCCAGAAAAGCCCTCCAAAGCTGCAGGGCGTCTCCTCCCTGTGGAGGCAGCAGCAGGCCTAGGGCCTGCAGAGGGTCAAAAACCCTGGGAACAGAGCCCCGGCCAGCTTGGCCAGCACCTCGTTAGGAGGCCCGAAGAGGGGAGGGGGCACTTCAGGAACGATATTGTTTATTTTTCTATTTTTAAACAAGTCTGAGGTCTCTGGGGCACAAATGAAGTTATCAGAAAAGACATGAGTGGAATAAAGCCTCAAGTCAGCAGGCAGAGAGGGGCCCTTGGGACCAGGACTCTTGAAAAGCTGAAATGGAGTTTGTTTATCTTGTACTCTGGGAGTGCCGGACTGTGGCCAAGAGACTGGATGAGCATGTCCCCAGGCCCGCCATCCCCTTCCCCAGGCCCTCATCTGCCTGTCCCTTGGTGCCACTAGGGAATTCAGGCACGAGCAATACTTTTTAAATGATCCCATCAGCGTGTCATTTGCGCTAGAGGGAGGAGGCTTCTCCTCTGGAGAGAAGCCTGGACTCACTTCTCACCTCAGACACATGAACAGTTTTCCCAGGAGGCAGAGCCTGGCAGAGTCGCTGTACCACAGGGCGCCCAGTTCTGGCTGGTCACTGGCTGGTCCTGCCACCTCAGGCAGCCCCTCCATCTGCCGAGCCTCCATTTACTCATCTGCCGAGTGGGGCTGATCATTCCCGTCTCGACTCGCACACACCCCTCACAGGGAGAAGCACATGAGATGCTGTGTGTGCAGAGTGTCCTTAGGGCAGGGCCGAGCCACAGAATCCTTACACAACCCTGCAAAGGGGGCTTGCCATGCCCAAGTTCAAGGAAAGGAAGCTGAGGCTCCGGGAAGTGAAGCAACTTGCCCGGAAGCCTGTACTCCTTCCATCTGCTAAACTGCCTCTCCAGTGCTGCACGGCAAGGATAATGCGCCCTGCTCTTGGGAGCTTTGAGAGAAGTCACGAATCATTGACAGAACCAATTAGAGGCCTGGGTGGGTTTGGCTGGATGAGAAAATCTTCCCAGGAAGTGAGAAGCGTGATGAGAAGCAAGGAGAGTTGGCCCTGTGGTCGCCAGTGCTGGTTTGAGTTCCGGCCCTGGCCGCATACCAGACTAGCTGGGTGACTGAGGGAGGTCACTCAGGTACCCAGTGCCTAATTTTCTCCTCCGTGAACTGGAGACAGTAACAGTCTGAATGCTGCTTCCCAGTAAACTGTGGCACGTAAGGAGTCAGGGGAATCGTCAAACTCTGAACAAATGAAAGTAGAGTGCCTCTCCATCCCCTGCCCCCAGACAGCATGAAAGAGGGGTCGAGCCAACTTCAGCCAGGTGAGCAGTGGAAAGTCTTACCCATCCATTGTCCCCCTGCAAGAAGCACCACATTGGCTGCAGGGTACAGAATCTCCCCTCCCTCCCAGGATGCCCTGGAAGAGGGGCTGCCATCCCTGCAGGCTTCCTTCACCCCTGGAGTGAGATTAGAGCCTCGGGTCATCCATGCCCAGCCCTTTGGTCCAGGTAGAAAGTTGAGGCCCAGGAAGAGGAAGGAACTGGTCCCAGGCCACACAGCCAGCAGATGGGAAAGCTAAAACTAGAGCCCTGAGCTCTTCCCCACCTTCTCAGGCTTTCCTCGCTCCTTCCTCACCAGTGGGAGGTGCTATCACACCCATTTGGAAGATGAAGACACTGAGGCCCTGAGAAGGGTGGTGAGAAGGGCCCTGAGAAGCCCAAGACCGCCA
Source organism: Rhinopithecus roxellana (assembly GCF_007565055.1). Taxonomy (NCBI): domain Eukaryota; kingdom Metazoa; phylum Chordata; class Mammalia; order Primates; family Cercopithecidae; genus Rhinopithecus; species Rhinopithecus roxellana. Next base: position 68,567,206 of record NC_044565.1, read on the forward strand.
GGTGGCAGCGGCAAGGCTGAGGCAGGGGGCCAGAGCCCGTCCCTCCGCTGCTGCCTGCTCGACCCAGAACAGAGACTGCCTCCTACATCACTGAGCTTTTTCTGAAACAAACCACTTCTTAATTCTTTGGCTGAATGTCTAAATAAGGATTTTTGCCAATTCTGAGCCCTGCTAACTGATGAAGTTGTCAGAAAAAGATCTAATGATGCTTGAAAATGCAGGGTGTGAGCCAGCTGCCAAGTTGCCCTCCCAGCTCCGACTGGCATCAGGCGTTGGGACCCTCCCACCAGCGCTGGGGGGCGGTTGGGGGTGAGTGCTGGAAAGCAAGGCTGCCGATTTCCATCAGCCATGTGACTGTGGTGGCTGGGTTGCTTAACCCCTGTGGGCCTCTGCTGCCCAGCTGTAAATGAGGCAAACAACTCCCTCCTCAGTTACCTTGAGGAGTAAGTGAGATGATGCATGTGTGACATCCCACACTGGGCACAGCCCAGATCTCAAGACTGCCTGGGGGCCAGGTGGGGCAGCCAGCTGGCCTTGAGGTCAGCTGAATGCAGCTCGGTGGCTGTGCCTTCAGCCCTGGGTGAGTGAGGAGCGGAGGTCGCCAGCTCCGAGGGTGCTCACAGAGCCAGTGTGCATCTCCCCAATGGGATGAAAGGCTCGGTGACCTCAGGCCCTGCGAGGTGGAGCCTCGGGGTGGGAGCCTGGGAGGCCAGGCTGGGCCCTTTGTTCTCTCTGTCCTTTCTCAGTGGAAGATTAGTCCCGCTGGGGCGTCTGGGTCCTAAGGGTGGGGCCTGGCTTGGGGACTTGGGAATCAGACAATTCCCAGGCCTGCCACAGGAGCCCAGAAGCTGGGTACTGGGAGTTGAAGGGGCCCTGCTGTTAGGAGCTGGACCTAAGCCCAGGCTACCCCAACACCCAAGACACACACTCCTCAGGGCGTCCCAGATGTATATGAGAAAAGCTATTTCGTCTCAGCCATCAGCCACCCCAGCCACCAGCTCTTTCCCATCTTCCTTCCTCCTCCTTCCTCCCCCGCCACACACATGTACATACATTAGACATGTACACACATATGTATCCACACAGGCACACACACGTGTCACCCGCATGGTGACCTTGACTTTTATCTTTCCCAGAAGATGAAGAGATGTGAAGAGAGCAAACAGAAGTCTTGGGGGGAAGGGCGGGGCCTCTTCATAGCATGAACAAAGGCTCAAATGACTGCCTCTAACGGATTGGAAGGTGCGGGGAGCAGGGACAGCTCAGGCAAGCACTGCCTGTGAGGGGTCAGTAGTCTTAGAGCGCACATGGTCACTCCCAGCGTCCCCCACTGCTCTACCCATTTTATAGGTGAGGAATCCGAGACCAGAGAAGTGGTTCGTCAAGAACTTACCCACAGCAAGGGCATGGAATATGTGTGTGTGTGTGTGTGGGTGGGTGGGCATGATTGTGTCCTGGGCATGTAGGAGGTGGAATTCAGCCCAGGAACAGTTGGGTAAACTGGGAGGGAAAGACCATTCAGCCAGCCCTCTGTGTAACAGGAGCCTCTCACTCAGGGAGGGTTGGCTAAATCGAGGGCGAGATGAGGAGAGAGAAGTTGGCAAGAGCAAAAATGCAAACGCCCTTCTTTCCTGTAGCCACTTCTGGAGCTGGATGAAGGCAGGTTGGCAGGACAGACTGGGCAATTGTGTGGCCTTGGGTAGGGCTTTTAGCTTCTCAGAGCCTCAGTTTCCTCATCTGTAGAATGGGGAGATACCACTTCATCTTACAGAGCTGCTGTGAGGATCAAACAAGGCAAACTGTGAAGGTGCTTGCAACCGTGAAGTGGTGACTAGGGCAGAGAACATTTGGGGCTGGAGAGTGGAATTGCCGTACTCATCCAATCTGCTGCTTTTCATTAACAAGCCAGGGAGACTATCTGAGGGTGAGGGAGGGGCTCAGAGCAGTGGCCTAAATACAGGAGGAGGATTATCACCAGGTCCAGCTGTCCCTGCCTGGGTTAAGGATGATCAAAGACTCCCCCACGGCTGCCTTCCTCCTGCTTGATCCTCTGCCTTCTGACTGAGTGTGGCGTGCCCAGAGGGCTGCCCTGAGCCCATGAGAGCCAGGAGGTCAGGCAGTTCCTCATCAATGGACCAAACCTCAGACACAGAATTTTCTCTGGACACGGTAGAAAATCAGAACATGGAGTGTGGAACGGCCTAGACTGGGGAGGGAAGCCTGGATTGGAACCTTGGCTCACCCTCTCACTGGCCCTGTTATCGTGTGTAGGTTGCACCCCGCCCGTGGGCCTCAGTTTCTCCATCTATGAAGGCTGGCTCACCCTTGGAAAGTGTGGCGAGGTGGTGGCCATGACACAGCTCTGACAAAACTAATTTTAAAAAATGCACCAGGAAGATCCCTGGAGTCCAGGCCCTGCCTCCCTCCACCCAGACCTCATCTCAGGTGGACAGGCATAGTCTAACGCCCTCCACATGTGCCACATCCGGAGGAAAAGAGGCTCAAAACCCCACAATCCTTTGAGACTCCTCTAACCCAGGTCTCTGCAAGAGGAAGCAGGACTATCTTTTCTTTCCTTTTAGACAGAATCTCACTCTGTAACCCAGGCTGGAGTGCAATGGTGCCATCACGGCTCACTGCAGCCTCAACCTCCTGGCCTTCAGCATCCTCCCACCTCAGCCTTCTGAGTAGCTGAGGCTACAGGCACACACCGCCATGCCTGGCTAACTTTTTTATTTTTTGTAGAGAAAGGGTCTTACTATGCAACGTAGTGAGGTCAAGACCAGGCTGGTCTTGAACTCCTGGGCTCAAGTCATCCTCTCACCTTGACCTCCCAAAGTGCTGGGATTGCAGGCATGAGCCACCTGGGCTCAAGTCATCCTCTCACCTTGACCTCCCAAAGTGCTGGGATTGCAGGCATGAGCCACCGCACCCAGCCAAGACTGTCATTTTTAATGGCAAAGTTTTCACTGGGCCAGAGAGCCAAGCCTGCCTTGGACCTGGGGGTCCAGTCGGGCCGGGTGCTGGGGAAGAGTCTAGGTGTGGGTACTCTGAGGGCCTGGTCATGGTCTGGCCACAGGGCAGCACTAGCGAGGTCCTTCCTGGGTCCTCGAGGAGGGGGGAGTTGTGCCAAGACTTGCATGGCCGCCCAGGAAGCCACTCAGCTCCTAAGAAGTGGGAAGCAGATGCTGATGGGCATGACCAAGGCATCTCCCACTGGCGTCTCTAGGAGGGACTGTGCCTACCAGTAGCCTGGGTGAGACCATCCGGGTCCCAGCTTTGGGCACTTGGGTCAAGAATCTGAGCTCTGTGAAGCCCCCTGGCTGGTGAGTCTCCTGTTCTTTACCCAGAATTCCCTGAGAAGAGGCCCCGTCAGCCCCCATGACCGAACTCATAGTAACTTCTTATGGGGTGACAGATGAAAACCAGGCGTGGGAGCCTCTCTTCACCAGGCATTCTCCATAAAAACATCTCTTACCCACGGTCTTTTCCCTCTGGGGATGAAATCAAAGGGAAGAGGAGTGACATTTCCCAGGAGTCTCCTCACAGGGCCAGGGGGTGAGGGAGGCTCCAGAGATGCCTGGCTGCCAGGCGTCCCAGCGTGGGGACCAGAAGGAGGGCAGCACAGGACCAGGCTCTGAGGACACCAGCCTCCTGGAGCGCTTGGGAGTTTGGGAGTGGAGAGCAGAAGAGGAAAGTTGTGGGGGCAGCTGCTATGTGTGTGGAAGATTCTACGAGGGCAACGATGAGGAGGGGATTTCTGTAATGTTTTACTGCACATTGGGAAGGCAGGTGTGATTTCTGGGTAAAATGACAGGGTGAATGATCCTTGCATCAAACCTCACTCTGTCCTGACACCTGCTAAAATGAAAGTAAAGGGGTTTCTTAGAGGCATGACCCACAAAACATAGAGACTGACAACAGCAGGTTCACAGTGACACACACGGGAAACAGACAAACAAGTGAGAAGTGACCCAGCAGACGCAAGGAAGCAGAACCCTAAGCCCACAGCGGAGAAGGCAACACCACCCTGATCTACATCCCGGAATCCCCTACAGGCGCTGCGACTGGGAGCTCCTGGTAGCACTGGAAATAGAGGCCGGCTGACAGGAAGGTCAACTGCAAATGTTTAAAAGCCGTTGGAGTTCTAGACACCCCGCCCCCGCCCCCGCCCTGCTCCCCGCCCTGCCCCGCCCCGCCCCTCCCCCGCCCTGCCCCACCCGCTGCTCAGCACTACTGGGTGACTGCCCATCCCCAGTCCCTGCCAAAGACAGGAGGTTGTTCTCTGGGGAGAGTATAGCAGAGGCTTTCTCCACAGGGGGCATCAGACATGGTTGAGAACTGGGGAGTGAATAAACATACAGGTGCTGAACTCTGAGACCTCACCAGCCCTCTTTCCTAACACGGCTCTATGATGCTAGCAGGCAGAATTTTACTTCCCACTTTTCTAGGGAATCCTCAAAATGACCCCTCAGATCACCCTTCAGTGAAGCTCCCAGTCGGTAAATCCCACCTAGGGACTTCAGCTTTAAAACAGCTTTTTAGCAACCACCCTTCACTCATCATCATGAACCCTTGATGACTAGATGTCTGAGGAAGGCCTCTGATGCGCAAGCTGAGGACCCAGACAGGCAAGTGGGAAAAGCACCTTGAAGGAAAAAGAAGAGGACACTACAAAGAGAAAGGTCAGAGAACAAAAAGGAGCTCTCGGGAACTAAACGCATGATGGCAGAAGTGAAAATCCCGATTAGAGTTGAAGACGAAGTGGAGGAAATCTCCCAGAAAGAAGAGCAGAAAGGCAAAGACGAAAAGTAGGAGAGAAAAGAGAGAGAATAAATGATCCATCTAGTATATACAGCACCAGGGTATTAGAGTTCCAGAAAGAAAGGACAAAGAGAACAGGAGGGAGAAAGTTATCGATGAAATAATTAAAGGAAAGGTCCTGGAGCTGAGAGACATGAGTTTCCAGACTGAGTGGGTCCTCCGCGTGCCTCACATACAGGGGAAAGGACTCGTGCCAACAATTATTGTTGGGAATATCAGAGTACTCAAATAAAAGAGAAGAGTCTACAAGTTTCCAGGAAAAAAAGAAAAAAAAAAAAAACCACAGGTCCTGAAAAAAGATTAGGAAGCACAAAGGCTTTGGACCTCTCGATGTCAACAGTGAAAGCTCAAATACAATTAAGTGATGCTTTCCAAATTCTAAAGAAAAATGATATCCAACCTACAATTCCGTCTAAACTCTCAGTCAAAGGACAGATTCAGTGGCATGCACCTGTTATCCCAGCACTTTGGGAGGCTGAGGCGGGAGAATCACTTGAGCCTAGGAGTTCAAGACAAAAAAATAAATAAATAGGTAAATTCTCAGTCAAGTGTGAGAGGAGAAAAAGACATTTTCAGATATGAAAGTTGTAAAAACATTTGCCTCCATGCACCCTTTATTAGAATGCTACCAGAGGATGTGCTCCACCAAAAGTAGGGGAGTAAATGGAGAGACATGAAAACAGAAAATGCAAGACCCAGGAGAGTGGTGAGAAGAATCTGAGATGGTTATGAAAGGAGATCCCAAGGTGGTAACATGTACCAGGCTCAGAGAGCAACCCAGTCCTGGTTAGAGATGTTAGAAGGCTCCAAGAGAAATTTTGCTAGGAAAATGAAATGTACAGGAAACTTCTCACTTCTAAATGCCTGTGGAGAAGACTTAGAAGATTGGCAGAGGTTTGGTGTCAATTCAATGAAAAGTACATAGACAACTAAGCAAAAATAATGATGAAATCCAGGAAAAATAAATAAAACTACACAGAAAGGGAAAGTAGCTACAGCTTATTTCATGACTCAGCTCTGAACAGTGTGTGCAGTCATAATAATACAAAACATTGAGGCAGGATGCGGTGGCTCATGCCTGTAATCCCAGCACTTTGGGAGGCTGAGGCAGGTGGATTACCTGAGGTCAGGAGTTCGAGACCAGCCTGGCCAACATGGTGAAACAGTGTCTCTGCTAAAAATGCAAAAATTAGCTGGGCATGGTGGTGGGCACCTGTAATCCCAGCTACTCGGGAGGCTGAGGTAGGAGAATTGCTTGAACCCGGAAGACAAAGGCTGCAGTGAGCCAAGATGGCGTTGCTGTGCTCCAGCCTGGGCGAAAGAGCAAGACTCAGTGTCAAAAAAATAAATAATAATAATAATGATACAAAACATTGAATATTGATCTCCCCCAAACTGTCATATAACTATATTGGGAGGGGAGGGGAACAAGGAGTGAGGAATAGGATGGATGTCAGGGAGGGGAAGAGCTTTAGCTCTTCTTAGGGGAAGTCAAAGGACGAACTATCAAGAAGGGGTAATACGAGGTGTTCTTTAAAGATATGGAGGCAAATAAAGAAAGAATCAGCCAACAGCTGAAAATGGTTGCCTTAGAGAAGGGGAAATGTGGCAACCCTCATAGGGCAACTTAACTCCTGGCACACATAAATAATTTTGATTTAAAAACTTTAAAAAAAAAAAAAAAAAGGCCAGGCACAGTGACTCACACCCGTAATCCCAGCACTTTGGGAGGCCGAGGTGGGCAGATCACTTGAGGTCAGGAGTTCAAGACCAGCCTGGCCAACATGGAGAAACCCCATCTCTACAAAAAAATACAAAAATTAGCCAGGCTTGGTGGCGTGTGCCTGTAATCCCAGCTACTCAGGAGGCTGAGGCAGGAGAATTGCTTGAACCTGGGAGGCAGAGGTTGCAATGAGCCAAGATGGTGTTTCTGCACTCCAACCTGGGCGACAGAGCGAGACTCCATCTCAAAAAATAAATAAATAAATAGATAAATAATAAAAACTAAAAAAAAATTTTTAATTAGAATAAAAATTAAGGCTAGGTATGGTGACTCACGCCTCTAATCCCAGCACTTTGGGAGGCTAAGGCAGGAGGATTGCTTAAACCCAGCATTCAAGACCAGCCAGACAAGACCCCATTTCTATGAAAAACACAAATATTAGCTGGATGTGGTGGTACATCCCTGTGGTTCCAGCTACTCGGGAGGCTGAGGTGGGAGGATCACTTTAGCCCAGGAGATTGAGGCTGCGGGGAGCCGTGTTCACACCCCTGCATGCTAGCCTGGGCAACAGAGTGAGACCCTGTCTCAAAATAAATAAATAAATAGTAAAATAAAATAAATATTAAAAATTTAAAAATACACTACCATCCCCACCCCACCTACTTTTAGGATTTCTTGAAAGGCTGAGTAAATTTCAGGACTTTTTATCGTTTTCAGCCTTGGGAGTGAGTTCTTTGCAAGCTATTCTAAGCGGATAGGCACTAGCCTCTAAGCAGGGCTCAGAAAGGCTCGGAAAACTTTCGAAGATAGATAGAAACTGAGATGGGGCCGGGCGCGGTGGCTCAAGCCTGTAATCCCAGCACTTTGGGAGGCCGAGACGGGTGGATCACGAGGTCAGGAGATCGAGACCATCCTGGTCTACACGGTGAAACCCCGTCTCTACTAAAAAATACAAAAAACTAGCCGGGCGAGGTGGCGGGCGCCTGTAGTCCCAGCTACTCGGGAGGCTGAGGCAGGAGAATGGCGTGAACCTGGGAGGCGGAGCTTGCAGTTAGCCGAGATTGCGCCACTGCACTCCAGCCTGGGCGACAGAGCGAGACTCCGTCTCAAAAAAAAAAAAAAAAAGATAGAAACTGAGATGGAGCTGAAACCTTAGGGGCCATCCTGGCCATACCTCCCTACACCTCAGGCAGGTTTCCAAACCTCTCTGCGCTGTGACAGATGGGATAAAGTGTAGTAGGGGCAAGTCTATGCGAAGACCATCTGCCTGCAGGAATCCCAGAGCGGGAGGAGGGAAGAGGCCAGCGGGGTGAGGTGGCTCTGCCCGTGTGCAGACCTCCACCCTACCTGCTCCAAGGCCCTGCGATCTTCCTTCAGACCCTGTTTCCAGCCATCCCCGGTGGATGCAAATACAGCTCTGGGCTTGGAAACCCAAGTCACACCACGCCATACTCATCTGTGTTTACAGAAAGCAAGATAATTATTTACAAGAACAGAAACATTAAGCGAATACACTTTTAAATACACCAATACATCAGACAAAAAGAAAACAGAAAATGCTGAGTGGAAAGGGGGCATGGTGTCCTGTCCCCATGCAGGGTATTGCGGTCAGCAGGTTTTTCCCGCTACCCAGGATGTTCTCTCACCTTGTTCTCCGCTGATGAGCAGACCCTTCCCAATATTCCCAAGCCTGCTTTTTCCATGAGTGAACCCAAGTTAAGAAAACAGAGCTTTCTTCCCAGACCACTCAAGCCCCTGAGCCAAGTTATATCAGTACCCAGAGCTCCCTGGGGCCCAGTTCTCAAAGCCTTTTCCAGAGACGTGTTCTGGGCAGTGTGAGTCACGCAGCTCCCATCCTTGCGGCCACAGAGGACGCAGGCATACCCGGCCCCCACCTCCTAGCAAGTCTCTCCTTGCTCATTTTGGGAAGCAAGACTTCTGCTTTGTCCAGAATCGGAAAGGCACAGAAGGAATCTTTAGTCCTCGCTCTAGGTCTCCAAAAGCTGGTCTGAGCACTAGGGATGAGTCAGTGACAAAGTTCTTGACAACCGGTGACAAACGGAGAACAACAGGGACAAAAAGGGGTGTCTGAAAACACTCGAGTCTTCTTACATTTTTGTTTTAAAATTAATATTTCTTTAAAATAAAATGATGGTCACTGACATTGGATGACTTTTTTTTTTAACGTCCTTACTTGGCAAAACTGAAAGTTGGCATCTCTGGTCCCTCCTCAAAAAAAAAAAAAATATTTTTTTTTAATAAAAAGTCTGGGACCAGGCTGGGAGGGCTAGTGGGAGGGTAGGGGGCGAGGCAGGCAGGGATGGTTAATGGGTAAAAAAAAAAAAATAGAAAGAGTGAGTAAGATCCTACTATTGGATAGCACAACAAGGTATTATGGTCTATATATATATGTATTTTTAATACAGATATTATAGTCAATAATAACTGTATATTTGGAAATAACTTAGAGGGTAATTGGATTATTTGTAACTCAAAGGATAAATGCTTGAGGGGATGGATGTCCCATTCTCCACGATGTGCTTATTTCACATTGCATCACAACATCTCATGTACCCCATAAATATATACACCTACTATGTACCCCAAAATGTTGTAAGTCTGGGACATACTGTGGTAGATGGCACACCACAAAAGAGAGTAAGAGCAAGTCCTAGGGCCAGAACCACAGACTCAGAGTGAGGAGGGCACCAGAGCAGCGGTCCAATCTCTCTTTGAGACTTAAGGATGCTAGAACATCCCTCAGTGACAGAGAGCGCCTTCCCTCTGTGCATAGCGCTGGCAGTTAGGGAGTGTTTCCTTGTACTGTGGAGAAACCTGCACGTGCTTTACCTGTACCTATGCCTGGGACCACCTAGAGTGAGGCCTTTCCTTTTCCAAGGACAGCCTTTCACCTGCGGAAAACAGCCTCCACTCCCCACTGCTTCCCACCCTGACTTGCACAGACAGTTTGTTTGCTGTGCAGAAGCTCTTTAGTTTAATTAGATCCCATTTGTCAATTTTTGCTTTTGTTGCAATTGCTTTTGGCGATTTCATCATGAAATCTCCGACCATGCCTATGCCCTGAATGGCATTGCCTAGATTTTCTTCTAGGGCTTTTGTGGTTTGGAGTTTTACATTTAAATCTTTAATCCACCTTGAGTTAATTTTTGTATAAGGTATAAGGAAGGGATCTGGTTTCAATTTTCTGCATATGGCTAGTCAGTTCTCCCAGCATCATTTATTGAATAGGGAATTCTTTCCTCATTGCTTGTTTTTGTCATGTGTCAAAGATCAGATGGTTGTAGGTGTGTGGCCTCATTTCTGGGTTCTTTATTCTGTTCCATTGCTCAACATGTCTGTTTTTGTACCAGTACCATGCTGTTTTGGTTACTGTACCCTTGTAGTATAGTTAGCTGAAGTCTATCTGCCCCTTTGCTTCTCCTAACCCCAATCATTCCTCTTGTGATGTGACTTGCCCAAGATCATGTGGCTAGCAAGTGAATCCAAACCTAGTTCTTTCAGGCCTGGCCCAGTGCCCTATCCCTAGTTCTCTAGGTGGGGCAGTGGCTTGGGGTTTTCCCTTCATAAGATGGTTCTGGCTATTGGAGACCAGTTGGAAAGGTAATAAAGAAACCCAAGTAGAAAAAAAAAAAAAAAAAAAAAAAAAAAAAAAAAAAAAAGCAATATACAAAAAAAATCAATGGGATCCCAATCAACATGTATATATCTGCACAGAAAAAAGTCTGGAAGGAAATAAGCCATAATGATCATGGCAGTCATCCCTTGAGCTAGACTAATATATCATTTTTATCTTATTTTTCTTTTTCTGTGTTCTCTTGTTTTTCTACAATGAGCTGGCTCTTATTTGTATAATAGAATAAAATCATGACCATTTAAGATTAAATCAGAAAAGTAAAATTAAAGTCATGTGGCCAAGACCCTGCTTCCCAGCTGTTTTCCAGTGAACAAGCTCGAGGGGAAAGGGGAGTCTGAGAGTCTAGAAAAGGTAGAGCATCCCAGCCCCCGCCTGTGCACCTAGACTATCTGCTGGGAAGAGCAGGCCTTCCCCCGCCCCACGCCAGGTCTTCTCAAGCCTTGCTGCACCCCACTCCTAACCCCAACAGGCTCCTCACCCATGACATGGAAGAGAGGAACAGGGGAAGCATAAAAGAGGGTGCAGAAGACAATGGCTCACCTCCACTGGATCCCTTACCCAGCACAAGGCATTCATACTGGTTTATAGATGGGGGGATGTAACATGCATGGAGTGTGATAGCGCCAGGCCCAGACTCAGTCCCCCGATCTTAGTCCTTTGGGACTCCAAACAGAGACTCCAGACCCTGCTGAGACAAGGCTATTGCTAGAGAAGAATGTGTTGGGGCCATAGGTCACCAACACCCTCTATACCACCCCTCCAGTTCGGCTCCCCTTGGGCCCTCTGTGGCACCTGGAAGACCTAGGCACATGGTCACTGCTCAGCCAAGCCCTGATTAGAATAGGGGGCCCTGCCTGGGTCAGAGTTCAGAATGACTCCCCTAAAGCAAGGACTAGTCCAGACTCTTCCATCATGTAGCCCCTGGAAAGTTGTTTCCCTCCTGGGAACTCAATTTCCTCACGAATAAAATCAGGGCGAGGAGCATTTGACAGTGAGTAAGGCCGGGCGCGGTGGCTCAAGCCTGTAATCCCAGCACTTTGGGAGGCCGAGACGGGCGGATCATGAGGTCAGAAGATCGAGACCATCCTGGCTAACACGGTGAAACCCCGTCTCTACTAAAAAATACAAAAAAAAAAAAAAAAAAAAAACAAGCCGGGCGAGGTGGTGGGCGCCTGTAGTCCCAGCTACTCGGAAAGGCTGAGGCAGGAGAATGGCGTAAACCCGGGAGGCAGAGCTTGCAGTGAGCTGAGATCCAGCCACTGCACCCCAGCCTGGGCGACAGAGCAAGACTCCGTCTCAAAAAAAAAAAAAAAGAAAGAAACATACCCTACCTTCTAATGAAAAGGAATTACTAACTCCTTAGTAATATTAGACACTTTTGGCCAGGCGCGGTGGCTCAAGCCTGTAATCCCAGCACTTTGGGAGGCCGAGACAGGCAGATCATGAGGTCAGGAGTTCGAGACCATCCTGGCTAACACGGTGAAACCCCGTCTCTACTAAAAAATACAAAAAACTAGCCGGGCGAGGTGGCGGGCGCCTGTAGTCCCAGTTACTCGGGAGGCTGAGGCAGGAGAATGGCGTAAACCTGGGAGGCGGAGCTTGCAGTGAGCTGAGATCCGGCCACTGCACTCCAGCCCGGGCGACAGCGAGACTCGGTCTCAAAAAAAAAAAAAAAAAAAGACAGTGAGTAGACTGGGTGGTCTCTAAGTTTCTTTCCAGTCTTAACATTCAGAGAGTCTGGGACTGACGGGTGTACCCTGCTTCCACCCAGGGGAGGATAGAAGCTTCTCATCCGCCCTGCCTCTCTGGCTGGCTGTGGCCCCAGGTCCCTCAACGGATGGCCTGGGTTTGAGAGAAGTCCCAGGCGCGTGTTTACGTGTAGTGGAGTCCATGCACTTGTACACGTGGGGTGTGACTGTGTGCAGGTGAGGCCAGGAAGTGGGGGGTGCCAGGAAGACAGCCTCCCCATTTTGTTTTTGTCACAGCCACAGTCTCCAATTTACTCACCTTTCTGAGGATTCTATTTCTTTCCCCTCCAGAATCCCAGCTTCTCCCAGCTCTGCCTACCCACCTACCCACCCCTCACCTTTTCTCATTATTTTGTCTTCTCCACTCCTGCCTCTATTTCAAGACCCATCTTTGTGTATTTTCCTCTGTCTCTGTCTGCCCTACAGATAGACCTGTCACCTAGGGGGGCGGTGCAGCTGTGGCTTGAATGATTTGTCTGTGCCCCCTACATGTTCCTCCCTCAGGAGCCAGCCTCCTCCTCCCTGGAGTCCCCGGGCCTCTTCCAAGGGTGGCCACAGCTCTCAGAGCCCAGTTCGCTCCAGACAGAAATGAAGATGGGCTCTCATTGAACAATGACAAACTGAAATCATTATTCTGCCAAGAACTAAATGAAAAATAGGAAAGCCTGACGTAGCCATGATTTGTTAACATGACATCGCCTCTCAATGCGATGCACAAATTTTAATTAAAATCTCAGGAGTGATTTTGGAGCCCTTTATAGTGTGCCTCTGGGCTCTTCCAGGCTGCCCTGGGGGAAGGGCAGGGCCTCTTCATCACAGGGATAAAGGCTCAGATAATTGTCCCTAAAGGATTGGGAGGTTGGGGGAGCCGGGACAGCTCAGGCTAGCACTGCCTGTGAAGTCGGAGTCTTAGAGTGCACATGGTCATTCCCAGCTTCTCCCTACTGCTCTACCCATTTTACAGGTGAGGAAACCAAGACCAGGGAAGGTTTGCCAAGGACCCACCCATAGCAAGGATGTGTGTTTGGGCGGGGTGGGAGTGTGTTCTGGGTACTTGGAAGGTGAGATTCAGCCCAGGAAAAGTTGTGGAAGCTGAGGGGAATGAGCATTCAACCAGCCCTCTGTGTAACAGGAACCTCCAGTCCGGGAGCATTGGCTAAATTGAGGGTGAGATGAGGAGAGAGAGGATTGCAAGAGCAGAAATGCAAACGCCCTTCTTTCCTGCAGCCACTCCTGGAGCTGGAAAAAGGCAGTTTGGGAGGACAGTCTCTGGGCCCCAAGCCCTGCTCCTCCTGGTTTCTCAGAGAAGAACCTGAGAAAATTCTCAGTTCCTCCAGAAAAGCCCAAGTCCACTGAGGCAGCCTGAGGAGAAGAGAAGGGCTGAGGGACTGGGCCAATGGCTGGGGTTGCACCCTGGCTTCCTCAAGGGCTGACGGTCCTGCAGGGGATCCTGGCCTAGGACCACTTGCCCTAGTTTGGGGCACAACAGACAGCAGAGGAAACTGGCTGGTGTGGGGTCGCTGGGGTGAGGATTAAGTAAGGAATGAGCAGACAGCATGGGGTGGACTGCAAGCTGAAGCCCACCCAAAGACCCACAGGCTGGCCTCGGAGGCTGATCAGCAGGGTCAGTGAGCACCTCCAGCTGGGGCCGCCACCTCCCACGGTGAGGCCTGGAGCAGATCTCACACTCCCTCTGCCCCTGGCCCCACCTGAGAAGTAGTGGCAGTTATCATATGGTCCTGCTCTAGGACCGAGGCGAGGATGGAGGGAGGCCAGATGCATGCAGGAAGTGTCTGGGAGCCATGTCATTGTGCTCCTCTGCCTGTAGGATCAGGAGTCCCTTGGAGTAAGAGGACCATCCCACAGCATGGAGTGCCCACCCCACCCCACCCATTCCAGCACCCATGAGCCCATCAGCCAGTCCCACTGATGCTGCCCTCGCCCCACCCACCATCCTGGACTCACCCGCAGAGCCGGCAGGGAGCTGACCTGGTCCATGGTGAGCGTCGCCTCCTTGTAGTACTTCCCAGGAGGGCAGAGCTTCAGGAAGGTGTCATGGATGCTGAGAAGAGAAGCATGAGGGCCGTGTGGCCGGCAGAAGGAGACCAGCAAGACTGTCTTCTGCTGCAAGGGGTGGGGGTGTCTCTTTGAGGAAAGAGACTCGGGGTCGACTGTAGAAAAGGCAGTAATCAATAATAATAAAGCGCAGTAATAAATATGTCTTCTAGAAACATCCCTGGACCCTCCAGTGTGCCAGGCACACCATGTGGGATGCAAAGATGAGCCAGGTGAGAGGAAAGTTAGGTGAATATGCCCTGTAGCCAGCAGCACACTCTACGAGGGTTTGTCGTAGGATGTCAGAACTGAAGGGGCTTATGTCCAGTCCCTCGGTTACAGATGGGGAAGCCAGCAGGACCTTGGGGAAGCCAGGGTCCACACCTCTGGCCATCTGCCAATTTCCATCCTCAACCCGAGAAAAGAGGTCACTTTGTGGGCCTGAGTGAGCCAGTATTAGAACCCAGCTGCCTGCAGCCAGCAAACCACCAGCCTTGCTAGGCCACTTGACAGCAAGGTTGGTCCTAGGACATCGTGGACTGAGTGGTCTTCCTAATCATCCCTGTCAGCAATGTCTCTGTCTATAGGATCCCATGCCAGTCAAAAGGATTTTGGTTATAAGATACAGGCAGAAGGTGAAATGGCCATGTGATCCCTGAGAGTAAGGGGGTGGGAGGGAGCTCTGCCTCAGGCTGAGAGAGGTTGAGCCCTGAACCTGGGTCCCTGTCCACCAGCAGGCTCTTAGGCCTACAGGTCCAGCAACCAAGGCAGCCTGTGGAGGTGAGACAGTGGTGCCCTGGGGCCCAAGAGGCCTGGATCCCAGAACCTGAACTGCTGTGGCAGGGCTGTGTGACTTCGGGCAACCCACTTGACATTTCTGAACTTTAGTTTCATCATCTGGATAAGGGACGAGAATGATACCTCTCTTGGAGGTCTGTGGCGGTGGGGTGGGGATTCAGTGTGAAGGAGGCTGAAGGGTTTATGTGTTTGCGTGTAAATGGTAGATGGTGGGTGGTGGGGTCACCACAGGCTGGTTAAAAACACTGTCTCTAGAGCCAGACAGATTTACGTTGAAATCCTGACTCTGCCACTTAATAGTTCTGAGGCGTCGAGCAAGGTTCTGAGTCCACCTGAGCCTCAGTCTCCTCCTCTTTGCAGTGGGGGTAATAAATCTTCCCCCACACACTCCTGAGGATTAAATGAGGGGAGATGTATGAAACGTCAGCGCAGTGTCTGGTAGGTGAGGGTATTTGTGTTACCCGGGGCCTCGGAGGGGATACCCAGCCTGCCCCCTCTCTGTGTTTCTCTCCTACACTCCAGGTGCCCCTGTGCCCGTGGGCTGTGAACAACCCACACCTAGACTGTTACAGTGGGAGCCCACCACCCTGACCCAGACCTGCTCTCCCCTTTCTTCGTGGTTCCCTCCATGCTCCAAAATTACCCCTCCCTCGTTTAGTCCTTTCCTGTTCCTCTCCTGTCTGCCATCAAACCTCTACTCTCCTCCGAGTGCTAAGAGGCCAGCAATGCCATGAAAGGAGTCTGTACGCAGGAGTGAGTGACTAACAGTCCCCTATTGACATTCCAGGGCATGTGGTTTGTTGACTCAAATGAGGCTCTGATTGGTGGAATTTAGGGACATGTAACTAAGTGAAGACCGGGTGCAGCGGCTCACACCAGAAATCCCAGCCCTTCAGGAGACCGAGGTGGGAGAATCGCTTGAGCCCAAGAGTTTGAGACCACCCTGGGCAATATAGGGACACCCCATCTATACAAAAAAAAAAAATTGAAAATTAGCCAGGCATACTGGTGCGCACCTATGGTCTAGATATTCGGGAGACTGAAGTGGGAGGATCACTGGATCCCAGGAGGTTTGAGGCTGCAGCCAGTTGTGATCCCACTACTGCACTCCAGCCTGGGGTACAGAGCGAGATTCTGTCTCAAAAAACAATAAAAGCTAGGTGAAGAATTTGGAGAGTGATTTTATGAGTGGAGACTCAGAGGTAGAGCAGGAGGCAGGAGGCTCTCCCAGGGCTCTGACGATGGTGGTAGGTGGAGGCTCCCCACCCTGCCAGCCACACACTGTTTCACATCTCACTGACTAGAAAAATATCCTTCAGATCCCAGCCCCAGGAGAGTGGAAAGAAACTATGCTGAGATTCTGTGTGCCCACTGCACTCTGTGCCCTGGGAGGCTGATCTCTACTGACAGCGTTCCTACCTCCCTTGCCCTTCGGCTTAAGGGAAGCTCCAGGAGGACTGGAGGTATGAGGGAGGGGTGGGGAATTTACCCTCCCTCTCCCCCCAGCCGCACACGACTCTGCAGTGTCTGTGTTCCCACTGTCTCGGGCTAGCAGCCAGCTTCCGCAGCTCTAGCTCTCAGCTGGCACCTCAGGCCTGAGGCGGTCAGGGCTGGTCCCTGGGTGGTTCCCTGGGCCTCCTTCTGAACAGTTCCTTCACTGCAAAGCACCTTCACAGACCCCGCTGAGTGTGCCACCTGTTTCCCGCTGGGATGCTCACAGATCTATCTGGATCCTATTTCTCTACCTCTAGCTATGAGACCCGAGGCAAACCGCCAGATCTCTCCGAGCACGCAGGCCCAAGTTCATATCTTGACTCTGTCCAATGGGGAGCCAACCTCCTTCCAGTGTCATTGTGCAGACCCGGGCTAAGGTGTGACGGATGGGAGCTGAAGTGGCGTGTGGTGTTCATGGAGAGCACCATGACTGCTGCCTTGACCACGTAAGGGGCCTGAGCTGTCACTAGGGTCTAGGGACTGCCCATGTTTGGGAGGTAGCAGAAAGCAGGGTGTGGAATGGGTTGGGGGAGAGATTCTCCAGGAAGGTACTGAGGTGGGTGCTGGGCACCACAGGTCAGCCAGGAGGAAGAAAAGCCATCAATGCTGAAGTGTCCAGTGGCCTACAAGGGGCGAGGGTCCGGCCAGGTGCAGTGGCTCACGCCTGTAATCCCAGCATTTTGGGAGGCTGAGGCAGGCGGATCACTTGAGGTCAGGAGTTCAAGAGCAGCCTGGCCAACATGGTGAAACCCCATCTACCAAAAATATAAAAAATTAGCCGGCCATGGTGGCATGCACCTGTAATCCTAGCTACTCCGGAGACTGAGGCAAGAGAATCACTTGCATTCGGGAGGTGGAGGTTCCAGTGAGCTGATATTGTGCCTCTGCACTCCATCCTGGGCGACAATGTAAGACTCCATCTCAAAAAAAAAAAAAAAAGGGTCGAGGGCAGTGGGAGCAAAAAAAAAAAAAAAAAAAAAAGGGTCAAGGGCAGTGGGAGTGGCCGGCCCCAGTCAAAAGGAGCATTTTGTCACTGTCATTGTTAGAATTGCTGGCTTGAGGTGATAGAGAGCAGACCAACTTTCAATAAGACCAATTTTCAACAAAAAACAATGTTTTGTTATTTTTTTAAATCCCTAAGGCGATGCGCAAGTGTACTCGGGCTCCTGCCCCCACCATGAGCACCACTGGGAGTGCCCGCTCTGGGTAGCCAACTCTCACGGACATTCTTCATGTTTCATGCCAATCTTGCAAGGAAGGGCTCATTGTTTCTTTTACAGATGAGGAAGCTGAAAGTCAAGCAGGTAAAATAATCTGCCTAAGGTCACACGGTGATAAATGTTAAAGCCAGAGATACAAACACCAAAGCTCTTTCCCCAGGAGGCACCAGGGGCTGCCGAGGGACAGAGAAGAAACTCCCCGGCCCTCGCCACCCTCCTGTCATGACAAAGCCTCTGTGCTGGGTGCACTCACACACATCATCTCACTGAATTTTCCCAACAACTCCCTGCGGGAGAAGTGGAGGGGACATCATTTCTGTAGATGCGTAAACTGAGGCTCAGAGAGTTGAAGGGTTGTACCTAAGGTTATACAGCTGGGAAGAGATAGAGTGGAGGACTGAACCCTAAACCAAGTTCTTCGGGCTGTGCTGCCCACCCTTCTTCCAGGTGAGAGACTTGAGTCGCCCCCCTGTAGAGTCCTCTGGGGGAGGGTGCTGGTGGGGTGCCTGCCTGGAGTTGGTGCCTTCCCAGGCTGCAGAGTGGGCAGGCTGCCCATAAATGAATTGTGGCTGCATCTCGGCTGCCACAAAATGTTCTCCTCCTCCAAATATGGATCAGCTGGCTCTAAATGGAACCCTGAATTAATCACTAATGGACTCAAAAGTCAAAGCCATTTGAAAAACTCACACGTTCAGTCTGCCAGCAATCCAGCAGCCTCGGCCATGGCTCCCTTCCACATAGCCCGGAGAGGCAGGAGGGGCTGTCTGCAGGCTCAGGGGCCGGCCCTAAGACGGGGTGGAGGTCACTCCGCTGCTGACTCTCAGTGGGACCTTGGACTCGCCAAGTCCCCTCTCGGGCCTCAGTTTCCCTTCTGTGAAATGAGAGTCACAGCATTCCCCGGCTCCCTCCAGTTTAGGCACGCTATGACTCTAGGTTTTCGTGCCTCTCTCTGGCATCCCATTTACCCCTTTGCCTCTGAGACCCTCTAGCTTAGTAGTTCTCAACGGGGTCCCACGTAAGAATCGGGTAGGGAGTTTGTAAAAGGATCTGCCCTCCCCACTCCTTGAGGTTCTTATTCAAGGCCAGGATACAGCCCTAGGCACCTACAGGTTCTACAAGCTTCTCAGTATTTCTACTGTCCCAGCAAGATCAAGAACATGACAAGCCTGAATTCCCACTCCTCAAGCCCCAGCCTGGACTCAGCTTTCTGGCTTCACCCCCACCCCATGGGGTCAATAATCCTTTGCTCTATGGTACTGCCTGCAGATAGTAGATATTTTACAAATGGTCCTTCTTTAGCCTGAAAATATGGCTTTTAGTTCCCTGATATACTACTTGCAATCTGTGTGGGCTTGAGGAAATTACTTCATTTCTTTGAGCTGATTTCCTCATTTGCAAAAAGTAGGGATAATAATACCATGATAATAACAGCAGCCACATAATCTGTGCTTACCCATGTGCCAGGTATTGCTCTCACAATGACAGATTTGATCTTCTAGTTGTCCTAATAACAACCTTGTGAGATTAGGTTCTGTTTCCCTCAACTATTTTATAAGGATGGAAACTGACGCTCAGTGAGGGTAAGAAACTCCCCCGTGTTTGCACAGCTACTAAGTGGAAGAGCTGAGCCTCAAACCCAGGTCTTTGGCTTCCAGGAAATAAACCTGTAACCACTCCACCTGCTGGCCTTGAGGTGCCTGTTAATGGCCAGGACAGGGCCATGGAGTCTACAAAGTGTTGGAGCCTCCAGAGGTGCTAGGAAGAAAGAGAGACCCCGTGGCTGGGTCAGCCTGGGCAGAGGTTGGGAGCAAAGCTTCAGGCTCCTAAACCAGACCCCGCCCCACCCAAAAGAGTGTCAGAAACCATCCCAGGCGATGCAGAGTAGTCCAAAGAGCTCAGGCTGGGCCAGGCTGACCTGCGCCTGAGACATAGAGGTCTGGGCTGGAGTCAGGCTCTGCCTTGCCCAGGAAGCCACATGGGCCCTCTTTGGGTCTGCAGGGTCTGCAGTCACTGCCAGAAGGGCCTGGGCCCAGAATAGGCATCTCAGGAAAAGGCTTCTTCTGGGACAACCAATTTAACCAGAATCAGAGAGCACTGCCCCAATGCTAAGGTGGAAAGGGACCTTGCTTTTGCTGAGATCAAAAACATGTGAAAGGAAAGTCTCATAGGCTGGAAACTTAGGGTGAACAGACCTCTTCTTGGAGGGCCAAACCAAAGCAGCCCTGGATCGGGAAGGTGCTGGCTCCAAGACAAGTCTAGCACATGAGGTCTCCCCCCACCAACCCCCAGGAGGTGCCATCTACAGATCTGGTGACTAGGCCTTTGTGTCCTTATGCAAGTCACAGATAAGAAGGTGGGAAAGTGTTGGACAAAGCCAGCCTCCCTGCAAAGGTTACTTCTACTTATTGGTCTCTTGAATACTTTTTTAACTGGCTAAGTCCATCCAACTGTACTGCCATGGACCACATTTCTCTATGATATTCATAGGAAAATCACAAGATACTGTCAGAGGCCACAGTGGAAAATCATTCAAAAGTGACCAGGGCTTCATCTGGCTCAACTTGGCCTTGGCAGCCCAGGATGGCCACTTTCTCCCTGAGTATCACTTGCCTCCTGCTCCCTGAGCCAGAGCAGCTGGGCATCCATATCACAGCTGTCCCCTCACTTTACAGACAGCACACCCACACCAACCCTAACGTATTCCACTCCCCAGGGCCCTCCAAGAAGATAAGCTATTATCAGTCTGTGTGTCTGCTTCCAGAGATACTCTCCTGTGTGTGTGCATGTATGAACAGCCCTTTATTTCACAAGAGCAGTAGCAGCCTGGATGTGCTGGTCTTGTTTGCCAAAGTAATACAGTTAAATAGATTAAAAATGCAAATAGTACTGTGAGGCTTACAATCAAAGTTACTAATGCTCTGTATCCCACACCACCTCTCTAACCCTGCTCTCCAGAGGCAGCAGTTTCCAAGCGTTTTGCTGTTTCACTTGGTTTTTGCTTAACATTTATATGGTACTTCTAAATGCTGTGCTAATACTGCCTTTTGCTGTTGTTTTCACTATAGATATTATCTTGTGACCTCTTACTAGAAAAAAAGAGGATTTCTCTATATATACTTCTTTTCCTTTCCCCAACCTCCCAATATAAAACAATTTTCCTGAATGAATATTCAGTGTTTATAATAATGTTATATATTATATAGGCATTATTCAAACATTGCTCAAGCTGAGTTCCCTAGTGCAACATGATTACATCTTCTTTCTTGAAAGGCTTTTTGTTTTTCCCAGAGTTAATAATCACTTTTGGTTTTTGCTTTGGTTTTTGCGTGACTATCTTTATTTCATCTCCAAACTTTCTGCAGAACTAAGTACCTCTCAATATGGTATCTAGATAGATTCATTTTATCTTCTTAGAGACACCACTCCTGGAACCCCTGACTCCTTAATTCTAATCTGAACTGATTGCCTTACAAGCCGACTGTCCTGCTGTCATCCTTCAGCTTCCCTTCACTATCTTCCTTGTAATTCGTTTTGCCTCTAGGTTGAAAGCCTTTGTTTCCCTGATCCTGGGTCTTCTTTTTTCTTGGTTTACTCACTAGTTTTAATGAAGTACATCTCCCAAAAGCTTCCTAAGAAAAGGTCCATAAGAAATGATGTTTTAAATTTGCATGTCAAAAAGTATTGTTATCCTGCCCTCACTCTTGATTAATGGCTTAGCTAGAACTTATCTCTAGATTGAAATTTTTTCGTTAGAATTTTGAATGTGTTTAGCCACTGTCTTCCAACGTAAGTCCAAAGCTATTCTGATTCCTGATTCTCTGTAGTCTGTTTTGCTCTCTATGGAAGCACTCAGGATCTTCTCATCATCTCAGGCAGTCTGAAATGTCATGATGACATGACTTAGTGTATATAGGCTGTGTTTTATTTTTTCCTCAAATACCTGGTGTCCCTTAGCTTTCGATTTATACTTACAGGGAGGCTCTAAGATGCTGACCAGAAGCTCACCCTGCTCTTCATCATGCTGGTGGCCCTGAGTCAGGGGCCTGTCTGGCTCCAGCTCTCCCCAGATTGTTAGCTCCTGTCTTCTGCTGGGGCAGGGCAGGGGTGCCAAGTGGATTGCAGAGAGAGAGAAGGAATCACATAAGACTTTCAGTCCGCCTTTCTGTTTTCACCTGATCCTGCATCCTGGCATTCGGAGGTTCCTGAGCCTTTCTGGGTTCTCGATTCCATCATCCAACCCCTGCAGGCAAATTCTTTCAGCTTTCTGTTCAGCTAAGTCTGTGTCATGGGTCTATCTGCTTTGCACTTTTAAAATTTTTGTTGACCTCTCTCGTTTGCTGTCATTGCTTGTGTTCTCTTTGTCCTTATGGGTTTCTTTCTTCTTCTTCTTCTTCTTCTTTTTTTAATTCCTTTACTCTCCTTTTAGTAGAGGAAACAGAGGTCAAAGAAAATGCTCTATTCTCCATATAACTGGAAGCCCCCTGAACTTTGCTTTCTTAACTTAATAATATCCCTTGGAGATGGCTCTATATCAAATGGAAAGCTCTTCCCCTCCTCTCCAAGGGCAGTCTTCCCCGGATGGATGAATCAGCAATTACTTCACCTGTGTCCTCTTCATGCAAGTGGAATGGCTGGGTCAAGGTGTACTTCTCATTTTTTAACTGGGACATTTCAGCATCTCCTGCCTTCACTGGTCTTCCATTCTTCAAAGCTCTTGACAGCTATTCCACATTCTCAGCTGCTCCCCAGGTTGTGGTCTCCTGAGTATGGAGACTCCCCTTGGTTTAAAGCAGCAGAGAGCTCTCACTGGTATCACCTTCCCATTTGAGCATTTCTGCGCTGCTGCCCCTGGCCTCACCAGTGCTTCTCACTCTGTCTTACTTGAAGGTGTCCAAGTAACAGGAGTTGGACACTTTGCCGTCCACTCTGACTTCCTTATGCAGTGGTATCCCCAACCTTACCACCCCCAGCGCTGACCCACACTGGCCTTCAAGAGTGGGAGCCTCCTGAGCAGGAGCTACCCCAGGGGCAGGCACAGGCCCCTCATGCTCAGGAGTGGTGCTGTCAAGAGAAGGGGCAGGCCAGAAAGAGCTTTGAGAACTGCTTGTTAGAGAAGTTTGCACTGAACCATGAACCGTGAACTGTGAACTGGAGCCTTCCCTGGCAGCACTCACCGGGATCCCCTTCCCCAGCAAAACACAGAGCCAAACTGTGCTCTTCTCAGGGGAAAGGTACCTTCCATGGGGATGGAAACAGACTGGAAACAGGATCTGGGAGGAGGTCATCTCAGGGCCTGGGTGAGAGTTTCAGAAGGGAGGCGTCCCTGAGCATGGCTCGCTTCCAAGGAAATCTTTCTCTGAAGGCCAATGCAGAACAAATGAAAATGGAGGATCGATGTTCAAGAAAGAGCCTGAACCCCTCCCATCCTCCTCTCACTCCTCTCATCTGCCACCCCACGCTCCCTCCTGGCATATAGGAGGAGCCCCAGGGGTGGATCCATGAATGCCATTTGAAGCCCCTGGGGTGGAAAGAGGGACAGGTATGGCCATTGCTGAGAGTATAAACTGGTGCAACTCCTTTGAAGGACAACATTGTCATACCTATCGAAGTTCTAAAATGTAGGTGGGGTGCAGTGGTTCACCCCTGTAATCCCAGCACTTTGGGAGGCTGAGGTGGGAGGATCACTGGAGGTCAGGAGTTCGAGACCAGCCTGGCCAACATGGAGAAACCTCATCTCTACAGAAATAACAAAAATTGGCCGAGCGTGATGGCAGGCACCTGTAGTCTCAGCTACACAGGAAACTGAGGCAAGAAAATTACTTAAACCAGGGAGGTGCAGACAGAGCAAGACTCTGTCTCAAAAAAAAAAAAAAAAAAAACCCAGAAGCTTAAAAAAAAAAAAAAAAAGATACAGAACAGTATGAATGAAATAAATGCAACAGTGTGAATGGGGTAAAAGGAGGATAAATGTGTCGGCCTATGTATGGAAAATTCTTCCGGAAGGCTAGATAGTAAGAAAAGCCAACAGTGAGCAGAGGTGGCCTTGAGGGAAAAGGATAGGGAGGAGAGAATGTAGACATTTACCTTTCACTTAGAACTTTTACACTATCTGAATTTTCTTTTCTTTTTTTTAAAAAATTATACTTTAAGTTCTGGGATACATGTGCAGAACATCCAGGTTTGTTACATAGGTATACACGTGCCATGGTGGTTTGCTGCACCCATCAACCTGTCACCTACATTAGGTATTTCTCCTTATGCTATCCCTCCCCAAGATCCCCACCCCCCGTTATGCCCCAGTGCATGATGTTCCCCTTCCTGTGTCCATGTATTCTCATTGTTCAACTCCCACTTATGAGTGAGAACCATTATTTGAATTTTCTAGCCATGCTCGCAGATTTTTTTTTTAGATTTCATTTTATTTTTATTCATGTGTTACTTTTCAGAAAATTTCAATAGAGGTTATATGGGTAGTAGGGTATGGGTCATTTGGAGTTATGTCATTTTTTTAATATTTAAAAAAGTGAGTGAATATTATTTTCAAAAGGGAAATAATGTCACCGGGTGACAGCCCTTGGTTTCTGTAGCTCCCCGTGCCCTGGCCATCCCCCATCCTCGTTTGTGCCTGGAGAGTCTTGCGCTTGTGACAAAGTCGTTACCTGCCACCCCCAGACCCTGAGTGGGAAATGTGGCTTCCATGTGGTGACGGGGGAGGGTTAGTCCAAGCGGAGATGGTGAGAGGGAACCTTCCCCCACCTTCCCCCGAAAGTGTCTTGGTGAGCTCCTTTATTCATCTAACAGGTTTTGTTGGGCACCTGGCTTGGCCCAAACACACACACACACACCCCTCTCACACTGTTCACTCTCCCCACAGCCCCACGAGAAGGGTATTTGGCCACCTCCACGTTGAATGAAGGTTCTTCCCCATTGGACAGGGGTCTGCATGATAACAGGGAGCAGGGCTGCTCACCATCCCACCTTCAGGGCCTCCAGGGGCAGGCACATCACAGGCACTGGAGAGAGGGCAGGGAGGGAGGGAGAGAGGGAGGGAGGGAAAGCAGGAAGGGGAGGGAAGGGAAGGAAGGCTAGGCTTCAGTCATGCATCCAAGTTCACCCAGCCAGTGAACAGCCAAAATGGACTTCAGACCTAACTGCCCCCAGTCATTTCCTTGTTTTCCTCCTTATTCCAAAGAGGTTCTGTCCAGCTCCATGATCCTCTGAAGAAAACTCACCTTGGATCCCAGTAAAGGGTTAGCAGCCTAAAGCCTGATGTCTCATTCAGCTCCAGTGGGGCTCTGTGGATCATGGCCCTCCCATCCCTGCCGGCCCTGTCCCAGCCCCATCTCCAGGACTGTGTAGCTCTGAGCAGGGACCACACTCAGGGACCAGAACTGAGGCTGTATTAGGGCAAGAATCCAGTTCAGAGGGAGGAGCTGGGAGAAGGAAAGAGGGGAGGGGCCTCTACTCACCACAGAATTTCATTTCTGGTCAGGAAGGTCAGGGCCTGCAATAAATCACAAAGAAGTGATGTGTCCACTCCATTCATCCCTGCTGTGGCCCCTGGAGAGTGGCGCAATTCAGAGGCTGGGGAGGAAACGCCCATTCTTTTTCTGCACAGCTAGGGAACCCCAGGCTGAGGCGGATGCCTGAGGTGGCAGCTGGAGAGGAAATGGTGCTCTTTCTTACCCCCAAGTCTCTTACAGCCCTGGGAAGGAGGGCATTGGCACAGATGTGGAGAGGAGATCAGACACAAGAGTGAAACTCTGGGCTCTGGAGCAGGAGACAGATGGAGGAAGGCGACCTCAGAGAACTCATCTGGGCCACATGGGTGCAGATTTAGCAAAGACAGGGACCACCACTACCCCGCCTGGTAAACTCTAGAGCAAGCTTGTCCAACCCTCAGCCTGCAGGCCACATGCAGCCCAGGACAGCTTTGAATGGGGGCCCAACACATATTTGTAAACTTTCTTAAAACATTATCAGAATTTTTTGTGATTTTTTTTTAGCTTATCAGCAAACATTAGTGTTAGTGTGTTTTATGTGTGGCCCAAGACAATTCTTCTTCTTCCAATGTGGCCCGGGGAAACCAAAAGGTTGGACACCCCTGCTAGAGCTTCAGGAAGGAATTTCCCATTCATTCCACCTGCTTTAGAAAGCTCCCACCTCTGCCCAGAATCCCCAGCCCGATCTACCCACCTGGTACTCTTCCAAGTCCTCCCAGTGCATCTGGTACCTTAAGCATTGCCCCATGCCAACCACACCTTTTTCTCTGCCAGCAGTAGAACCTCAGCCCCAAGGACTCACCAGCTGGGGCACCTCGTTGATCCGGTTGCCGTGGTGACCTACATTCCACCTTCTGCCCATTCCACCTGAGTCACTGAGTTGTCAAAGAAACACGTTCTTTTCATTCCCATTCCACCTGAGCTGCTGAGGTAGCAAATAAGCAAATTATTTTCAATCCCAAAGCTAAGAGACATCAGTCCCCATACAACAAGCAGAAAGGCAGCCCAAAGACAGGGCTGAGAGTCACACTGTCAGCTCAGGAGTCACACTGCCGGGGCTCCAAACCCAGATCCGCCCCACTGTGACCTGGGACAAGCTCTTCAATATCTGTGTGTCTTCGTTTCCTCATCTGTAAGCTGGGATGATAGTCATGGGATTGTTGTGAGGATTGACTAATACAGGGCATAATGCCTGACACATAGTAAGTGCTCAATAAGTGCTAGCTATTTGAACCACAACCTAACTGGGCATGGTGGCTCACGCCTCTAATCCCAACACGTTGGGAGGCCAAGGCTGGTGGATCACTTGAGGTGAGGCGTTTGCTACCAGCCTGGCCAATATGCAGAAACCCCGTCTCTACCAAAAAATACAAAAATTAGCTGGCGTGGTGGCATGCACCTGTAGTCGCAGCCACTCCAGAGGCTACGGTGGGAGAATCGCTTGAACCTGGGAGGTAGAGGTTGCAGAGAGCCGAGATCACACCACTGCACTCCAGCCTGGGACTCTATCTCAAAAAGAAAAAAAGAAAAAAACCTACAACCTGCCAGGTGCAGAAGTGTACACCAGCAAACCTGTAGTCCCAGCTACTCAGGAGGCTGAGGCAGGCGGATTGTTTGAGCCCAGGAGTTTGTGGCTGCAGTAAGCGATGATTATACCACTGCACTTCAGCCTGGGTGACAGAGCAAGACCTTGTCTCTAATAAATCAAAATGAAAAATAATCAAGGAACCACAACCCCAGGACTGTGCCAGGCATGGGGATACAGAAATAAATCAGCATAGATCCAGCCTCAGGAAGTGGCCCAAAAAGTATACAAAAGGGCATTCTACCCCATCCGTCAGGTCTCTGCAGGAACAAAGGGCACCATCAAATCAGGATCATGTGAAAAGGGTCTAACAAAAGGACTCCCCACAAAGGTGTGTTCAGGGTGTAGGGAAATCACACGGATAACACAGACTCCCAAGCCCAACAAAGAGCTGCTACCCGCCCCGGCACCACCCACCTGGGAGCAACACCCCAGCCCCACTCTCTCCTCTTTCTCTGATCTCCTACAGGGCAGAGAGCAGGGCAGAGCAGGATGGGCAGACAGAGACAATGTCCAACACAGCCATCAACATCACAGGCCAGGAGAGCCTTCCAGAAGCCATCTCTCCCTCCCCTGCCTCCAGGAGGGTCTGCACACCCACCTTTGTCATGAAGGGCTGGTCTCCTTGTTCTAGGACACATCTTCCCTATGCTCTCCTGAATAAACATCCCAGTGGTCCTCTGATGAAGCTTATTTATATCTCTGAAGTGCAACTGCCTGCTTTTTCTTTGGGGATAGAGCCTTGCAGAAGGAAACCCAGGACACCCATTCCTTGATCTGCTCACCAGACACAAGTAGGATATCCACGGTGTGCCAGGGACTTGGCTTGACCCTGGGGGAGAGAGGACTGAAGATGACTTCAACCCTCAAGGAACATATGCTCTTCATGCTCTTTTAAGGGAGCAAGAAAAAAAAATGTATGCTCACCACACGCACACACACACACACATACACACACTAAAGCAGATGGAGGCAGGTGTCACAGACAGAGAAGAGTACAGAGTTACGAGTGTTTAGAAGAGGAAAGTCTTGCTGGGCACCAACCTTTCATATAGGTGGTGGCATTTAAGTCATTGTTATCATGCAGTGGTTAAGAACATGGGCTCTGAAATCTGAAAGACCTGGCGGCATCACTTCTTACTGCATCACCTCAAGCAAGTCATGAAATACTATAAGCCTCAGTTTCCTCATCTGTAAAAGGGGAATGATAAATCCCTACTTCGTAAGTATTGCAGGCATAAAATAAAATTATGGGTGTATGTGAAGCTCTTATTAGAGCAAGATACTTGCTATGTATTGAGTTCTCAATAAAGGGTAAATTACCGGCCTGGTTAACAGGGCGAAATCTCATGTCTACTAAGAATACAAAATTGAGCCAGGTGTGGTGGCGTGTGTCTGCAGTCCCAGCTACTTGGGAGGTTGAGGTATGAGAATCGCTTGAACCCAGGAGGCGGAGGTTGCAGTGAGCCAAGATCGTGCCTCTGTACTCCAGCCTGGGTGACAGATCAAGACCCTGTCTCAAAACGAACAAAAACAAGGGTAAATTATGTTACTACTTTTAAAAGTTGGGCCTGGTCCGGGCACAGTGGCTCACGTTTGTAATCCCAGCACTTTTGGAGGCCAAGGCAGGCGGATCACCTGAAGTCAAGAGTTTGAGACCAGATTGATCAATATGATGAAGCCCCATCTCTACTAAAAATACAAAAATTAGCTGGGCATGATGGCATGTACCTGTAATCCCAGCTACTTGGAAGGCTGAGACAGGAGAATTGCTTGAACCCAGGAGGTGGATGTTGCAGTGAGCCAAGATCACGCCATTGCACTCCAGTCTGGGCAACAAGAGTGAAATTCCATCTCAAAAAAAAAAAAAGAGTCAGGCCTGGAAGGAAGGGTAGGACTTTTGCAGGCTAAGCCAGTGGTTAAACTCCATCTTCTGCTAACCGCTTTGAGCTTCTACCACCGTTGACTAAGCAGCTTCTATTTGCCAGGTGTGTCCATGTAAACTGTCTGCCTTCAGGCTCAAGCAGCTCAGTGAGGGTAGTAAGGTATCCTTGCTTCTTTGCTCTAGGGAAGGTGGAGGCCGGTGAGGTGAAGTGATACTCTTGAGTCAGTCAGCTGGTAAGTGGGCATGCTGCAGGTCTGCGGATTCCCAAAGCACCGGGCAGGAAACTCGGGGAAGCCAGGTGATCTGCAGGATCACACCCCAGAAAGCCACTTCCTTCTCCAGCCTCAGTGCTCCTCATCACATCGAGGCGCAAGTGGCAGCTTGGCACTGGCTGCTTGTGACTTTCACACCTGGCTGACACTTGGTAAAAAGAAAACAAAAACAAAAGAGAGAGCTGCCCTGGAGCCCAGAGCTTTAAGCTATTGGCTCAACCACTATTCATTGAGTGAGGCAGTGGAGACAGAGGTGAATGAGACAGATGATGTCCTGCCCTCATGGATCCAGACGTGCATATGTGCACCCACATCCTTTAGACAGCCATACGTACTATGGAAGAAGGAAAGCAGGGAACGGGGGAGAGAGGGTGTGACAATGGAGGGGCTGGTGGTCATGGAAGCACCAGAGCAGAGACCTGAGTGACAGGGAGGAGTGAACCAGGCTAAGAAGTCAGGGCCAGTTGCACAGGCCCAGATGGCCACGGGTCCAGCAAGAATTTAATAATACTGATTTCATTATATTTGTTTGTATAAAGGTATCTTCCATATTGAAAATGAGGCACTTTTACCATTTATTACTGTGATCTAAAATTTCCTTTATAAACATATCTGTTTAATTAAAATAAATAGGAACCTAAGCAAAAATATTAAGTAAATAATTATATAGGTGTTAAAGAAATATGCCAGAAATCACAAATCTCTCTCTGTGTGTGTCTCTTTCTCTCTCTCTCAATCTCTCTCTCTCTCTCACACACACAATCAAGGTTTGTAAACTCTGCTACCCTTCTCTCTCCTCGATCTTTCATCCCCCAACTCCCCAACCCCTGCCAACCCTGCACCCCCGCAGGCTCTGTCA
The DNA here is from genome assembly GCF_007565055.1 of Rhinopithecus roxellana. Classification (NCBI taxonomy): domain Eukaryota; kingdom Metazoa; phylum Chordata; class Mammalia; order Primates; family Cercopithecidae; genus Rhinopithecus; species Rhinopithecus roxellana. Next base: position 68,596,826 of record NC_044565.1, read on the forward strand.
TTTCATCACAGAGAGGGTTTTCATTGGTCCTACAATAACAATACTAACAATAAGAATATCACTTTACATTTGCATATTCCCTTATAATTTCAAAATGCTTTTCTATGTACCATCTCATTTGCCCCAGAAATAAAAGCTAGTGTTCTTTCAAAAAGAGAGAGAAATCCTCCCTCCATATGATTCTGCCTTTGATACACTAACCAACCTGCCTCTCTACCCATCCCCAGCCCACAACATCCCTCAAACTCCTCTTCAGCAGAGATTTTGAAAGGGGTGTAATTGAGGAGGGAGGAGGCTCTGGGGAAGGACAGTTCTACATCCTTCCCCTCCAGGGTCCACCCCTGCAAGAACCCTCTGTGTGGAACAGAATGTATTCTTTGCAAGGTTTCTGTCACCTTGCAACTTACAGTTTTACAGACAGTAAAACTACAACCCCTGCTCTGACCATGATTTAGGTGTCTCTTAGAATTCAAGAAGAGTTGAAAAGAAACTTGCATTCAGAATATATAAAGAACTCTTACAATTCAACAATAAAAGGCCAAATAAGCCAACTTAAAAGTGGGCAAAAGATTTGAATAGACATGTAAGAAGATACATGAATGGCTGATGAGCATATAAAAAGAAGCTCAACATCAGTAGCCATCAGGGAGATGCAGATCAAAAGCACAGTGAGATACCTCTTCATACCTACCAGCATGGTCAAAATCAAAAGAACAAGTAATAAGCACCAGGCATGGTGGCTCACGTCTATAACCCTAGTACTTTGGGAGGCAGAGGTGGGCGGATCACTTGAGCCCAGGAGTTCAAGACCAGCCTGGGCAACATAGTGAAATCCTGTCTCTACAAAAAATACAAAGATTACCCTGGCATGGTGGCATGCATCTGTAGCTGCAGCTGCTCAGGAGGCTGAGGTGGTAGGATTGCTTGAGCCTGGGAGGGAAAGGTTGCAGTGAGCTGAGATTGTGCGACTGCACTCCAGCCTGGGCAACAGAGCAAGACCTTGTCTCAAAACAACAACAACAATGGAAAAAAAAAAAACCCAAGTAATAAGTGTTGATGAAGATATAGAGGAATTGAAGCCCTCATACATTGCTGCCGGGAATGTTAAAGGGTGTGACCGCATTGGGAAAGAATTTGGTAGCTCCTTGCAGTTTTAAGCAGTTGCTGTAGGACCCAGCAACTCCACGCCCAGGTATATCCGCAAGAGACATGGAAACAAGGTCCACACAAAAACTTCAATGAGTGTTCATAGCAGCATTATTCATAATAGCCCCAAGGTGGAAAGAGCCCAAATGTCCATCGACTGATTAAATGAAATGTGGTATATCCATACAGCAGGGTATTATTTGGCAATAAAAAGTAATGATACACGCTACAATACGAATGAGTATTAAAAACATTATGTGAAGTGAAAGAAGTCAGTCACAAAGGACTATGTATGGTGGGATTCTATTTATAGGAAATATCCAAAATAGACAAATCCATAGAGACAGAAAGTAGATTGGTAGTTGCTGGGAGCCGGGGGGTAGGGAGACTCGTGGGTGACTGCTTATGGGCATGGAGTTTCTTTTTGGGGAGGTCAAAATACTTTGATCTTAGATGATGGTGATGGTTGTACAGCTGTGAATATACTAAAATCCATTGTGTCGTATGCTTTCAAAAAGTGAATTGTATGATATGCCAATTATATTTTAATAAAGCTATTTTTAAAATGTCAAGGGGTTAAGTCCTAACTCAGTGCCTCACCATTGAGTATAATTAAAGGAATGTGTACATGGGAGGATATATTTGAAACTGTTTCAGATCTATTTCCTCAGCCTGAGTCTTGCAGCCCAGGGGGCTCCTCCACTGCAGTAGTTCTGTGCTGGGCACAAAGGTAAATCCTGCTGAGGCAAGTCGCTCCCTAGCTCCCAACATCAGTTAGACTTTTGTTTGCGTTTCCAGCAAACGAGCAGGCTGGAAAGCTATGCTCTGTCTGGAGGCAAGATTTTCCAAATTCCTTTTGTGTGGCAAGAAGCAGAGCTCGGGGAGCAGATCCTGATTTCTGTGGGGACCTCCCGAGTAGACAGGAAGACAGAGGCTGTCTTGCTGGTCTTGGGGACAGAGGAGCTGAGGAAGGCAGTGAGGAAGTGAGATTGCCCTGCACTAGCTATCCAGGGATGGCGTGGGTGGGGCGGGGCTGGTTAGCAACATCCCTGAGCTCCCTGGGCAGGGGCCTTGGGAGCCTGCACATCTCTAGAAACCTGCCTCATGCTCTTAGCCATTTCCAGCCGGGTGTAGGGTGCAGGGCAGGAGTGCCCAAGGCAGAGCGCCTGGCTTCATTGGCCTGATGGTACCATACAGGGACCCAGAAGCTCCCACACACCCCAGGGAGGGGGTGCAGAGGGCCTGAGAGTGCAGTGTCCTGGCAAAGTCCTGGCCAGGATGAAGAGCCCACCAGGTACAGTCTCCCAGGGTCAAACGGGATGCCGCAGACTCCCACAGCAGTGTGGAGAAGGTGGCAGACAATATCTTGAAATTGAACTCTTCATGTTCTTTCCCCCATCTTCTCATGAAAGACTTCTTTTTTTCTTTAGTCTTCCATTCACGTTGCCTGGGGGAAAAGCAGAATTGTTCAGTGTGAGGGAAAAAGCTAGAAGCAGCCTACGCTCCTTTTTTACTAACAAATCAGACATTTAAGAATCAGGGGAGAAGCTGAGGGAAGCCTAGAGTCTAAAGTTAATAAAAGGACAGATGAGGAAGACAGGGAGGAAGCACCATGTCACCAGGGAGCCTGAGCGAGGGTCTCCCGACGGTACCAGGAGCATCACCATTGCTAGCCCTGGGAGCACTACTCACTGCCCAGGGGAGGAGGGGGAGGAGCCACATGGACCAGCACTGCGTCATTGTGGGGCAGGGCACCCATCACGGCATCCATTCCTCACGGAGTGCCCAGTAGAGTGACAGCTGCTTGTGTCCCAAGGCTTTGCTGAGCCCCATCTGAATTGCCCTGGTGGAGAGGTATCCTCCATTTCCAGTGACATGAGACACCAAAATGCTCCCCAGAAAAGCCGGTGAGGGGCCTTGACATTTAGAAAGCAGAGAGTTGATGGGGGTGTGGGAGGAAATCCCAGCGCTGGTTCTTGGGCAGGGCTGGACAGCAATCATCCTGCCCTTTGGCAATTTGCATTAGATGCCCTGGTGCTCCAGGTGACACCTGATTTCAGGTGCTGCTACACAGACAGATTCCTGTGAACCTAGTTCTTCTCTCACTGATCCACTGTTGCCTCAAGGCCTCCTAAGGCCTCATTTTCTGCCTCAGAACCTTCTCTATCAAGTAGACCCCTCAGGCTATGGTTACACACAGCCCCGAAGTTCAGAGCAACACTGACCTTCAACCAGTGGGGCTGGGAGCTGGTGGAGAAGCTCCCTCACCTGTATTTCTGGGTGACAGCTCTGGAGGGGTTCTGTGGCTTCTCAGCAGGCCCTGGTGGAGTCAAGGCCCTTAGACACCTGGAGGTGACCTAGACACATCTGGATGCCCACTTGGGCTTCTCCTCTTTCCCACCTCTCTCTCCCCAGCCCCTCACTCCTGCTCTGGGGTTAGCTCTCAAAAGCCCTGGTTTCAGGTTAGGCGCAGTGACTCATGCCTATAATCCCAGCACTTTGGGAGGCCCAAGCAGGCAGATCATCTGAGGTCAGGAGTTCTAGACCAGCTGACCAACATGGTGAAACCTCGTCTCTTCTAAAAATACAAAAATTAGTCAGTCGTGGTGGCACGTGCCTGTAATCCCAGCTACCTGGGAGGCTGAGGCAGGAGAATCACTTAAACCTGGGAGGCGGAGGTTGCAGTGAGCTGAGATAGCGCCATTGCACTCCAATGTGGGTGACAAGAGCGAAACTCCATCTCAAAAAAAAATTGTTTTAAAGCCCTGGTTTCAGGTTCTGCTTTGGTGTGACACAAAATCACACAAAGGCTAAGTCACCCCTGGTACTGTTAGGAGCCTCTGGTGACACTGCCCTACTACTTATGCTGAAGTGGGGAGCAGCTATTTGAGAGGGGGACTCCAAAAACTTGCTTACTGATTTGGGTAGTTCTGAATTTCTAAAATGTCATAGACGAAACTTAGAGGTCATCTTGTTGGACCCCTTCGTTTAACAGATGAGGAGACTGAGGCTGGAGAGCCTTACCAACCAGCACGTGGAGCTGACGGCAGAGCTGGCTCAGGAGTCTGCTGCCTGGCTCCTTCCTCCCCAGGGGCCTCTGAGAGCTGCTCCTTGGAGGTCACAGAGCCGGTTTAAATCGATCCCATCTGTGGAAATGCCTTGTAAACTGTGAAGCATCATAAAAATGCTATTTGTCATGATGTGTGCCAGACCTGGGACTGGAACCCAGATCTGCCGGCTCCCTGGATAGCAGAGGACTGCATTAGATACAATTGCTTATTTTCATAGTCTCACCCTCAGACACTTGCTAACTAAAAGCCCTCTCCCAGCTGCCCTGACTGCCAAGCGCTCCCTGGACGGCCTTCTGCTGAGTGCCCGGGGCTTGGGGTATGGCCATCTGCTGTCCTTGTCCATCTTTTATTCATTTATTCAGAAAAGTATTTACAAGTCTTTTAAGGTATCCTGGGTAACTTGCTAGTGCTGGGGATACAGTGGTGACCAAGACAGACACGGTTCCTGGCCTCAGGGAGGTTAGAGTCTAGTAGGGGAGAAAAGGAGGCAATGACCTCTCAACGAAGAAGACTGTGCTGGGCGCTATAAGCAGAGTGGAGGATGCAGTGATGGTGAATTATCAGGGGCACCTAACCAATTATGGACGTCCGAGAAGCTCCCCTGAGGAGGGGCCATTTAGCTGGGACTTGCAGAATGATCAGCAGAGAGGCAGACATGGGGAGAGGGTGTTTCCTGGCAGGAGAACGACATGTGTGACGGCCTGGGCAAAGGAGCTCCTGGTACTGGCAGGACAGAGAAGGCCCCGTGGATGCAGTGTGTTCAAGGTCAAGAGCCAGGAGAGACAGGGAGGGGGATTGGGCAACCCAGGCAGGACCAGTGGCTCCTTGAAAGTTTATCTTCAAAGCTTTCTGTTAAAAGCAGCGTGAAGTTGTTGGAGGATGTTCTGCGGAGAAATGACATCATCCAATTTTTGTGTTCAAGGGATCATTCTGCCCACAGGGTGGCTGGTGAGCATGTTGGAAGGAGGCCAGCATGGCTCCAGGGAACTGTGAGGGCACTGCTGAGTAACCTATAGGAGGGCACAGTCTTGGGAACAAGGTTGTGGCTTCAAGAAGGGGAGGATGACTTCATATGACATTTAAGGTGGAATTGGCAACATGGGGAGATTGGATGTGGGAGGGGAGGGAGCAGGAATTGTCACAGTGACCCTGGGGTTTCTGACATAAGCAGCAGGATGAAGGGAGGAGATGCAGATTTGGGTAGAAGAACAAGATTTTGGACGTGTTGAGTTTGAGATATCTGTGTGGCAACTGCATGGAGATGACAAGGGGGCACTTAGATATGTGGGGCTAGGGGCTCAGAACAGAGCTCTGGGGCTGCAGACAGGCATTCGGGAATGTCCAAGAATGTTTAAAGCCGTGACTAAGATTAGCCAGAGATCTCAGCAGTGGCAGAGACATGGTTCCTGCCCTCACTGAGCTTACATTCTAACGGATGGACAGAAGACTTCACTTTCTGGCATGTCAGAGTAGCTCCTTAGAGGCCAGTCCTCCCACCAGGAATGAGCTGGATAAAGTCCAAAAGCTGTCTGTTGAGGGCAGCCAGGCTGGAGAGGGCAGGGTCCCCGGGGGAAGGGAAGCCTGTGGGTAGCGTCAGCGTCACGCCTCCCCTTGAGGCATCTGCTGATTCATGAGCGGCTTGGGGGCCAAGAGGCTAAAGCCAAGCAGAAAGTGTGGATAAGAAGCTGAGAACTTGAGTAGGAGAATTTGGCAATTTCGAAGGGCTGGGAGATAAATTTGGAGTTCAAACTACAAGGCAAGCAGGACCTGGGGGCCAAGATGTCTGGAGAAGAAAAGCACGTGGAGGTTAGCTTCTAAGGCCCCTTTCTCTGGAAGGCATTCACGGATCCGTAAGCAGCACCCAGCCAAGGAGTGAAGCGTGGCTAAGAGACCGGGAAGCTGAGCGGAGTTTTTGGCAGTCTCGTGGGACTTGGAAGACAAACTTGGAATTGAAGGCCCACCAAAGAGGAAGAGCCCTAAAGAACAAGCCAGACTTCCAGCGAGAACCTCAGGTGGGTTACACACCAGGAGGCAGAGTGAGCTGGAAATAGAGCGGCCTTCAAAAAGCCTGACAGCTTCAAACCAGCTCAACCGCAGCCTGGATTACAAGTGACCTTCCCTTCTCTAACTGCCTTCCGGAAAATGAAGTAAATCCCCCATGATGAAGGACAGCATCAGTCGGAGCCAAAAAGTATCTCCGTCATAGAAACAGCTCCGCAGGTGACCCAGATACTGGAGCTCCCTGACGTAGACTTCAAAATAAGTGTGATTAACATAGTTAAGAAAACAGATGACAAAATGGAGAATTTCACCAGAGAATTAGAATCTATCCAAAAGTATCAAAAGGAAATTACGGTGAAATGGGTAGAATTTGGAAATTGATATTCTTAAAGAAGGGCTAACATTTTTCCATACAGCTGGGAGGAAAGACACGCCAGGGGGAAGTGGGTATACCAGGAAGCCCCACGGTGGCAGCCTGAAACAGGATGGAGTGTGTGTGGAGGGGGTGGGGCGGGGAGGAGAGGAGGGGGGTGGGAGGGGCAGCAGTGTTCCGTGGGAGAAAATTCTAGAAAGGACAGTCGGAACCACATTATGCTGGAACTTGAATGTTGGATGATGAAATTAGAATTCTGTTCTGCCGACTGAGAGAACAGTAGTTATGTTTGTCTGCATCTCTGCTTTTAGTTTGTCTCCGGGTCAATTTAGAAAAAGTAAAAAGTGATACAGTTTACGTTTTTTTAAAAAATTACTTTTTTCCCCAAACATTAGGAGATACAATAGCTGTATCAGTACTTAAAGCATTTGATCTGCTTCCCCATCCCTCAAAAATTTCATCTTTTTGGCTATTTTTTCCCCCAAAAACTATGTGATGAGCCTATATTACAGTTCTGGACAGTAAGATTCAACTTTTAAACAAATTTTGTTATTGAGCAAGACCTTTTCAGCTGGTTTATTTTGTCCTTCCTTTACTGACCTTGTAAACTACTTAATTGCGAAATGTGGTTTGTCTCAGAGTGCCTCTTAACATTGTATTCTTTAAAACAGGAGATTTTTCCATTGCATGGGAGACCAACAGCAACATCTTCCACACACCAAGCAGGGCTCCTCTTTCCACTTACTTAGAGACATATGGTTTTCATCAGTTACTTCTCTCTTCTTGGCAGCCACCACGGCAAGGATTTAAATTTTATTTAGCAAATAGCCCACCCCTCTCACACCAAGCCCCTGTTTGCTCTTCTCCCTCTTCCTCTGTCTCACAGGATCCCTCTTCTATCCCCATTCCCAGAGAGCACCAATCCGCCTGCCAGGCAAACCAAATCAACTGAGTTGCCTCCGTCAGCCACCCGTGGCCAGCAGAGCTGGAAGCAGGAAATCAGCCCAAAGGCCTCTGGGAGTTGGAGCGGACCGAGCTGAGTCCGAAGCACCTCTGGAGGAGAGGGTTCCTGAATTTCAACTGGCTGACCCGTGGGAGCTGGTCTTCGCTGCTGCAGGGACGGGGCTGCAGGCGAGGCTGGTTTCGTTTGATGACATTTGGGGTGTTCTTCCCCATTGCTGATGCAGGGGACAGTGGCCAAGCTCCAACCCCTTGCACAGGCGCCCCAACCTCTGCTCCCATCAGTTCCTACCTTTCCTGGAGTCACTGGAAGACACAAGCCTCCCACCTTAGTCACCTTCTAGGTTAGCAGTGAAGTTTGGGAACCCTAGCCCATCCGACCACCCTTCCTCCTGAAGCTAGCTGAGTCGCATTCCATGTAGATAGCCAGGGGTACCTGAGTCCTGGTGAAAACGCCGGAAACTAGGTGGTAAGAGACCCCAGTTGTCCAGTATCCTCACCCACCATATTGATTGCAAAAATGATCATTTCTACCTCCATCCCCACCGTTTACCCTTGTCTGGCACCCTGCTTTCCCACTCAGACCAAGGCGCCTGCCCCTGCATGTCCCTAATTCTCCCCTGGCCTCCCTTTAGTCCATTCTGCATGAAGGCAGCACAATCTTTAAAAACAGATCGGATCATGTCAGGGCCCCACAAAAACCTCCTCGGTGGCTTTCCACTGCACTTACCGCAAAATACCGATGCCTTGCTATGGCCTAGGTGCCCCTGCCTGTCTCTCCAGCCCCATCCTGAGTGGCTGTCTGCCTCACCCACTGTGCCCCAGCCACACTGACCTCCATCCATTCCTCAGGGCGCCACCATCCAGGACACCCCAGGCCAGGAGCTGGTGCAACTTTCATCCCTCCAGCTGGGGCAGCACAGCCTCCGCCCTCGCAGGCCCCCGGCTCCAGGCACCATTGTGAACTCCTACCAGAGGTAAGATCAGCCCCTGCCCAGGACTCCGTTGTAGATCTCTGGGCCTTATCGAATCCAGCCCCTCCTTTTTCCAATGACAGACAGAGGCCCAAGTAGGGGAAGGAGGTTGTCCAGCACTTGGAGTGAGCTGAGAGCAGAACTGGCCTGTGTCTCGCCTCTCAGAGCAGGGCTCCTTTTTCTTTCCCAGGCTGCCTGCTCAGAAACCATGGGGCAGCCCAAGGAGCAGGCTGTAGTTTGTGCAGCCCTTGAGAGACTGAGTTCCAGTCTGACTGCTTCCACCCTGCGCCCAGGACACAGTACAGCTCTGAATGAGGCAGGTGAACGTGTCTGGAGTGCTTCTCATGAGCCAGGTGCTCCACTAGGTGCTAGGGACTTGCCAGGGCTAGGGACTCTGCGTCTGAATCACTCCCTGGGAGACTCTCAGCCACACAGAAGCAGGGTGGCATGGGATACTGACCTCAGACAAGCAGCAAGGCCCTAAGATCTCGCTGGAGGAGGGAAAAGAGGGCCTTCTTAAGGCTCAAGGTACCCTGTGGCTGATCCTCCAGCTTGGGAGGCAGTGAGAATGGGGACATAAGGGCCTGGGCTATTTTGAGAAGTCTCATGTACTGGGGAGGTAGGGTGTGGCTAGAGAGGTGCTGACAAGTGCAGGATGGGGCCAGGTGGGGTAAGATTTATCCAACAAGGCAGGTGGGGCTGATGGAAGCATCTCTGGGCTATAGTTAAACTTGAGCAACAGAAAAGAAAAAGCTGCTATTTAAACAACCAGCAAAATTATTCTAGCTTCTTCTGCCTTCTAAGGGGGTGGTATAATTCATATCAAAAGGATGATGCATTTTTACATGCCTGTAGAGGCTGCTAGGGAAAGGAGTTATGATGGGTAATTTGGTAGTGTTAAAGGAAAAAGTAATTTCAAAGCTGGTCCTTAGTGGGTTTCTGAGCAGACAGAGATGGGCCCAGATGCAGTCTGGGGTGGGGGATGGGGGCTGACTACTCCACAGGAGAGAGGAAAAGGATGTTATGGGAGTCTGGCTGTGTGTGTGTGTGTGTGTGTGTGTGTGTGTGTGTGTGTGTGTCTGTGTGAGAGAGAGAGAGGGAATGAGTCTGGTGGAGGCTGGGCCTCAAGGAGGCAGAATGGCTCATGGGAGCGGGGAGGTGGGTAGAGGACATGGCCAGAGGAGTATCAACCTTAAAGTGTTTTCTGTGCTAAAATGCAACGTAGCTCTCCCAATTACACACAGGAAAAACATGTTTCATATGCCTTATGCTAGAGCTACTTGGAGGAAATCAAGGAAAATAATCTATGTTTTACATTTGTCTTGATACAAGGCAGAAATGATAGCAGCTGAGGGAGGGAGGGAAGGAAGGAAGCAAGCAAGGAAGGAAGGAAGGAGTGGGGAGGGAAGAAGTGGGGAGGGAGGGAGGGAAAGGAGGGAGGGAGGACTGGATTTTAGTAGAAACAGGATATCAGAGTAAAAGGGATTTGGAAACAAGTCCCCAGAATTATTGCAGGAAACCTTGGGTTTTCCTCTATTGTGGGTTGAGGGCTTGATCTGTTTTCTCTTGGATGAAAAGCAAGGTGGCCCCATAAGGTCACAGGACTTATAAACACCCAAATGGCAGACACCTGGGTTTTAGTTTTGTGTGTAACTTACTAAGTGATCAGCAAGAAGAAGAGCAGAACTTGGGGAGGTTCAGGGCAATCGCTAAGGGGCAGGAGGAGATTCATCATCTAAGAGTCTAAATCCAGGTCTGTTCTGTCAAAGGCAGGTCCTCAGGTCACCTTCACGAAGGGGATTATAGAAACCCTTGTAGGATTGGGCAGGAAACAGGCATGCTCTTCCCTGCTTCACACACACGTGTGCATCCACCCCCCATACCTCCTCCACCCTGGTCCCCCACAAACCACCTCAGCTTAAGATAAAGATAGGTCTGACTCTGTGTCTCCCCTGCCCCCTTCCTTTTGCTGTTTCTTAAAGCAAGAAAAGTGGCTTTGAAACCACTTTTAAATTATGGATCAGCTCATTGGCGGCCAGTTAAGATGACTGAGTGGTTTCCTCAGTATTTCAGGGGAGCCCTGGGATCCTTTTGGCTGTAAATGAGAACACATTCCTTTCCCTACCACTTAGAAACAGGTCGCTCAAGGTGCTGACCCCAGAAATCCCCATGTTCAAGACAAGTTGCTTTGTTGTTTTTCTTCTTCTTTTTAAAAACAGAGACGGAGTCTCACTATATTGCCCAGGCTGGTCTTAAACTCCTGGCCTCAAGTGATCCTCCTGCCTCAGCCTCCAAAAGTGCTGAAATTACAGGTGTGAGCCACCATGCCTGGCTTGCTTTGTTCTTTTTAGAAGTGTAGCTACTTCTTGGGAGGGGGACGAGGGATAAAAGAGTACAAATTGGGTACAATGTATACCGCTGAGGTGATGAGTGCACTAAAATCTCAGAAATCACCACTAAAGAATTTGTCCTTGTAACCACAAACCAATCGTACCCCAAGAACTATTGAAATAAAAATAAAAATTAAAAAAAAAAATGTAGCTACTTCAAATCATGCATGGCCCAGACCAGGGTGCCCTCAAAAGGCCTCACCAACATCTAACCCACAGGTATCAACTTTATATCTCGATTTCTTCAGAGAAGAGTCCATCATATACCTTACTGCAATACAACCCTTAGAAAGCAGGGTTCCTCAGGGAACTAGTGTGGGCATCTCCATCCAGAGGAGGATGACCAGGGAGGAGGGGGATCTAGAAACCATCTCAGAAGTAAAATGAATTTGGGATTTTTTTTTTTTAGACGGAGTCTTGCTCTGTTGCCAGGCTGGAATGCAGTGGTACAATCTTGGCTCACTGCAACTTCTGCCTCCTGGGTTCAAGCGATTCTCCTGCCTCAGCCTCCTGAATAGCTGGGATTACAGGCGCACACCACTATGCCCGGCTAATTTTTGTATTTTTAGTAGAGATGGGGTTTCACCATGTTGACCAGGATGGTCTTGATCTCTTGACCTCGTGATCCACCCGCCTCGGCCTCCCAAAGTGCTGGAATTACAGGTGTGAGCCAGTGTGCCCGGCCAAATTTGGGATATTGAGTAGAAGGAAGAGCCAATCGGGAAGAACATGCAATTATTAGTGAGGACTCTCACTCCTAAGTGAGAAAAATCCAACCAAGTAAGTTAAGCAAGAAAAAAATGTATTGGCTTATGTAAAAGGGCAAGTCAGGTAAGCTTCAGGAATGGCTGGATCCAGCAGCTCAACAATGTCCTCAGGGTTCTCTAAGTTTCTCTCTCCTTCACCTGACTGTTTCTACTTGGTATTATCTATGGCTGGATCTTGTGCCTCAGACTAAATCCCTGGGGCTCTGTCTCATGCCATCTATCAAATATTTTCTCTCCAAGTGGCAGGAACCCTTCTTGGTCACCAGTAGCACTGGATTCTTATCCTATCAGCTTAGAGACCCTACCAGAATGAATCGGTTTCCCCTAGAAACTCTGTTGGGAAAGTGCTAGGCCCAGACTTGAATCATAGCCCTGTACCTGAAACAGTACCCACTGCCCGATCCGGTATTCCTGTTGGCCTGGCCTGGGTCATGAGCACACTCCCTGGTTTTGAGAAGACTGCAGTCAGCTCTTCCCAAATCACATGAAAAAGGTTTCCCACAGGAAAGAGGGGTTCTGTTACTGCTGCAGGGGTGGAAGAGGTGCTGGGCAGATAAAAACAGCAGATGTCCACTGCAGCTGTTTATACATTCATGAGAAATCCTGGGGTGTTTCTCTGTCATGCAAGTTCGATCACATCACCATCTAGCTTAATATCCTTCAGGGCCCTACAAGGTAAGGTCAGCTTCCTTCAAATGGCATGCAAAGCCCTCAAGGCTCTGGCCCTGGCGCCCTGCTCAGCTTCACCTCCAACGACTCTCTGCCTACCCACACCCCTAGTCCCTGGCACATCCCACCCAGAGCCAGTCAGGCCTCACTCTGTCCTCCCATGTGCCAGGCTTTCTCCTAATTCTACAGCACACCCAAAGGCAAATTAACAAAAGTTTCCTGAAATCTTAGGGGGAAAGGAGAAGTACACACCAGAGTGCAACCTATAACTGTTCTTAGAAGTGGTTCTGCTGAGAGCACCTAGTCCAGAGCTAACTTCAAAGCCATGGCCAGGTGCAGTGGCTCACGCCTATTATCCCAGCACTTTGGGAGGCCGAGGCGGGCAGATGACTTGAGGTCAGGAGTTCAAGACCAGCCTGAGCAATATGGCAAAATCCCGTCTCTACTAAAAATACAAGAATTAGCTAGGCGTGGTGGCACATGCCTGTAATCCCAGCTACTGGGGAGGCTGAGGCAAGAAAATCGCTTGAACCTGGGAGGTGGAGGTTACAGTGAGCCGAGATCGTGCCATTGCACTCCAGCCTAGGCGACAGAGTGAGACTCCATCTCAGAAAAAAACACAAACCCACGAAGTCCTTCACAGCCCCCCTCCCCACCTCACCCATCAGCTGCCTGGAGCTGGAAGGACAAATCTCCTCCCATCACCAGGCCTATCCCAACTATCCCCTTCCTTGGAGTCCAGGTCTAAACAACTCTCTCCACCTCCCCAGCCCCAGGAAGTGTTTTTTTCCTCTCACTCACATCTAAGATCTGCCTCCCAAGCCCTCTTTCCTGCCCCAGAATTAGCCTCTTTCTTGCATTACTGATAATAGGGATATCAAAAAATAATGATAATAAAATACTGGTTAGGATATTTCCCCAAAGCTGAGATGGGCAGGTTAAAATAGCAACTTAGTGGGACACCGACTCCCAGGTCCAGGACGGACCATGCAGAGCCCCATCAGGCTCATTTGCACTTTTTCTCCAGCCTGAGCTGAAGAAGTGAGCTCTTCTCTCCTACATTCTTCTCTACCGCAACTAACTCCTTATCTTGTGCAAACAACTGATCCCAAAGTAACACACAACGTTGCGAGGACACATCAATTTCAGGCATAAGATAGTCTCATTCCAAATTAGGAGATGGTGGTGCTCTAAATAAAACAATCCTCAGAGACATAATTCAACAAATTCATTAAATGTGTATTACTAAAGGGTATTAACATCTCAGACTCAGTAATCGCCTTTAGAGGCCCATCAGTGCTTTCCCATACTCCCCAAGAATGATAGGTAGACCCTGGCTGTTTTATATTAGCATAGCTCAAAGAGTCAACTCTAGTAGTGCATTCCGAAACAAAGAACATCTTCCACAAAGCAAACTGTAGTCTCCATCTGAAAAGGCAGACACAGTTTATATTCCTAAAATGTCATTTTTTCCTCAGTTAAAAAAAAGAAAAACCTCAATTTACTGTAAAGTAACTTTTTAACTCCAGAACAAAGGACAACAAAGAGAGAGAGAAGGTGAAGGTTGACTTCAAGATTTTGTTGTAGGAAACCTATTAAGACATCCAATCAAAACTAAAATTTAATCCGACATGGGAGTTTCCTAAACCTGTTCCAAACAGTGAAATGTTATATAATTGTAATGTTTTATAACATTTTATATAAAACTTCAGTTTAAAACATAGCTAAGCTCTAAAGCAAGAAAAAGAAAATTTCCAGGTACCAGAAATGAAGCAGAAACCTGTAACCACAGAGGGTCAGAAAGGGCAAACCACCAAAAGAGTAGGAGAATAATGAGATAACCCCATAAAAAGTCCTTAATAAGTCAAGGCACTTACAGGATTCCTGTGAAAAAACAACACCTATTGAAGTTGAGCTCACACACAAAAATTATAAAACAGATGGGAAAGTTCAATGCCAAGATAGACATTCTACTGACTCAGCAAATAGAATAACTAACATCAGTGGAACTAGAGACTAAAAAGTGATCTGAAAAGGGCCTTAAGTTTGATTAAGAGATGAAAGAGATAAAGGAGGTTCCCATATAACAAGAATAGAAAATTATAAAATAAGAACAAGAAAATTTGCAATCTCTAGCTATAATTGTGCAGTTGTCTCTTTTTCCTTGCATTTCTGTCTCATTTTGCTTCATGTATTTTGAGTCAGCTTTCTTATTAGGTGCATGTACATTTAGGATTACTATGTCTTGTTGATAAATGGATCCTTTTGTTACTATGAAATAACCTTCTTTATCCTTGGAAATATTTTTTAGACTGAAATCTGCTTTGTAGGATAGTAATATAGCCACTCCAGCTTTCTTTTGATTAATATTTGCAGGACATATCTTTATGCAATTTTTCTCTTTTGACCTATTTATGACTATATTTAAAGTGGATTTCTTGTAGGCAGTTTATAGTTGGATCATGATTTTTAAAAAATACAACCTGACAATCTATGCCTTTTAATTGGGGTGTTTAGATCATTTACATTTAAAGTGATTGTTGATATGGTTGAGTTTGAATCTACCATTTTGCTACTTGTATTCTAGTTATCCCATTTCTTCTTTGTTCTTTATTTCCTCTTTTTGAGTTACTTAATATGTTTCATGATTCCACTGATCTTAGGTTTACTTTATTTCTCAGATATCACATAATATCTATTTATCATAGATCTACCTTATTGTTTTTAACCTCAGTCTAGTATTCCACAGTATGGATGTACCATAGCTTGTTTACCTATCAATAGAAACTTAAATATTTTTTCAAATTTTTATTGTTACGAGAAATACTGTAATTAATACATTTATTCATGCCTCTTTGTTTTTTGTTTGTTTGTTTGTTTTGTTTTTTGAGACAAGTTCTCACTCTGTCACCCAGGCTGGGGTGCAGTGGTGTGATCTCAGCTCACTGCAACCTTTGCCTCTTAGGCTCACGCGATCCCCCCACCTCAGCCACCCAAGTAGCCAGGATTACAAGTGCATGCCACAATGCCCAGCTAATTTTTGTATTTTCTATAGAGACAGGATTTCACCATGTTGATCAGACTGGTCTCAAACTCCTGGCCTCAAGCAATCCACCTGCTTTGGCCTCTTAAAGCACTGGGATCACAGGCATGAGTCACCATGCCCAGCCATGCCTCTTTGAGCCTCTGTAAGTATTTTTGTAGGATCAAATCTCAAAAGTGAAATTTCTAGGTCAAAAGATACGCATATATTCATTTTGATGGGTGCTGTTAAGTTCACTTCCAAAAAAGATGTATCTGTTCTTCTCAGTAACAGCATTTCCCCACATCCTTGTCAACCTTAGATAGAATCTTTTCTTTCTTTCTGTTTCTTCTTTCTTTCTTTCTTTCTTTCTTTCTTTCTTTCTTTCTTTCTTTCTTTCTTTCTTTCTTTCTTTCTTTCTTTCTCTTTCTTTCTTTTACTTTTCTCTCTCTCTCTCTCCTTCTCTTTCCTTATTCTATTGGAGGAGGGGCTGTCATTACTGTTTAATTTGTGTGCTTCTGGTGATATTAAACATATTTCCATATATCTATTCACCATTTGTACTTTATCTGTGAATTGCCTGTCATTGTGGGCTGAATTATGTCTCCTCAAAATTTGTATGTTGATACTATGATGGTTGCATAGTTCAGCAGATTGAATCATGAAGAAATGTACCATGTGTCTGATGTATCTGGGGTGGCTGCAGTTTGCTGTTAGTAGTTAAGCAGTGTACCACCAATCTACCATTAAAATATTCTTTTTTTTTTTTTTTTTTTTTTTTTTTTTTTTTTTTTTTTTTGAGATGGAGTCTCGCTCTGTCGCCCAGACTAGAGTGCAGTGGCACGATCTTGGCTCACTGCAAGCTCCGCCTCCCGGGTTCACGCCATTCTCCTGCCTCAGCCTTGCGAGGAGCTGGGACTACAGGCACCCGCCACCACGCCCGGATTCTTTTTTGTATTTTTTAGTAGAGACGGGGTTTCACTGTGTTAGCCAGGATGGTCTCCATCTCCTGACCTTGTGATCTGCCTGCCTCGGCCTCCCAAAGTGCTGGGATTACAGGTGTGAGCCACTGCGCCTGGCCCAAAATATTCTTTACTGACAATTTTGTATGAAAATTATAGAAAAAAAATTGTATGTTTAAGTCCTTAACCCCAGCTTCTCATAATATAACTGTACTTGAAGATAGGGCCTTTATTTTTATTTTGTTTTATTTTATTTCTATTTTTATTATTGAGACAGAGTTTCACGCTTGTTGCCCAGGTTGGAGTGCAATGGTGCAATCTTGACTTACTGCAACCTCCGCCTCCCAGGTTCAAGCGATTCTTGTGCCTCAGCCTCCAGAGTAGCTGGGATTGCAGGCATGCTACCACCCCCAGCTAATTTGTGTATTTTTAGTAGAGACTGGATTTCACCATGTTGGCCAGGCTAGTCTTGAACTCCTGACCTCAGGTGATCCACCCACCTCAGCGTCCCAAAGTGCTGGGACTGCAGGTGTGAGCCACCGTGCCCGGCCAAGATAGGGCCTTTAAATAGGGAATTAATGTAAAATGAGTCATATGGGTAGGCCCTAATGCAATATGACTAGTGTTCTTATAAGAAGAGGTTAGGACACAGACTTGAGCACACACTGAGGAAAGACACAGCAGGAAGGCAGCCATTTGCACGCCGAAGAGTGAGAGCTCAGAAAAAACCAAACCTGCCAACATCTTGATCTTGTACTTGCAGTCTCCAGAGCTGTGAGAAAATAAATTCCTGTTGTTTAAGCCACCTAATCTGTGGGAGTCAGGGGATCAAGATCATCCTGGCTAATACAGTGAAACCCTATCTCTACTAAAAATACAAAAAAAAAAAAAAAAAATTAACCAGCCGTGGTGGCACACGCCTGTAATCCCAGCTACTCAGGAGGCTGAGGCAGGGGAATCACTTGAACCCGGGAGGCAGAGGTTGCCGTGAGCCAAGATCACGCCACTGTGCCATTGCACTCCAGCCTGGGTGACAGGGGAGACTCCTCCATCTAAAATAAAAATAAAAAATAAAAAATAAATAACAACCTATGTCTAGGGCGATTATATAAGTTATCATTCAAAGCGACACACTTCGAGAGTGACAAATCCTAAGCCAGATGGAACACCAGGACAACAAGTATAAACTAGAAGAGTCCTGAGAAAACTAGAATGTGTGGTTACCCTATTGTCTGTTATATTTGCGGCTGAACTTTTCTCCAAGTATATTAATTACTTTAAAACATTTTAATAGACATATTTTTAGAATAGTATGAAGTTTACAGAAACATTGAGTAAAAAATACAGAGTTCTCATACATCCCCTGCACACTCCCCAACCCCATGCATGCACACACTCCTATTATCATCACCTTGCCTTAGTGTGGTATTTGTTACCATTAATTAACAAGTATTGATACATTTTTATTAACTAAAGTCTGTAGTTTACATTAAGGTTCATTCTCTGTGTTGTACAATTTTACGGGTAATGACAAAGACACAATGCCCTATATCCACCATAACAGTATTATACAGAATAGTTTGTCACCTTAAAAATGTTTTGTACTCCACCTATTCATTCTTTTCACTCTCCCCTGTATCTCTAGAAACTACTGATCTTTTTACTGTCTCTATAGTTTGCCCTTTCCAAAGTGTCATATCATTGGAATCAAACACCATGTACCCTTTTCAGACTGGCTTTTTGCACTTAGCAATCCACATTTAAAGTTCTTCTATGTCTTTCCATGGCTTGACAGCTCCTATCTTTTTAACGATGAATCATATTCCATTGCACTGATGTGCCACAGTTTGTTTATCCATTTATCTATTGAAGAATAATATCTTGGTTGTTTCCAACTACTGGTAATTACAAACAAAGCTGCTACAAACATTCATGTGCAGGTTTTTGCATGGACAAAGTTTTTAACTCATTTTGGTAAACACCTAGGAGCACAGTTGCGGGATTGTAGGGTAAGCCTATGTTTACCTTTGTAAGAAATTGCTCAACTATCTTTCAAAGTGGCCCTACCAATACAAAATATTAGTTGGGCGTGGTGGTGCATGCCTGTAGTCCCAGGTACTCAGGAGGCTGAGGCATGAGAATTGCTTGAACCTGGGAGGCAGAGGTTGCAGTGAGCCGAAATCAGGCCACTGCACTCTAGCCTGGGTGACAGAGAGAGACTGTCAAAAAAAAAAAAAAAAAAAAAAAGTGGCCATACCATTTACATTCTCACTGACAAGAAATGAGAGTTCCTGTTGCTCCATGTCCTAACCAGCATTTGGTGTTGTCAGTGTTTTGGGTTTTAGCCATCTTAGGTGTATAGTGGTAGCTCATTGTTGTTTTAATTCACAAGTCCCTAGTGGCATATGATGTTGGACATATTTTCGTATGCTTATTTGCCACCTATGTGTCTTCTTTATTTAGGTGCTTATTCAATTTAGGTGATTATTCTGACCTTTTAAAATTGGGTTTTGGCCGAGTGTGGTAGCTCACACCTGTAATCCCAACACTTTGGGAGGCCAAGGTGGGCAGATCACGAGGTCAGGAGATTGAGACCATCCTGGCTAACACAATGAAACCCCGTCTCCACTACAAATACAAAAAGTTAGCCAGGTGTGGTGGCAGGTGCCTGTAGTCCCAGCTACTTGGGAGGCTGAGGCAGGAGAATGGCGTGAACCCAGGAGGCGGACCCTGCTGTGAGCCGAGATTGCACCACTGCACTCTAGCCTGGGCAACAGAGCGAGATGCTGTCTCAAAAAAAAAAGGCTTTAAGTATTTCTTGTATTTTGGATTAAAGTATCTTATCAGATATGTGTTTTGTAAACATTTTCTCCCACTCTGTGGCTTGTCTTAACAGTGTCCTTCACAGAGCAGAAATTTTAAATTTAATGAAGTACAGCTTAGCAATTTTTTCTTTCATGAATCATGTTTTTTGTGTCATATCTAAAACATCCTCACCAAACCCAAGGTCACCTAGATTTTCTCCCACGTTATCTTCTAAAAACATTGTGGTTTTGTATTTTGCTTAGCTCTATGATCCATTTTAAAGTAATTTTTGTGAAGGGTATAAGGTCCGTGTCTAGAGTCATTGATTTTGCATGTGTGCCCAATTGTTCCAACACTATTTGTTGTAAAGACTACCTTTTCTCCATTAAATTACCTTTGCTCCTTTGTCAAAGCCTAATTGGCTATATTTGTGTTCGTCTATTTCTAGGCTCTCTATTCTGTTCCATTGATCTATGTGTCTATTCTTTCACCAGTACTATACTATCTTGATTACCGTAGCTTTACAGTATCTTAAAGTTAGGTAGTGTCAGTCCTCTGACTTTGTCCTCCTTCAGTATTGTGTTGGCTATTCTGGGTCTTTGCCTGTCTATATAAATTTTTAAATCAATTTGTTGAAATCCACAAAATAACTTGCTGGGATTTTTATTGGGACTGTGTTGGATTTATAGGTTAAGTTGGGAGAAACTGACATCTTAATAATATTGAGTCTTCCTACTGATGAACATGGAATATTTCTCCATTTATTTACCAGAGTTTTCTTTCCTCAGAGTTTTGTAGTTTTCTTTATACAGATCCTGTATATATTTTGCTAGATTTATGCCTAAGTCAGCCTGTCTTACTTACCTCCCTCTCCTCCCTCCTTTCCTCCCTCTCTTCCTTCCTTCCTTCATTCCTTCTCTTTCCTTTTTTCTGTCTTTCCTTCTTTCTGGTTCTAATGTAAATGGCATTGTGTTTTTAATGTCAAATTTCAGTTAATTGCTGGTATACAGGAAAGCAATTGGCTTTTATATATTAACCTTGCTTGCTGCCCCTTGCAATTATTTATTAGTTCTGGGAGTTTTTTGTTGATTCTTTGAAATTTTCTACATAGATAATCACATTAACTGCAAACAAAACTATTTTCTTTCTTTCCATTCTGTATACCTTTTATTTCCTTTTCTTGTCCTATTGCATTAGCTATGTCTTTCAGGACAATGTTGAATAAGACTGGAGAAAAGCAACATTCTTGTCTTGTTCCCAATCTTAGGGGGAAAGCATTTAGTTTCTCACCATTAAGTATGTTAGTACCAATTACTTTCTTAAAATGTGGAAAACAATAAAAACTAATTTAAAATATGTCCATATATTTTCTAGATTTTGTGCCTTTTTTTTTTTTTTTTTTTTTTTTTTTTTTTTTGAGATGGAGTCTCGCTCTGTCACCCAGGCTGGAGTGCAGTGGTGCAGTCTCAGCTCATTGCAAGCTCTGCCTCCCAGGTTTACACCGTTCTCCTGCCTCAGCCCGAGTAGCTGGGACTACAGGCACCCGCCACCACGCCCGGCTAATTTTTTGTATTTTTAGTAGAGATGGGGTTTCACTGTGTTAGCCAGGATGGTCTCGATCTCCTGACCTAGTTATCTGCCCACCTCAGCCTTCCAAAGTGCTGGGATTACAGGCGTGAGCCACTGAGCCTAGCCTTTTGTGCCTTTCTTAAAAAGGCCTTTCCTACTCCAGTGTTATAGAAGTACATCCCATATGTTTTTTATTTTCTTTTAATAATTGTACAGGTTTTTTTTTAATCTATGCCTCTTTAACCCATCTGAAAATTATTTTGTATGTGGTGTGAGGTAGAGTTCTGTGGCAGATAGATACTACATGATGGTTGGCTCAAAATTCATATCAGTGCCCTTCTGGTGTTTCCTCCTGTATTGCAGAGATTCCGCTCATGCTAGGATTTCAAACGTAATGAAGAGTCCCCCGGCTGGATGTCTTCGGGATTCATCACAGCTCCAAGCCAATGACTGAGCACAGAGAGGAAACCAGGGCATAGCCAGTTCTTCCCACCAAGAGACTTCTTTATGGTCAATCTTTGTGGTAGCCAAGACTTTCCTCAGAGCTGCACCATAGTCTGAGGCTTTTTCTGGCCAACGCTTCTTCCTTCTCTCTTTCCTTTCATAGGTGTCATAACTGTGTCACAATCAGAAGACTTTCCCTACTACTCCTGCTCCATCCCCCCTTTACCTCGCATGGGCATTATCACAACACATCTCTTACCCTCTTAAACTCTATCTTGATGTCTGCTTTCTAGGGGACCTAAGCAGATACAACTCTCATGAAGCTTCAAGTTATTTGGAGAGAAAGGTAGCACCACCTCCATTTTACTAGCACAGATCCTGGTTAGAGGCGGTGTGGTCTCAGAACAGCATCCATGGCAAAAACTTCCTACTATCTGGCAGCTTCCAGATTGTAGCAGACATCATCTCCATCAGTGGCTCAGTTCTGCACTGTGGCTTTGGAAGTTGTTCTGGTAAGCTCAATCTGAAGTCTTTTTCTTCAATACCTCCTACAGTCCTGGCTGCTATATGTACCTTCCATAAATTCCTTTCTGATTAAAATATTTAGAATAAATTCTCTTTGCAGGAAGCAAAGTCATCACCAATATACTATCTAAGTTAATTTTTTCCCAAGTGGGAAATCTATTGTCCCCAAACTATTGCTCCCAAACCATTTTTGAATAGCCAGTCTTTTTGTACCGGTTTTAAAATGCCCTTTAGCATATACTACATTTCCATGTCTCTGTTTCTTTACTGTCCCATTGATTGAATTACACCTGCATTCATCACTTTATAGTAAATATTTGTATGTGGAAGGGCTATTTCTTCCTCATTGTTCTTGCTGTGTCAAAATTTATTTGGCTACTCTTGTGCATTTTTTTCTTTTAAGATGACTTTTAGAATTAGCTTGTAAAGTTACATTTTTAGAACTCTTGTTAAGTTTTTATTGGGATTTTACTGAATTTATAGATTAATTTTGGGAGAATTTATGTCTCTACAATATTGGATCTTCACCAAGACCCATTTGTATCGGGGGCTGGCTAAATGGCTTAGGAATAGGCCTGAAGCTTGAAGGCACACAGACTGGTGAGCAGGTAGTTCCAACGCAATCAGATTATTGCCTCAGTACCCAACACAGAGGTTCCAGAGAGAGCCCCTAGGATGTCCTGGAAGAGTCCAGAAAGTCTTCACAGACATAGAGGCAGCATTTGAGCTGAGACTTGAAGGATGACTAAGATTTTTCTAGGGAGAACAGTGGGAAGTGTGTATCCCAGGAAGAGACAGCATGAGCAAAGGTACTCTGGCATGGGAAGACCTGGAGTGTTTGAGAAACCACAAGTTGTTCTGGATCACTCAGGCATGCAGTGGCAAGGGGGTGAGGGAAGGTGGTGCCAAAACAGTGATTGATTTGGCCAGAGGGGTAGTCATTTGACGGCCAACGTGTGTGCCAGGCACTATCTTAAGCACTAACTTTTTGAACATGTACAGCATCCCAGTTACAAAGCTACTGTCATGATTCCGTGTTACAGTGAGACAATATAGTTAAAGAGGAGTCAGCTGGCCATGGTGACTCATGCTTATAATCCCAGCACTTTGGGAGGCCAAGGCAGGAGGATTGCTTGAGCCCAGGTGCTTGAGACCAGCCTGGGGAACATAGTGAGATCCCTCTACAGGATTTTTTTTAATTAGCTGGGTGTGGTGGTGCACACCTGTAGTCCCAGTTACTTGGGAGGCTAAGGTGGGAGGATCACTTGAGCCCAGGAGGTCGAGGCTGTGGTGAGCCATGATTGTGCCACTGTACTTCAGCCTGGGGGACAGAGCAAGACACTGTCTAAAAGAGAGAGAGAGAGAGAGAGAAAGAGAGATAGGTTAAGCAACTGTCTCAAAGTCATGTGGCTAGAAAGTAGTGGAAGTAACACTCAAGCCCAGGGATGTGGGCCTCAGGGGCCATCCATCTTCTTATCTCTACACTGTCTGAAGAGCCTCATAGGTTGAACCACAGAGTCCCGGCCCATCAATCCCAGTGATCTGTTGCCCACAGATACACCAGGATGAGCCTGTAGAGCCTGACGATACCCTACAAATAAGATTTGCTAAGCCAGGAAAGGAGAGACATGGCAGTTCCTCCTGCAAGAGGCTCATTTAAGCAACAGCCTCAGGAGAGATGATGTCTGGGGAGACATGTGGTACTTGCACCAAGGCAACTGCCAGGGAATAGAGAGGAAAGGCTGGAAGAGAGGCCATCAGGACTTGAACCTCAGACTCAGACTCCAAATCAAATCTGTTTTTCATACCACACTGTCACTCATTCATTCATTCAGCACTTACTAAGCCCTTACTGGGTACCAGGCTGGGTGCTGGCTGCCAGGATACATCCTGCTTCTGCCCTAAGGCTAGACCCAGAGCTTAAAAAGGTGACTGATCAGAGTGATCCCAACCACACCACATGACAAGAAGGACCAGGATGTGGCCGACTCCCCCGGCTTCCCACAACACCCCACCACAGCCTTCCCTGTCCATGTGGGGCTCGCACTTTCTGTCCCCTCATAGGGCAGATTGCCTCTCTCCCTTTTTCTCTCTCTCCCTTCTTCCCTTCCTCCCTCTGCCATCCCTCCCTCCCTCCTTTCCTTTTATTCATTCAACAAACATTCACAGATTGCTGGCCTTCTGCCAGACTCCAACTAGGTGCTAGAGAAGCAAAGATGCAAGATGAAGCTTTATCCGAAATGATTACAGGAAAGAGAAAGAGAAAAGAAACATGAGAAATAGCCATCAGGAATCTGTCTGGGAACCATAGGGGCGCAAAGGGTCTCAAAGGGTACTGTGGTGGTCAATTCAGAGTTGGGGGGAGGGACAGGGGAACATTATTTTGCAAAAGAAGCAGCTTCAGCATCACTGAAGAGGTGTGAAAAAGCCTGGAATGTTCTGGAAACTGCAAATATGGGGTTGCGTTTTAAAGGCTAAGCTTTGGTCTGGAAGCACACAGGCAGAGTTTGGCATTCTGGCTATGCCACGTACAACCCGTGTAGCCCATGTGAGTTATTTAACTTCTTTGAAATGATTTCTTCATTTGTAAAATGGGGATAATAATTTTCATTTCACAGGATCATTGTGAGAATTAATTGAGAAAATTTATCCCACAAAATATCTTTTGGACACCTACTATATGCCAGACACAGTTGCAGCCTGGGAGTGCACAGATAAACAAAATAGATCCAGTCCTTGCCCCCATGGGGCTCATATTCTAGTGGAGGGAGACAGACAATGAGCAAATGAAAGCATAGCATCATGTCAAGTAGTGGTAAGTGACTGCAAAACAGTAAAGCGGGTGTCTCAGGTTGAGCTCCCCAGGAGCAGCCCCTGAGGTGAGGATTTGCTAAGGAAGTGCTCACAGGGGCCGCTGGTAAAGGATTGGGGAGGCAGGGCAGGGGGAGCAAGGAGGCCCAGCAGGCATTTGGCCTCAAGTCAAATTGAGCCCCACAGAGGAGGCTTCAGCCTGATCTCACAGGAAACACTGGCGTGGTCCCAGCCTTCCACACCCCCACACCCTTAGTCACTGGTTAGAGGGCACCCAGGGATGTAAATTTCCAGGCTGTTCTGGTGCCTGTAGGGAAAGCATGCTCCAGTAGCCCAAGGATGGGTCTCTAGAGAAGGTGGGAGAAGGGAAGTAAGGAGGAAGGAAGAAAGGAGGGAAGGAGGGAAGGAAGGAAGGAAGGAAGGAAGGAAGGAAGGAAGGAAGGAAGGAAGGAAGGAAGGAAGGGGAAGGAAAGGAAAGGAAGGGAAGGAAGGGGAAGGAAAGGAAGGGAAGGAAGGGAAGGGAGGGAAGGAAGGAAGGAAGGAAGGAAGGAAGGAAGGAAGGACGGAAAGGAAGGAAGGGGAAGGAAAGGAAAGGAAGGGAAGGAAGGGGAAGGAAAGGAAGGGAAGGGAAGAAGGGAAGGAAGGAAGGAAGGAAGGGAGGAAGGAAGGAAGGAAGGAAGGAAGGAAGGAAGGAAGGAAGGAAGGAAGGAAGGAAGGAAGGAGCCAGAGCTTCTTCCTAGAAGCCCAGTGGCCTTTGCTCTTGTCTCTGCTGAGGGTAACGGGGGGCTGCCTGTGCTCATGGGGAGAGGTTGAACTTTTAAATCAGAAGGCGCAGGTTTGAAGCCTGGCTCCCTCGCTTCCTGACTGTGAGAGCCTTGGATGCACCACTTAGCCACTCCTAACCTGAGGGAAGGAGGGAGGGAAGGAGGGAGTGGGGGGAAGGAAGGAAGGAAGGAAGGAAGGAAGGAAGGAAGGAAGGAAGGAAGGAAGGAAGGAAAAGGAAAGGAAGGAAGGGAAGGAAAGAAGGAAGGAGAGATGAAGGGAAGGCAGGGGAGGAAGGAAGGGAGGAAGGGAGGGAGGGAGAGAGGGAGATGAGCAGGGCCATGGGGATTGTGGAACTGGATTCAGTCCCGGCCCATGAATCCCGGTGCTCTGTTGCCCCTGTTCCTCTGTTGCAGGAAGATCTGGCTCTTCAGGGTTTGCTGGTTGACAAAATGTCAGTGACTTACATTTACAAATGCTTTAGCATGCCCAAGACAGTTTCATATAACTTGATGAACTGGAAGAGCAGGTAACATTATTTTTATATCCTCTCTCCTCAGGGTGGACAAGTGGTGGTTGCCCCAGTAGCCATCCTATCCCCTCCCACTGGGCAGCAGCCATGCCCTGCGGATAGGACAGTCCCACCCCAGTGCACGGGTCTAAAGGGAGTTTGATCCAGTGAGAGATATGCAGATGAGGAATCCAGAGATCTGGGATCCAAAGTCCAGCTTGACCATAACTGGCTGAGTGACCTTGGGCTTGTCCATTCCCTTCTCTGGGCAGCAGTTTCCTTGTCGGTCACATGAGGGGCTTGCGTTACTGACAGGGGATCTGTAACATTCTTCCTGGCACTGGGATCCTCTTATTTCTGAGACTATAAATTGCCTGGCCTGTGAGAGGGCAGCTGAGGGTCATGGACAGAGTCTAAGGTGAAGAGTACAAAGATCTGGATTCAGACTTGGGCCCCGCTTAGCACCTCTGTGCCCTCAAGCTTCATTGTCCTCATCTACAGGATGAAGAAAAGTCATTCTTGCCCAAATTACTTTCCTGAGTGAATAAAGGAATAAAAGACGATAAAGCTGCAGAAAATGTAAAATGTTGACTCTCGTTAATCATTTGTGAGCATCTGCTCAATCTGGGCATTGTGGTGAGAACCTTATGTACTTTATCTAAGTTCATTACTGAGACCTCGAGGTAAGAACTATCCCGAGGGTTGTGAGGGGAAATGCTTAGCAGCCAGCCCGCCAGGCAGGAAGGTCCTGATTTGTAGTGTTTGCCCTTTTCTGTGGTGTCAATGCTTCCACTTTGGCCCTTTCCAAACTAAGCGACCTCATGTTACTGAATGCAGAGCTGGGGAGAAATGCATACAATTGGCTTTCTGGAGTGGAAATGAGCCAGCTCCAGTGCATCACCGAGTCTATCCACTTTATTGATAAGAAAGCGGATTCAGAAACATGTCCAAATTCACAGTCAGTACTAGCAGAGTCAGGATTGAAACCCAAGCCTGACTGCCTAGAAGCTCAGTGGTCCCTGCTCTTCTCTCTGCTGAGGGTAACGAGGTGTACTATGCTCATGGAAAGAGGCTGAACTTTTAAATCAGAAGGCACAGGTTTGAAGCCGGGTTCCCTTGCTTCCTGGCTGTGAGAGCCTTGCGTGCACCACTTAGCCACTCCTAACCTAAGGCCTCAGTTTTCTCATCTGTTAAAAGGGAGAGAGTGAGTGCCCAGCACACACAGTTTCTCTGTGACTCCAGTGAATGTGGCCGTGCTTTGTAACAGAGATCATTTTGTAAGCAACAGCACCTGGCACCTCACCAGTGGTGAGGAGCTGCTCACCCAGGGAGCCTGTCTACTGCGAGGACGCTGCTTCCAGCAGGACTTGGGGCCCCCAGCCCACCTCCCTGTGCCCAAAAATCTGTAGCCGAAGGCCGGTAGAAGCATCTCAGAGCTCCTGCTTCAGCCCCACCATGGAGCTCCCCTCCCTCGGTTCCCAACCCCTAACATTCCAGCACAAGTCCCTCCCTTCTGCCTCCCCAGGAGTTAAGCCCAGCAGAAACCAGAACCCTTCTCAGAGCTGCTAGAATCTTGTGCCCCATAAATCAGGATGCTGAGCTGTGAGACCAAAGGAAAGCTCTGGAAAAGAAAGTCAATCACCTGATGATTGTTTTTAAATAGCATCTCGTGAACTCAGACTTACCCATGGGATGAAACTGCCTTCCACCACCGCCACCCCCAGTAAGGATATTTGGGGCTCAAACCTCCTTCTCTTGATGCTTAAGCAGCATGGGGTGCAAAGGGCCCTGCAGCAGGGCCCAGGGCTCCTGGAAACCATGGTCTGCTCTGTGACATGGCCCAGAGGGAGCTCAGATACCCTCTTGAAACCTGCACTCACCTGGGATGGCTGACTTTGATAGAGGGAGACAGAAGGTCTTTGGGGAACTTTTGTAAGAGGGAGACATTGTGTTATCTTTAAAAGCCAAGATTATCCGCAGGTCACATGAGTTTACACACACACACGTGCACGCGTGCCCTTACACACATACACGTGTGCCCACGTGCACACACATTCACCTACAGGCGCGTGCACTCCCATCTATTCATCCTGGAGTGCCCTGGGATTCTGGAGATGCAGAGGTGCACATTGTGGTGTTGTCTGTGGTCCTCAGAAGAGGCAAGAAAGAGATTTTGGGGCGACCCAAATCCCAGCAAAGCCCCTAGCAATGCAGAAGGGGGAAGAGTATAGACTGGGAACTGCAAGAGACCAAGAATCAGGAGAAGGGATTCCTGAGTGAAAGAAGGATTCTGGAGCCACCTCAGGAGGGGCAGCTTACCCCCACTGGCTTCTGGGCAGAACCTGGGCAAAGGGCCGGTTTGACCTGGAACAGAGAGAAACAGACCTAGGATCTGAGAAAGGGACCTTTCTTTCTGAGCGACTGGTAGAACTCTGAGAAAGGACTGATCTGGCCTTAGATTGAACGATGGAAGGAAGTGCAAGCTACGATGAGGCCTGGAAACCCCTCCAATGTGCTGGGACAAGCAACCAGCCAGAATGGTTCATGTGGGCCAGGGCTCCTCTTCACCCTGGCTTGTGTGTGATATCATCCAGAGCTTTCCTTTAAGTATATGCCCGGGGGGTGGTCTGTACAGAGATGGGTTGGGGATGTCAGGGTCGAGGGATGGGGGGCAGGGGGCAGAGTTTGGAAGCTGGGGTGGCCCTGGAAGGTTGGTCATGTCCTCTTGGTATTAAATGGGGTGGTAACAGGGTAACAGACATTGAGAGTGGTTCTCGCTGTGGGAACCTGAGCTAAGAAGAGGTGGGGTGGGGACGGGTAGTCTAGTAGGCCAGGTAGCATCAACTAAGGGACCTCCCAGGTGAGATTGCCCTGGTGAATTGACCATTATCCCAGATAGGGCCAATCAAACTCCAAAGAGAGGGGAACCTTCAGACCCTCCTTGGCCAACATGTTCAACCCTTATGAGGGCTTGGAATGCCCATGCCCCACCCCCCAGGCTGCCTTAGCCTGGCACAAGACCCCCTAGATGGCTGGAGCTGTGAGTACAGGGTCTGTGTAAAGTCTTAGGGCCACTCCATACGGCCGTAGTGGGCCCAGTAACCTGTTCAGACCACATTAGAGCATGCGGTCTGGTCCCTGGGGCATTTCTAGATTCAAGGCCTTCCCCTTACAGTGTTGAACAAATCCTATACCCCAGAGCTCAGGGTTATCTTTTTCTCCTCCCAGATACATCACCCCCGCACCGGCGAACCTTGGTGGGTGCTGAGAACACTCTTAAAGGCATGTGTCCCGGTTACAGATAGCCGCTGGGCTACCTTCCTCGGAGGCTGAGCTTAAGTCTCAGAGGGCAGCTTCTGAGAGTTGCCCCCTGGTTCTGCCCAGGAAAGGAGACTTGGCCTCTCCAGAGGCAGATGTGGGATCCCTTAGAGATTGTGGATCTGCACGAGCAGAAGGGTGGGGCTGGTGAAGTCTCCTTAGATGTCCTTGTCCACCCCAGGTGTTGCATAGATGAGGAGCCTGAGGTCCACAGAGAGGACACGGTTACTCCTGGGTCCCAGAGACGGGTTCAGGGCAGACCTGGGGCTCCTACTGCCCGTCTTTTCTATCAAAGTTCATGCCGCTGTCCCGAAGACCCTGCTCCAGATACGGAGTTGCAGAAGCTTTCCTGAGCCTAGGTGAGGACCTGGCCCACCCTACTTTCCCAGGATGAGCGTTGGTGAGGGCCAGGCTGAGCTCTGGCCGAGGCAGGAAAGCGCTGTCTAAACACGCTCTGGGGCCTGTGCGTCTGGCTGGCTGTCCCCCGGGCCAGGTGGGCCTCTGACGCACGGCAGGAATTTTCCACTGGCACA
Organism: Rhinopithecus roxellana; assembly: GCF_007565055.1. NCBI lineage: Eukaryota > Metazoa > Chordata > Mammalia > Primates > Cercopithecidae > Rhinopithecus > Rhinopithecus roxellana. The sequence continues at coordinate 68,626,439 of NC_044565.1, forward strand.
TCCTCTGGCTGGTTGGGATCCAAAGCATTTTCCAGCCTTTTTGTTTCACTCCAGTTGTCTCCCCTGCCCCATGAAGATGCGCCCTGGGGCCCAGAGCGTGGGCGCCGTGAATTTTCAGAGAAGCTTCAGGGAGCCCCGCTTCTATGACCCAGAAGCCATCAGTCAGTACCTAAAATACAGAATGAAGGAAAGGAAAATCACTTTTAATCAATCTACATAGATAGTGAAATTAAAGTTCGGAGAGAAGGTGACATGTCCAAGGTAGATCCAACACAGGTTTGTCTAAGCCTGGCACCATCCTGTTTCCACTGTTCCAGTTTCCCAAGGTTAACAGCCAAGGTCACGGGAAGACACTGCAAGGGGGAGTTTCAAAGATGAAGCTGTGGCCAGGCACGGTAGCCCACACCTTTAATCCCAGCACTTTGGGAGGCCGAGGTGGGCAGATCACCTGACGTCAGGAGTTCAAGACCAGCCTGGCCAATGTGATGAAACCCTGTCTCTATTAAAAATACAAAAATTAGTCTGGTGTGGTGGTGCACGCCAGTAATCCCAGCTACTTGGGAGGCTGAGGCAGGGGAATCACTTGAGCCGGGGAGGCAGACATTGCAGTGAGCTGAGATCACACCACTGCACTCCAACCTGGGCAACAGAGCAAGACTCCATCTCAAAAAAAAAAAAAAAAAAAAGCTGCAGGAGGGAGCTGGGCCATCCATGTGGGGACACTGCCAACTCACAGAAGTCCCTGGAAAGGACAGCTGAGTGTGCCAGTGACACACACATCCCCATGCTGTGTCACTCCAGCCTAGAAGCAGCAACGCCAACAGCTCCTCCCCAAAGGCCAGGCCAGGTGGCTGGGGCCCACACTTTAGGAGCCTGTGACTCCTCATCCTGCATCACAGTGGTAGGGCTTTTTCCTGGGTTGGGGTTGACACGTTTGACCCTGCATCCAGAGCATTCCTTGGGTAGCAATAAGGGCCTTGACCTGGAACCTGTGGGAAGGACAGCCTGAGAGGCTGGGCCTGCAGATGGAGACCAGCTGGGCTGGAGCCTGAGTCTTGTGGGGTCTTTGTCAAGCCATGCAGGCGGGCCACAGGAGGCCGCAGTGGGTAGCCACAGGCTGCTGCTTGCTCCCAAGGCAGTGTTCCTGGTGGTTGGGGTGGTACCTGTGCCTGCAGGGCAGGTTCACAGCGAAGGAGAGAAGACCGACTTAACACACTGAGTGGCATTCTCTGGGCTCCTCCCTTGGACCCTGAGAATGTTTCCTAGAATCATCACCAACTGCCCAGAGCCTGGGCCTCCACAAAACTGGCCTCAGGGAGACCCCAGCCCATTCAGAGAGGTGGGCAAGTGGGGAAGGTGATGACAGGAAGATCTGGGGTGCCATTTGGCCTGTGCAACCTCCCACTCCCATGAAACTGCTTGCTATGGTTTGAATGTTTCCCTCCTCTGAAACTTATGTTGAAACTGAATCTCCAGTGTGGCAGTATTGAGAAGTGGGGCCTTTAAGAGGTGATTAGGTCATGAGGGCTCTGCCCTCATGAATGGACTAATCCATTCATGGATTAATAGATTAATGGGTTAGTGGATTAATGGGCTATCATGGGAGTGGGACTGGTGGCTTTATAAGAAGAAGAGAGATCTGAGCCAGTACGCTCAGCCCCTCACCCTGTGATGCCTTGTACCACCCAGGGATTCTGTACAGCGTCACCACCAGCAAGAAGACCCTCAGTAGCCCCTTAGCCTTGGACTTCTTAGCCTCCATAGCTTAAGAAATAAATTCCTTTTCTTAGCCTGGCACAGTGGCTCACACCTGTGATCCCAGCACTTTGGGAGGCCGAGACAGGTGGATCACCTGAGGTCAGCAGTTCAAAACAAGCCTGCCCAAGATGATGAAACCCCGTCTCTACTAAAAATACAAAAATTAGCCAGGTGTGATGGTGGGCGCCTATAATCCCAGCTATTCGGGAGGCTGAGGCAGGGAGAATGGCTTCAACCCGGGAGACAGAGGTTGCAGTGAGCCAAGATTGCACTACCGCACTCCAGGCTGGGTGAGAGAGCAAGACTCCATCTCAAAAAAATAAAAAATAAAATCATAAATTCCTTTTCTTTATAAATTACTCAGTTTCAGGTATTCTCTTTAAAGCAACGAAAAATGGATTAAGACACTCCTACGGCCGGCTCCCCATTGACCAGCCCAGCATTTCCTGTGTTAGAGAAAAAAGTTTTTCCATGGTCAAATAAATTTGGGAAATCAGGCCAAACCAGTCCTCATTCCCAATGTACTACAAATTTCCTTCAGATCTTCTAGACAGTGGTTCTCAAGCAGGGGTGAATTTGTCCCGCAGGGGACAATTGTCAATGTATTTAGACATTTTTAGTTGTCACAACTGGGTGGGTACTACTGGAATCTAATGGGTAAAGGCCTGGATGCTGCTAAACATCCTATAATGCACAGGACATCCCATAATAAAGAAGTATCCAGGCCCAAATGTCAATAGTGCTGAAACTGAGAAACTTTGTCCTAGAGTGTTGCATAGAACTCCAGGGAGGTGTTCAGGGGCCACAGTATAGAGAATATTTGTCATTCTTTCAGGCCACCCAGCATCTGCTCTCCCTTCCCATGTTTGAGGATTTGCCTCATGTTTTGAGTAAGAAGCTGCACCCAGAACAGAAGCTCTATGAAGCCGATCCACATCGTCCCAGCCTCTCTTGCAGCTAGGTGGGAGGCACGTGACCTCCCTCCACCAGTCACATGTATTTTCCCCAGGCTTTGAATCCAAAACTCATGATGCAGAAAAGTGAGACTATGCAGAGCCCATTGTGTAGTGGTGAGGGAGGTGGCAGCAGCTGTGGTGGCGGGTATATAGGTGGTCCTAGAGGCAGCACCCAGGGTAGATCGAGCTAGTGGCACAAGCTAAGGTGTCTATGCAGCAGTAGGGTCTTCCTGGGGTCCATCATACAATGTGACTTTGGGTGTTGTTCCTGGCTACTTTGCCTCTGACCTTGATTTTTCTGACCCTACAAGAGATTCTATAAGCTACCCAAGATCTTTAGAATAAATCCTTTTTAAGCTTAAATTAGGAAAGTCGGCTTCCGTTTCTTGCAATTAAGAACTAACTGGGTGGTACTGAGTTCTCCAAGTGTATTTGGGCACAGGATTCTTTTTTCTTTATTTTTTATTGTTAGACCAGAATATTTGAATATTGAATTGTTAGACCAGACTAATTGTTGAAATTCTTAAGATGAACTGGGTGCTGCAACAGCTGCCCTCTTGGGTTGAGGTGTTGTTCCTTCACAGAACCCATGCCTGAATCTGCGGTATACAATTTTTAGGTGCCTCATTCGACCAGTCCCGGTGGTATTTCATCTTTTAGCCTTGGCACTCCAGTTATACTTTCTCTTGCACTTGGCGGGTTAGCCACATTTGCCACAGATCGACTTCTGAAGGTGGTAGGCCTTAGAGCCACAATGGCAGCACAACATGTGTGTCTCATTGCAATGCTTTCCAAACAATGATGTTCCCTTCATCATCTTGCTTCTGTGGCCGAGACCAGAGAATGGGCACAGGATTCATTGTTTTGCAGAACATCTCGAGGAATCCTTGTGCAATGAGTATACTTTAAGGTATATTGGCCAAAATGAGAGTCAAATAGGGATTCCCATAACCTCTGCTCCTGCCATAACCTCTAGCTCCACCTCTGGCAGAGGTCCAGGACCAGTGAGGACATCAGCATCTCTCTCCTGGTTATAGCTGAGTCAGGGATACCCCACAGCTACCCTCCTCTTCCATGCCATCAAGGGTTGAGAATAACTGCAGCTGGCTGCAGCCTCAAAAACCAAAACACAATCAAGGTGTGAAAATGATTGGGCTTATCAGAAGAAGGTGGAAGAAACTGGAAATGTGCACAAGAACTCTGATGCCTGATGGGGTGATGATACTGGCAAATCAGAGATGGGTTTAAAGAGAAACTTGAGGTTTTAAGAATTTAAGAAGTCAGGAGGGAAAAGAGAGACTTTTGGGGAAGGTCAGATATCTACCTAGAAAAGAGTGAAGCTATTTTAGGGGATTTTATATGTGGACTTCATGGAAGATGCTGAGCCCAGTTTCAGATATGTTTAAAGAGAGCAATTTTAAATGACATTCATTTATTTACTCAACAAATATGTACCAAGAACCCGACATTAAACAAGTGCTGGGGCGGCAGTGTTGAAGAAAGCAAGCATAGTGACCTGCCCGTACCCTCCTAGAGCCTGAGATCTAGTCGGGGAGGCAGATACCCGGTTCTTAAGATGCAACTGATCTTTCCATTATAATGGTGTTTTATCACTGGAGAAGAGAGTGAGAGCTGGGGAAATATATGTGGTGTAATCCTCTCCGGGGTCATGGGGGACTTCCTGGGGATGGGACCATCAGAGGAGCAGAAGTAAGTAGATGGGAAGAGGGGCAAGCCTGGAGGAAGAAGGGTCCATGTTGGGGCTAAGATGGAAGGATTATGGAGGGTTTGGGTACTGAAAGAAGGCTCCAGAAGCCCAGGGTTAGGGCAGGGCAGGACAGAGGACCTGAAGCTGGGCTGGAGAGGTAGGCAGGAGCCAGAGCCACAAGGGTCTTGTAGGCAATTTCAAGGATCCAGGTCTTCCTCCTGAAAGCAATAGAAATAATTGGGGGGTTTGGATCAGAGCCATGTTACTTAAGGCTGAAGGAATCTAAAACTATAAAATCCGATGTGGCTTCACCTCACCTCAGGTGGGGATTGTGGTCCAGGTGAACTAAAAAGAGGGAGGCAGAAGGAAAAGAATGGACTTTGGGAGGCACCTACAGTGTGCTCAAGCAGCACACTGGGTGCTTTACATGTGGCGTTGCCTTTATAGCAGAGCTGAAATAACCAGAAAAGAAGCCCTGGCCCACTTAAAGCTGGAGTGCGTGCTTCCTCCCACCCTCCCAAAGAGTTGGGTGTCCCAGGCCTGAAGGCTGTCAGGGAGCTTCTGGGAGAAACAGACAGCATCCTTGAGAAGCTGGAGGAGCAGGAGGGGAGGAGGAGAAGGAAGTAAGCAAGAGGAACTGGCCCACACAGCCAGAGCACATCCAGAGAGTGAGCTGAGAAGGAATCTTAGAAATTGGCAGGTCCAACTACCCTTTTTACAGATGAGGAAACTGAGGTCCAGGGTTCAGTGGCAGAACTGGAAATAAAGCCAGCTCTTTAGCTTCTTTTCCGCCATTCTTCCTACTGCTCCAGGTGTGTGCACAGGTCCCTGTGTATGTGTGTATGTGTGTGTGTGTGCGTGCACACACATAATGTGGCTGAGATGAGGTCATCTGTCTCTCCATCCATCCGTAATCCAGGATGGCCATGATGTCGACATGCATTAAGATGTTTATAGAAATAAAAAAAAAATGCTTAGGAAAGAAGTTAATCTCTATATGGGGGCGGGGGGATCCAGTTTCAGAAGGTTAATGTCTTGATTTTTTTAAAATCCCTTTTCTGTTTTATTCAAAGAGGATTTGGTGTTCTCAGCCCCAGCTGGGAGCTTAAGAAAACAAATCTGCGTTTTTTGGCCTCGGCCTGTCCCTGAAGCTCTAGGCCTCTTTTATTGGACCTGAGGACAGGGATGCCTGGAACCTGGTCTCTACTCAGGTCAGCTCCGTGCCTCAGTTTTCCTCTGTACAGAGGCCTGGGGCTTCCCTTTCTATCCCTCTTCCCAAGAGTTGTTTGTCCAACCCAAGAGCAAAAGGGCTCAGACACAGAAGATGAGAAGCAGAATTCACAGTTGAAGTTGGGGGACCTGGCCTGGCAGCTGAGAGAGGACAATAAGCTCTGAGGGAGACTCTGAGGTATAAGCAGAGAGAGGGGGAAGATACACAGACAGCAGTGTGTTGTGGAGAACTCGCCGGGAATCCCACCTTCCCCATCTACTGTCTGGAAGAAACTTGGAGTGACCTTTCCTCCTTGGAAAAATGGGGGTGGCTGTGGGGCCACATTTGCACTGGCTATGCTCTTACAACTGCTGAGTTTCGGGGCAAATATGATAATGTATTTCTAAGGTCAGCATTGGTAGGTGAACAGAGGCCTCGGTGTGGCCATCTGTGGTCCCCACCCATCGGACTCAGTAACTTCTTGGCCCGAAAATCCCAAGAGAGAATTCCCCTTTGCAGAAGGCTGGACTCCCCAGGGTAGCACAAGGAGAGCTGGTGCCCTCACCCAGGGCTAATCGGGTTCCCACAAATTTTGACTACAACAAAAAAGCAGGTTCCAGTTCCTCCAGATTCCCAAGGTCAACACGAGTATCGGCTGCCCTGGCCTTTGCCTGGAATGCCATTATCCCTTTGCTAGGCCTCAGTTTTTCTTATTAGGAAACTCAGCAATGGATTTTGAGCTCAATCAAGTGTTGGTGCCATCATCATGTTAGCCCTTGGCCCTTCCCCGCTCTGGGCCTCTGTTCTGTCACCTGTTAAACGGGAATTTAGCCCGGATGACCTCCTGCACCACATTCAAGTTCCCTTTGGTGCTCATATCAAGATTCTAGACTTCTGAGTCCTGCTAAGGCTCTTGCCTGCCTCTCATCAACTCAGTCCTTCCATAGCCCACCCCCCAACCCCAGGCCAGATGCTAGTGAGCCCCTCGTTAATCTAGTTGACAGGCCTGGAACTTGCTTCTGTTTGTCAATTCCTTCCTCCCAGCATGCTGGTCCAGAGTCCAGCAGCTGGGGCCATGGGTGTCAGGATTCTCCCTCGGCAGTCCCTTTCACCCAAGCAGATCACCTAAGCCTCAGGCTAGCTTCCTTCTTGGGCTCTGGCATGGGTTGGTTGCCAACCCTTATCAAGAAAAGAGGGAACGGGGGCTGCGGCATGCCAGTCCTACTATAAGGACTACAGCTTCCCTTATCTCCCTTAATCTTGCCATCATCCTGAGGCAGTTGAGGCCAGGAACCCCACTTTAAGAAAAAGGGGTGGGGACAGACCCCACCCAGAGATGCTGACTCCAGAGTTTGGGCTCCTTCCTCAGCCTTGTGCTGCCTCCTTAGATCTCCTCTGGGAAAGCAGGGCACAGTTCTTTGGCCAGGAGTCCTGCCTTAACTCAATTCATCAAATATTTATTAATAGACCAGGTTTGCTTGGCATGGTGTTAGGGGACAGAAAGGGACCACGCAACCTATGGGGTGATTACCTTCCAGCCCCTGGGCTGGGTCTTGATCCCTCCCCCAGGGCAGTGTCAGGCCATCATCAGACACCCATGGGCCTCTGACAGCCGCTTTCCCAATTGTTCTTTTGGATCCAGCAAGTTACAGCTCATTCCTTTGGCCCACATTGTTCCTTAACGACATCACTTTTTCCATCTCCCGAAGGCACCGGCACCGTGCCCTTCTGCCTGAGCACTGCCTCCCAGCCGATCTCCATCTCCCTGACATGCTGTAGTTTCCATGGATCACTGGAGGGCATCATCTCTGGATCATCTGAGATCTGTGAAGCTCAGGGCCTGAGTACCCCCAGGCCTCCCCATGGTGACCCAACACCGTGACCAACCTTGTCCATGTGGTTGGATGGTCCCTGTCCCTTCAAATCACTGGGTGCCCTGGAGACATGGATCTTCTCCAGGCACCAGGCTCAAAGCCTCAAAGGCATCATTTAACTTGTGCACAGATATGGGGACTCTTATGAGTCCCTGCTTGGGCTGGATGTCAGGTTGGGCCATGGACAGCTCTTCCTCTCCTTCATCTCCACCTTGCATGGGTCACTAGCACATTCACTGGCAGTCTTCCCTTCCAGTACCTTTGGAAGCTCAAGTCACTTGGCGTCATCCACAGCTCTACGTACTTCCTATTCCAAGTCAAGCATCGGTTCCTCCTGGGTGAACCCAGGTGCTGGGTCCTGACCCTCCTAACGGCCTTCCTCTCTGAGCTACTCATTCATGCATGTGACTGGTATTTTCCTAAGCTCTCACTGTGTGCCAGGCTCAGTGTTGCCAGCACCTTCTGTTTTACTCCCTGTCATTGATAGCTCTGGCCCCCACCCTTTTCTGATGAGGGAGTGTGGCACAGATGGCAAAGCATACACTTTGGAGTCAGAGCGATCTGGGTTTCAGTCCTGGATCTGTCATCTGTTTGTTTGTTTGTTTGTTTATTTGTTTATTTATATATTTATTTGAGACTGAGTCTTGCTCTGTCTCCCAGGCTGGAGTGCCATGGCGCTATCTTGGCTCACTGCAACCTCCACCTCCCAGGTTCAAGCAATTCTGGTGCCTCAGCCTCCCAAGTAGCTGAGATTACAGGTGCCTGCCACCATATCCGGCTAATTTTTGCGTTTTCTTTAGTAGAGACAGGGTTTTACCATGTTGGCTAGGCTGGTCTCAAACTCCTGACCTCAAGTCATCTGCCTGCCTCGACCTCCCAAAGTGCTGGGATTAAAGGCATGAGCCACCGAGCCTGGCCATGTTGTCTATTTAATTATGAAAACTTAGACAAGTTGCTTTGCTGGAAGCTTCAGTTTCCTCATCTGTCAACTGGGAATGCTACCATTGCTAGGGCAGTTGGGAGCACTAAGTGCATTCACACATGTACCTGTTGTGATGTGTATTTCTGGCATAAAGGCAAGAAAGAGGCTGGTATATTTGGAGGAACTGCAAAGAATACAGAATGGCAGGTCCAAGGAGCCCTAGGGGAGCAATAAGGCATGTGGCCGGAGAGGCCAGGTGGGCGAATGGTGCATGGCATGGAGGACCAACCGAGGAACCCAGGCCAGGCAGAGCCAACGAAGCCAGGAGCTCATCACGTCATACCCCTGCCCAAGCACCTTCATGTCCCCCAACTGCCTGCAAGTGGCAGTGCGGGTTTCTTTGGCCAACTCTTGAGGCTTTCCAGCAAGCATCCAGTCGAGCCTTCTCTCCCATCACACTCTGAAAAAGATGGGGAATAAAGTGGCTTCTTGTTTACAGCCTCTTTCTCGGTGAATGGTCAGTGTCGGGTGTGGAAGAGCAGGAAAACCTGGGCCTGCCTCTGTGCTCCAGCCGCCACATTCTGCCTCCTTCCTTTTCTTCTCCTTTGGGCCTGATCCAAGAGAATCAGCTCTCCCCAACTCCAGTCTCTGAATCAAGGTTGCTTCTTGCCCCCTGCCCCACCCCCACTAAATAACACCCAAAGGTTGTGTGTGGCTCAGCAAGGCCAATGGTTGCCATCAGCACCAGGGCTCTTCTTTGAGGACAGACTGAGGCTTTCGTCTAATTACATCGGCACCAGGCATCTGAGATCACCAAGGCCAGGAAAAGTTGAAAGTCAGGTATTTCCCACAGTCTGCTCCAGCAAGGCCAGCCGGCTCTCAAAGCTACAGTCATGACCATCAAAACAGAGAGAAGGGCGAGGTTGGAGAGGGAGACCTGAAGTCCAGCTATTAATAACATTCTCACCTTTTAATAAAATAATATCTTAGTTTCATATTCACACCTCACTGGCAGTCTCCCCACCCCTGTGTGAGGTGGGCTATGCAGACATTGCTCTCTCCATTTTCTCACTTATAGAGGGGAAACTGAGACTCAGAGAAGGGCCGTGGCCTGCCCAGGGTCACCGCAGAGGCCTCTTGCCTTCTGGTCCTTTCCACTGGGCTGCCCATCTCGTGAGTTTGGTTCACATCAGTTGTTTGGTACTGATCCAGAGTTCCAGAACTTCTGTTTAAAATCCCCCTTCAGCATGGGGAGGGACAGCATTCAGAAAATCTTCCAGGGAGTTCTTCCTCTGGAAAAGGAGAATGCCATGTGAAGCAGTGTGGATAGAACAGATGTCATCGTGGCCCACACCTTGTCTCTTTCCATCTTGCTCATCACCCGTCATTTCCAGGGACCCCCTTTCCCGTTTGTTAACACTCTGACATGACCCACCCAACTTCCTTAACGAATCTGGGACTCCAAAGCCACTAAATCGTGGTCCAAAATATCATAGCCGTTTTTGGGGGAACACACATTTCATAAAATTTCTAGAGAAGAAGAAGAATACTACCAGGACATCTGTATTTTTATTTAAAAAATGTGTTATTTGAGTTTTTTTTTAAACACAGTCTGAATAATTAGATCCTATAGCGTGTGTGTTGTATGTTTGGGGATTTCAAACAGGTTTTTATCTAGCTGGTCAGCTCACTTTAACCTGAAATCAGAATTCAAGCCAGCTGAGCTGAATAGACCAGAGTTTCAAGATTAGAATGGATCTTCTCTAGTCCATCCTATTTGTTTGACAGATAGGGAAACTGAGGCTCAGAATAGAGAAGTGCTCCCCTCAGTGAAATTCAGCTCCTTTGTGGCAGAGCCAAGCCTCAACCCAGGTCTTTGAGTCCCCTTTGGGTACTGTTTCTGCAGTGCACTCTGCTCTGAGATCTGGGAAGCCTGTGGAAGGGGCCAGGGAACTGCTTTCTGAGCAACCCCTGGCCTCAGACCAGCCTGCCCAGGCCTGGACCTCAGGCTGCTCTGATGCTCCTACTTACACATGTGTCTGGCTCAAACGGCTATTCCTTTGGACCGCTGCAAGGGGCTGATTAGATGTAATTGCTTTGCCTAGAGCGAGCTATCTGCTTAGTAGAATCAGTTCCCAGTAATTAGCCTGCCAGAGGCCCATTTCCCTTGCTGGAGTCCGGGGCCTCCAGGCCCTCACTCCAACCTGTGCATGATGGACCTCCCTCTGCAGGTAACAGGGTGTACGGTGTATGTGGGTGGGCTTCTGGCTTGGGTTGGAGAGTTGGGAGAAAGCACTGCTGTGGAGGCTATGCAAGAACTCCAGATGCATCCCTTCCTGAGGCCTGGAGCCAGGGAATACAGCATTTCTAGATGGGAGGGGTAAAGAGTCTGGCATAGACAGACTGCTCCATAAATGTTAAACTGAGCCCGACGGATCCACACAGGGCATCTAGTCCAGCCCCAAACTCAAAATATTCAAGTCAAGTCAAAAGGCAATCCTTGCAGACCTGCCATGTGCCAGGCACTCTGCTAGTTCCTAGGATCCTTCTAAAATAGCCTCAAGCCACCCAGACTGTGCTTGTATACCTCTGGTGACCAAGTGCTCATCACCATCCTGGAAAGTTCACTCCTTCTTCGGGGGCATGGAGAATGTTTCATCTTATGTTGAACTGAAAGCTCTTTCCCTGTCGCATCATCCCCACAGATCATTGGCCCCTTCTGGGCTACACAGAGCAAAGCCAATCCCCCCTCAGGTGATAGCTGTCATGTCCCCTGCATCTTTTCTTCTGGCTGAACATCCCAAGGCCTCTCCTTTGTGCCATGTACATCATGCTGGTGAGGCCCCTTGTTAATCTGGTTGACAGGCCTGGAACCTGCTTCTGTTTGTCAATTCCTTCTTCCCAGCATGCTGGTCCAGAGTCCAGCAGCAGGGGCCACAGGTGTCAAGATTCCTACCTTGGCAGAAACAACTATAGCCCTAGCAGAACATGACACTACCCAAGGAGCACCATTGTGGCTGTCCGAGCTCGTCCACTGAGGGAAGGACACCTGCAGCCTGCTCACCATTAGCAGTCGCCTCTACTGCCCTCTCCCCTGCCCTGAGACACACACACACACACACACACACCCATGCATGCTCACGGGCACCACTCAATACGCATGGGCTGATTAATCATTGCAACTGTTCTTGTAATTATTGCATTCGGTGCTGAGAACAGGCTGCCTCTGCTTGCTTCTCAGAAACCATAAACCTGCACAGAAGGATTTCAAGATTTGTGAGGCTGTTGACACGATCTCCGGGCTCACTTTCTTCCTTAGCAACAATGTGTTTGTCAGGAAATACAGGCTATGGCCGCTCCAGAACCTCTGCAGAGGACAGGCTTAAGGGACTTAATTCTTGCAGTGGGAAGAGGGTAAATTTAGGGAACTTATCTTGTGGTATTCGGTTAGGAAGTAGCATAGACGTGAGGCCTGGAGGTGTTCACTCCCCTTGCCAGACTTCAGTTTCCTCACGGGCACTGGGCATTCTACGCTTTTCTCCAGCTTTAATTACTCTGTGATCCTTGGCCAAATACAGAGAAGACTGGGCGTGGAGGGGAAAATGCAAAGGGCCAGGAGACAGAAGGGAGAAGAAGAGACAAGGACTGAAGCTGAAATTCGCAGACTCACAGCCACACACCACACACAGCCACACACACACACACACACACACACACACACACACACACACACGCCAGGCTGGAGAAAAAGGACTGGTTTCCTCCCAGGACTGGCTCTATATCACCTGCTGGCCCTCCTGAAACCTCAATAACGGCTGGGTCTGTCCCAGCCCCTGCCCCAAGTGTGGGGAGGGGAAGGCATTGAAGAGGAAAGGAAAAGGGGGAAGACAGGGAGATGAGTAGAAAGTGGGGAGAGAGGCACACGAATGGTAAAGTCAGAAAAGTGAATCATCCCAGTGCCGGTGAGGACAGAGCGGGCAATCTTGTGCACTGCTGGGGAGAATGAAAACCAAGACAGCCATGCCAAGGACAGCCCGGCAGTATTTCGTGACATGCCTGCACCTGCCCAGTGTCAACCTGTCTCTGCCATATGTTTGCTGTGGCACTGGGGGCCAGTTCAGTGGGCATAAGCACTGTGGCCGCTGAACAACTCCCTGCAGATCCTTAAGCACGCACACACAAGGATGCTCATCACAGGCTCAGAGAAACGGAGGCCACTTAGGAGGCCGCTCTAGGGGCACGGGTTTGTCACACATGGGGGATGCGGACAGTGGAATAAGGGCTACGACTTCATGCTGTCGATGGCTGCTGTGAGCAGGAGCAAGCCTGACCCCGCAGCAACTCCACAAAGTCCTGCTGTTCCTCATTCTCACTACTAGGAGAGCCAAACCCAGTCCCAGCCTGGGGCTGACCTCACAAATCTTTGAATTTGACTCCTCATTCCCAGGTGAGAACCCTTTCTCCCCATCCCATGGCATGACTGGGCAGGGCTAAGAACAGGGCCAGATGTCCAGCCTCCCAGCCCCGTGTGCTCTCCGCCACAGCCCACAGAGCCTCTCTTTGTTAACAGTTGCCTTTTGTGTTTGATTTGGGCTTGAGATGTTAAACAAATAGTGTATCTTGACAAACGGAAGCCGGCTGCACTGGGACCAGTTATGCTCTGTAAAGCCAGGCTAATCCGCTGACTTCTCTCCCTACAGAGATACACCAAGAAACACCCCAATCATACCCAAAGCACCCTAAATCTGATCTACCTGCAGTCAGAGGCCATGATCCTTGGTGCAGCGCTCAGTGTCAGCAATGCCTTCCCTGGCTTTCTGCAGCAGCTTCTGGGCTTCTCTCCCCCTTCTCAGGCCTGTCCCTGGCTTGATATCAAGATGGTTCTGGACCCTGCCTCCTACACCAACCGCGGGCCCCAGGCCCTACCAACCCACCTGAGCCCACCAGGCCAACTGGAAAAAATAGAGGCGTGTTTACAAACACCTTCTCTGTGTCAGCTGTTGTGCTAGGAGCTGTGGGTTACAGACATGAGTAAGACCCTACCCCTGCCCTACAGGAGCTTATGGTCTGCTCTAAACAGAACGAACTTGAATTTCACGTGAGGATCTGGTCTGGAAACTGATGGAGTCAGGATCTGAACTTCAGCTTGTCTGACTCAGGGTCCTACCTCATTGATCCTGCCCCCATCCTCCAGCCAAACTGCCAATACAGGGGGTGGGAAAGCAATGGACAGGGAGGTCTTTGGGCCTCTCATCCTTCAGGCCACATTATTGGTCACTGTACAATGACCACTGCTGGTCAAATGGCCAGGGCTCTCATTAACATCTCAGAATGTCAGAGCAGGAAGGGACCTTTGGATACAGCCAACGTTTTTGTCTTGTAGAAAAGGAAACTGAGACACATAGAGGCCACGTGAGTATCCTGAGTCCTCCCAACTAGTTGGTGGTAGTTGATGGCGGCACTGGGAGCAAACTCCAGCCTCTGGACTCCTAGTTCAACGCTGTCTCCCATATGCTTCCTTGGGCCTTGGGACACTCACATCTGTCTTTATCCTCCTCTCCTAAGCTAGACAGAGCTTGTTGCAGCTTTAGAACTACCTCTCTTCAGAGAGCCACAGAAGCAGATTGCCAGGGTTTTTCTGCCTGCAGACTCAGCCATCTGTGCCCCTCTCCCTCTGATACTGATGGTCTCTAACTCAGGTATAGAGTTCCTTAAAGCCTTCATTTGAGTGAGTCACTCAAGGAAACATGTGGAGCAGCTCTAAGGTGCAAAGCACTGCGGGGAGAGTAGCATGAGTGAGAAGGGTTTCCTCTACCCTGGAGAAGATAATGAGCCAGCGGGGAAGACGGATATGAAAGGACAGCTAATCTTCTAGGCAGGAGGAATACCTGCTGAGTTGATGCTTAGACAGGGTGCTGCAGAAGCACAAAAGGAGCCCGTGGTTCTGATCAGAGGAAACTGGGAAATGCTTCATGGAGGGAGTGGTCTTTAAGCTGTGTCTTGGAGCCTGAATAGGAGTTCAACAGACAGAAGATGGGGAAGGCAAGCAGGCGCTAGCATCCCAGGCTACGGGAGCCACATGAGCCATGTGAAGCATGGAAGTACTTGGATGTGTTTAGAACTTAGAGAGGAATGGACTGGAAGATAAAGCTGGTTAATAATTGAGTATGATGTTAGTATATAATAAAATATAGTAACTAATGACATACTCTGTTCAATTTATCCTACCTAACTCTATGTCCCTTTCCTCACAAACTAGAATCTTAAAAGTAGTGCTATTTCCTCTTTTTGTCTGATTATTGGGAGAACTAGAGAAACAGAGTCCAGGAAGGTCATGGGATGCTATAAATGAAGGGAGGGTAGACATTTCCTGGTCCAGACCCCTCCATTGACGGATGTACAACAAGTGCCAAGGAGAAGGAACAACTGGCCTTCAATGCCAGAGCAAAGAGATGGCAGAGACAGGTTGACACTGGGCAGGCACAGGCAGGTCTGAGGAGCCCAGGATGGGAGGAAATGGGATAAGCTGATATGTCTTTGGCATAATCTGACCCAGGTTGCTTACAAGTCCCAGGGGCTACTCAGAAACCTAGACTGGTACCAACATGGCTCCTACCCCAAAACCTTCTCCCCAAGAGAAGGAGAGAGGAGGAGCAGGAAGAAGGAAACCCAGGCTGCCCTCTGGGTTTCAGGACCTCCCAACTGACAGGTGCCCTGGTCCCATACATAATAGGTGCAACAAGAAAGTGCCAGCCTTGGGACATGAATCCTAGTCCCACCCCCCACTCACCGTGTGACCTTGGACAACACTCTTCCTACTCTCTGGGCCTCAGTTTCCTCATATGTAACACGAGAAGGTTGGGCTAGATGATCTCTAAAGGTCCTTTCAGTATTGAAGTGCTGTGAGAAAAAGCTTCATCATGATTAATAATACATGCCCTGCCCCTAAAGTCAGCTTTTTCCCTTTTCCAAAGCTCTTTCACTCATAATATCACCTTTCATCGGTACAGCTGTCTGGCCTGGCAGTCACAGCAAGCAGAACCTGGACACAGCCTTTTCACCTTGAAAACCTGGTCTAGCAACCCTCTTACTCATCTAGACAGGCTTTGGAGGAACTGGCTGCTGGGGTGATTGTTGTCAGGAGCCCATACATCAGAAATGCATAGAACCTAACCTGTACCTTCACCTCTGAGAAGCTGGGAACGGCAGTACTTTTCATCCAGGGAGCCAGAAGATGCAAAGAGAAAAAGACTGCAATAGGCTGAGTTCCTGGTCAGAGGGCAAGACCAGAAAGTCTGTGCCTGCAAAGAAACAAAGATCTTCCTTTGAACGGGGAGGGGGAACACGGTTCTATAAATGTAGGACCCTCCTATCAGGCTCTGAAGTCATTAGAGAGCCTCATATCATCTGATTTGCACATGTGTGTTCTTCTTTGATCTCTCAAAACAAATGGTTCAAGATGTGGGTAGAGCTAATGTTATTATCTATTCCACTTTAAAAATTGGGGAAAAAAAAGAGACTCAAGGAGTCATAGCAAAGAGCATGGGTTTAAGAGGCAGACAGACTGAAGCCTCTTCCCAGCTGAGTGAACTTTGCCGATTCTCTATGTTGCCTTTAGCCTCAGTTTCCCCATCTATAAAATAGGCATGACCACACCTACCTTTCAGGATTGTGGTAAGAGCTAGAAATGATGAATGCCTGACACACAACAGATGCTTAATAAATACTTGTTGAAGGAATGAAGGTGTTGGTGGCACTTCTGGGGTGTCATTGGAGGAGTGTAGTGTCCAGCAGTGACAGGTCAGCCCAGCCTGTGGGTAGATAGTGCTCCGGCTTCTGGCTGACTGCCTCCTGAGTCTGCTCTCAGTCAGGGGCCTTGGTGTCTCTACCCCGTCTCTCTGCGTGGCCCATGCCAGGGTCCTGTGAAGGACTTTTTAACCCTCCTTGGCACTGAGATTTGCATTCCAATCATTCTGTTCACTCAGCCCATCCAAGTCTGGAGTTGTTTGGAGCTGGGCAAGGCCTATGGGATCATCTGCTACGACACCTCGTTGAAGTGATAAGGAAACAAGGCTCTGAGAGGGTCAGTAATGCCTGAGTTTCCACTGCCCTTCCCACCTCACCACCATAGCCACCATATTGACAAATGAAGAAACTGAGACATAGGGACTCCTTCTCCTGCCCCAGTCCCCCCAGTCTGCCAGTGAGCCTCCTGCTCTGGGCCCCACCTGCTCGATTCCAGCTAGATCCCGGTTCTGCTGGGATGCCCTAAGGTGGTGGCAGGTGCTATATCCGGCAGCTCAGCCTAAGCCCAGCCTTGTGCACGAGTGCAGGACAGGAACCATGGGAGCCAGGACAGCCTGGAAGCCCCTAGGAGCAAAGCAGGAGGCCTAGACTCTCAGCCTGTGCCTTGTCAGCCAGTTCCAAGAACTGTGCTGACCTGGGAAGGCACATATTGCCTGAGAACAGGGCTTTCCCTTGGGTGTCAGCTCATGTGTGCCCAGGTCCACAGCTGGGGCCTGCCTTCTTCCAAGACAGCCAGAGTCTGGCCCAAGGGAGGAAGGAGTGTGGACTGGGAGGAAGGAACGCTTGGCTGAGTCCCAGTGCTGTCACGAAATGACTGGGTGTCCATGCGTGTCATTTGACCTCTCTGGGCCTCCGTTTCCTCATCCATAGGATAAGGGCAGGACAGCGAGGCCCCAAGTCCCTCCTGGCTGCAACATGCTGTGATGAGGGTGGAGGGTGGGGTGGGGAGGGGCTCGCTCTGCCTTCCTTGCCTTCCTGTCTATTTCTGTGTCATTAGTTTATCTCCAGCAATCCAGGCCTCTCTGTCTCAGTCTGTTGCTCTCTCTGTTTCCATCTTTTGCTCTGTATTTTTCTGCCCGCCTCTCTTCGTTTTCTGTCTGAGTACACCTCTGATTTTATCTCCTCCTCTGTCACACAGCCCCCTTCCCTCAGTCCTACACTGCCTTTCTCCCATTCTCCGTAGTTATCAGCGTTTCGCTGTCTAGTTTTCTGTCTCCCGGGCTCGCTCGCTCTCTCTCTTTCTCTCTCTCTGTCCTGCCCGGGCTCTCCCGCGGCCGCCCCTCCCGTCCCCTCCGCCAGCCCCCCTCCTCCCTCCTCGGCGCGTCTCCCCAGTCCTTATTTGGCTGGGCGGGAGGGCTGGCGGGAGGAGGCGGCCTGCGGGCGGGGGGCGGGGGGCGGGCGCGGGGCCTGGCGGAGGAGGGCGGTGGGTGGTGCTGAAGGGACAGCTCCGCGGCGGCGGCAGCGGCGGCGGCCCCGGGCGCGGAGCGGGTGCCCGGCGCGGAGAGCGGCGAGCGCAGCCATGCCCCAGGCCGCCTCCTGGGCAGCAGCAGCGGCGGCCGGGGCCGGGGCGCGGGTCGGGGGCGCCGGGGGGCCGGCGGCGGCCCGGGCGGGACGATGAAGCGGCAGAACGTGCGCACGCTGGCGCTCATCGTGTGCACCTTCACCTACCTGCTGGTGGGCGCCGCGGTCTTCGACGCGCTGGAGTCGGAGCCCGAGCTGATCGAGCGGCAGCGGCTGGAGCTGCGGCAGCAGGAGCTGCGGGCGCGCTACAACCTCAGCCAGGGAGGCTACGAGGAGCTGGAGCGAGTCGTGCTGCGCCTCAAGCCGCATAAGGCCGGCGTGCAGTGGCGCTTCGCCGGTTCCTTCTACTTCGCCATCACCGTCATCACCACCATCGGTAACGGCTCGCCGGGCGGGGGGCGGGAATCCAGGGCTGGGCGCTGGGCTCCCGGAGTCGTCCGGGGACGACTGGGGCTAGGGGCAAGGGCTCCCCGGAGAGGGGTTGGGCGCCGAAACCCGCGCTCGCGGAAACCCGAGTTCAGTCTGGTGTGTGTGCTCCGCGGGGACGGGACTCGGGAAGGCGTCGATTCCTGGCTCCGGACCTGACTCTCCAGCCGGGCCAGCCCTAACTTGGCCCTGCCAGGTTGCAGAGGCCCCCAGGGACTCCGAAGTGTGTGAGAGGGGCAGGGACGACCGGCGGAGGCTCGGGCAGGAGGGGTGTGGCCAGACCAGGCCCTGGAACAGGGCGCTGAGTGTGAGCGGCGGGAGCGCGCCACTGCTCCCTGTCCCTGCGGATCGGCTTCCACAGCCTAGCAGGTCTACACCTGCTGGGCTCCGGGGAGGCATGAGGATGCCGGAATGCGGCACTTCGGGGCACTCGGGGCCACCCTGTAACGGCGGCTGTGAGTGTACGTGTGTCTGCGTGTTTCAGCTCCAGGAGTTTGGTTGCCACCAGTCAGTGCCTGTGATTTTCTTAGAGCGGCAGAACTGGTGTGGGAAGCCAGATCCGGCCTTGTCAGCCTTCTCTGCTGTCCCAGCAAAACAGTCACCTCACAGGAATGACCCCAGTTCTCCTTTCCAAGCCAGGGCAGATCACCATGTAGGAGGCCACACGTACACCCAGACTGTCCGACAACACAGGCATAGGCACACAGGCACACAGGTACACACAGGCACTCACAGGGTACACACAGGGCAGTCACACACAGGCATACACACACAGAGAATGCATAAGCGTCCAGGAAAGGAATCTCTAGCCAGGCCCTTGGTGGTGCTATTCAAAACTGTCCAGATGGGAGTAACACCTTACCTGTCCCCAACACCCTATGATTCCAGCCCAGCTCCAACACTACTGTGCTATATGACCTTGGGCAAGTCCCTTCCCCTGCCTGGGTCTCAGGCTCACCTCCAGACAAGGAGGGGTGGCCGAAATGATCTCAAGAGCTCCTCCCCAGCCCTGACGTGCTTGGATTCTGAGATGAAACTCACCTTCCCCCAAATCCCATTGAGATGCCTCCAGAAACAGTTTCCTCCGTCTTTACCGTTCCCTCTCCTCTCCCTAGTCCCCTTCCCTGCTTTGGTCAGGCTCCCAGGGGTTCACTGCCATTTAGTGTAGCCCATGAAGATAGTATTGTTTTCCTGAGAGTCAACAGGACCTGAGGGAGTAAAAGACAAGACTGGATGCTATTCCTGCTGTCTGTCCACTGCAGGACGCTGTTCCAAGAATCTACTGCTCCCTGGGGACCATGGGGAGCTATGCTGTGTCGTTTCTGGATTCTTCTCTTGGAAGAGGGAGGAAAGGGCCCTGGGAGTGGATGCAGCCCAGCTGGGGCACCTCTGGGTCCTACTGATCCTGTGAGTTTAGGGTGGATGATTAGATTTAGGTCTGACCAAAGAGGAGCCCACCTCCTGAAAAAGACCAGCCCAGGTTTGGTCTGCAGTCTCCTCCATTCTCACACCCCACTACTACTTGCCAGGATTTCAGTAGCTGTTTAGCTGTCTGGAGAATCAGAAGAATCAGACTGACCATCCTCGGACCCTCTCTCTCCCTCTTTTCCACACATCAAGCCTTCGCGTGTGTCCCCTTTCCTTCTCAGGCCCATGGTCCCCAGCTTCATAGTAACCTCCCAACTGACCTCCCTGCCTACCACACAACAAGGCATGCTTCCCTGGACAATGCTGCCAGAAAGAAAAACTCAGCTGTCACCAAACCTATTCCCTTCTTGGAATCACTCAGCAGCTCTCCACTGTCCATGGAATCTGGTCTATGATCCTTATCTCAAATTTTGAGGATCTCTATACCTGGCTCCAACCTCTATATCTGACTTCACATCTCACTTCTTACTTACGTGATCCCTCTCAACAGTTGCCAACCTGTCTTCTGAGAATACCTTAAGTATGTCTGTCTGGCATGCTTTTTTCTCTACCCTTTTTCTTTTCTTTTCTTTTCTTTTTTCTTTTTTTGAGAGAAAGAGTCTCACTCTGTCGCACCCAGGCTGGAATGCAGTGGTATAATCATAGTTCAGCACAACCTCAAACCCCTGGGCTCAAGTAGTCCTCTCACCTCGGCCTCCCAAAGTGCTGGGATTACAGGTGTGAGCCACTGCGCCTGGCTCCACCTTCTATTTATCTTGTCCATGCTAACCTTCCAGGTCCAGCTCAAATCCCACCTCCTCCTCAAAGCCTCCCAGGCCACTGTTCTGGACAACTGCAGGTCTCACTGGCAGGATGATCTGGGTGACACATTATTGGCTGTTTTGAATGGTTATTTACATTATAGGAGAAGTGTTTTGTCTCTTTGACCACACTGTACTTAATCTCCATGTGGGCAGGACCCTGCAGTTCCTGTCTCTGTTCTCCAAGTACCAGCATAGTACCCAGAGGCTGTGAGCACACACAGAATGCTATTGATGGGTTTAAGGTGTGCAGAAATGAAAGGGCAGCATCCTTCCCTCCACCGCTGCCATTTCCCAAAGTGCTTGCAATCCTCACCAAGAGAGACGCTAAAAGCCATGAGGGGAGAGGCAAACAGAGTGCGGTTCCGGTGATTATTTATTTATAAAGTGCTGGGCAAGAGGGAAGACAACATCAGACCACCACCCTGGTTCCATGGGGGCCCCAGCCTGGCACTGCTGCCTCCCTCCACCACCTGACCTTCCTGGCTTTGTGTTGCCTTCCACTGCAGCTATGCCACCTTGCTGGAAGCTGTTCACAGGGTCTCTACCCTAAGAAAAACCTATCTGGGCCGTGATCAGATGGTTGGAAGGGGCACTAAGTTAGGCTGATTCTGGCCCCAAACCCAAGGGCAGCAGCCTGTGTTCACCGAATCCCTTTGAAAACATGAATGAATCTCATTCTGATACCAGGTGTCCCATTGGGATGGAATAATGACAGCAATTCCCATCATTTGGTACCTTAGTGATCACAACGTACTTGCATCTCATGTCACGATTCTCAGTCTTCACAACTTGGCAAAGTTGCTGGGCAGGTATTGTTAGCTCTGCTGCTTGGATGAAGGTGTGAAGGCTCAGGGAAGGGAAGCAGCTCCCCCTGTGTCACCCAGCTGGTGAGCAGCAGAGTCGGGAAGCTGGGTCTTCTGACTCCAAGCCCAGTGCTCTTTCCCTGCTGGTCTTTTGGCTGCTTCCTTTGCCTCCATATGCTATGAAGCTCAGACCCAGCCAGGCCTGACACAGCCAAGCCGTGCTCAGTGATGCCAGTTCACAGGGTGCTCATGCGCAGCCCTGATTGGTTGGAGGTCGGCAGGGTCTGACTTAGTCATTCACCTGGTTAGTCACTGTCTCCACTGGCTGGAAGGATTCCTCCAGCTCCCTATCCCTGGCCTCCTAGCCAGGAAACCCTTCCTTAGCTGGTGCCCTAAGTTCACCCAACACTAATAGAAAGTCATTTCTTAGGAAGTCTTAATCTCTTTAGCTGTTGAGTCATTAAACTCCTCCAGGGCCCAAGCCTCATCTATTCATAGCCCAGAGGCTGTCAGAGCAGGAAGGGGCTTCGGAGATCAGCTGGTACCACCCCCTGCTCTCACAGATAAGGAGCCAGACAGGTGACAGAAATCACACAGTCAGAGGGTAGCAAAACCGGACCCCCAGTCCCCTACTCCTTCTACTTGTTCAGGATACTCATTCATTATTTTTATTAACAACAGCAGCAGCAACAACAATAACAATGGCAGCAACAATTTATTATTTACTCTGTGGCAGGCTCTATGCTAGACGCTTCATTTGTACCTCCTTATTCAATTATCTCACCAACCTCTCTAGATGGGCACTATTACCCCCATTTTTCAACTGAGGAACCTGAGGCTCTGAGGGTAGATGACTTCCCCATGGTCTGAGGCCTTGGAAGCACGGCGCTTGCCCAGATTCTATTGGACCTCTCTGACTCTCCTGCCCTGGATTTTTCACAAATTCTTTCTTCATTTCAAGAGCCCATTCCACACCGGGTGCGGTGGCTCACACCTGTAATCCCAGCACTTTGGGAGGCGGAGGCGGAGGCAGACAGATCACTTGAGGCCAGGAGGTCGAGACCAGCCTGGACAATATGGCAAAACCCAGTCTCTTCTAAAAATACAAAAATTAGCTAGGCATGGTGGTTCGTGCCTGTAGTTCTAGCTACTCAGGAGGCAGAGGCATGAGAATCACTTGAACCCAGGAGGTGGAGACTGCAGTGAGCCGAGATCGTACCATTGCACTCCAGCCTAGGGCACCTAGAAGCCAAGGCTTGCCTTTTCCCCAACAAAGCCCTCCCCAGAAGCAGGGGACCTCCTGCTCCAGCACACTCCATTCAGGCCTACTGCTTCCCACACCCTGGCCCCTGACCAAACCAGAGGACTTGTCACAGCTGTGCCCAGCACCCGCCATGGGCACCTGCCATGGGCTCACAGGTGCCCATTCTCCCACTGCAGGTCCTGGGAATCTTTTTGGCTCTAAGGCAACAACAAAGAGACCAGGTGATTGATACACTGATGGAGCTGGGGCAGAAAACCTTCTGTTCCGCTCTTTCCCCAGCTTCCAGCCTGTGCTCAGTTGAGCACCACCTCCCGTCACCCACTACATGGCTTGAGAACCCTTAGACTGTGAATTCAAGCAGGTGATTCATGAGGAAACCTATACTTTTTACATCTTTTCAAGAAGGAAAGTACAGATGTGACCTGCCACCCCCAAAATCCCAGAAGTCCTAAAATAAGAAAAGGAAACATTAGCAATCTTCCAAACTCCCAGAGAGGTGAGCGGCTTATCCACCCTCACACAGAGAGTTGAGAGTATGACCCTGATTAGAAGCCAGGCCTTCCAGTGCCCACACAGGCATTCTCTGCATCCTCCAGCCTGTCCCCCACACCCCACCATTTCTCTTAGCACTCAGGCCTCTGGCAGCTCATCACTCCACTGTTTGAGGCCTCTTTTGACTTTCCAAGGTGAAGGAAGGCCAGCCCAGCCTAGGAAAGTCCCGGCACCCACCTCAGTTGGCATTTCCTTCCTGCCCACAGGCTAGCCTGTGGGCATGCTTCGACCCCACAATTTCTGCAGGGCAGCGGAGGAACATAGGCACTGACTTGGAAGCCGGAGTGCCTGGGTTCATCTCAATCCACCCTACCCCCACTCCCCTACTGCCACTAGCTGTATGTCCTTGGACACATTATCTAATCTCTCTGAGCTTATTTTGTCATTTACAATATGGGGATAATAATATCTGCCTGCCAAGATTAAATGAGATTATGAAAAGAAAGTGCCTAGTACAGAGAAGGTACTTAATAATCTGCCATTATTATTGTTATTAATACTATTGTTTGTGTATTATTACTTGCCTTACCAAGGAACTGCTTTGTCTCCCAAGGGTTACCATGACCACGGCTACCTCTGCTGCTTCCTAACAAGTGGGAACAGTGGGGTTGGGGGCCAGGAGACTGCCACACCCCTTCCCCTTATCTTTCCAATCCCACTCACCACCCCCCATCTCCCCACTCCTCAGCCATGCCTGGTGTCTCCCTAACTGTTCAGGCTCCTGCTCCTCCTAAGGGCAGAAAGCTAGCCAGGGGTTGGGTGTGGTGGCTCACACCTGTAATCCCAGCACTTTGGGAGGCTGAGGTGGGCAGACCCTGCAGAAAGTGTAATCCCAGCACTTTGGGAAGCCGAGATGGGCAGATCGCCTGAGGTCAAAAGTTTGAGACCAGCCTGGCCAACATGGTGAAACTCTACCTCTACTAAAAATACAAAAATTAGCTGGGCATGGTAGCACACACCTGTGATCACGGCTATGCAGGAGGCTGAGGCAGGAGAATCATTTGAACCTGGGAGGCGGAAGTTGCAGTGAGCCAAGATTGTGCCACTGCACTGCAGCCTGGGCAACACAGCAAGACTCTGAGAAAGAAAGAAAGGAAAGAAAGGAAAGGAAAGGAAAGGAAAGGAAAGGAAAGGAAAGGAAAGGAAAGGAGGAAGCAAAGAAGCAAGGAAAGAAAGAAGGAAAGACAGAAGGAAAGAAAGAAGAAAAGCAAGCAAGCTAGCCAGGGAGAGAGGTACATGGTGGTAGGAGAAACTATGGAGTGTGTTTGGCCAGAGATCTTTCTGACTCTGCCATGCCTCCTGTCTAGAGGTCCCATTTCCATGCATCACCATTAGGGGCTGGAGGCACAGAGAGAGTGGGGGTGAGAACAGGACAAAAATAGAAGACACACGCCTGGCCACAGTGGGGACAGGACAAACACAATAAGTATTTTCAAAGCAAACATAAACAAGCACAGATGAATGTAGTGCAAATCACCACTATAAACAGCTTTCAGCTGGCTGCACAAACGGTGAATCTGTGAGTTGATTTTGTAATTAAAAAAAAATGTAGAAATGATTTCCCTGCAGTCAGCCAGCAGCAAGTGGAGACCAGGCTCTAACTGAGACCACTGTGGGTCTAGGCCAAGCTCAGTGGAGACCCAGGACAGGCACTCCCTTTTTCACTCCCTCTCCATCTTGGACACAGGGAACGGATAACTGTCTGTAACAGGCCAGGCGCTGTCCACAACATTTCCTGTCACCAGAATCCCCACACTGCTCCAGGACCACAGGCAGCATCATCCTGCACAGTCAAGGAAAAGGATGCTCAGAGAGGTTCATAAATCTGTGCAGGACCCTACAAATATAAAATGACAGCACCAGGACTTGCACCCAGGTCTGTAGGGAGTATTTCTTCATGGAGTCATGCAACCCCCACTCCCCATGGAGCCTCTGTGATTCCTTCTATGTGAACACAGCTAGCGTGGTGGATGGGTACCAGGGTCTATGCAGGGTGCTTAGTTGTGGGCTCAGTTTCAGGGTCTCTTGCCCTCAGAACTATGGATAGAGCATTTAGCCCAAAGACAGAACAGAATTTTAGCTCCAATCCTCTCAGTTCACAGTGTAGAGACTAAAATCCAGGCTGGAGAAGGGGCTTGCTAAAGGTCACGCTTACAGTTATTAACAGAGCTGGGCATAGAGCCCTGTTTCCTGACCCCTCTGCCAGCCTCTGGTCCTCAGAGAGCCACATGACAAATGTCTTTCATGGCAGCACAAAGAGCAGTCAATCGCCCAGCTGGTGCCACTGCCTCCCTGTCTGTCCACATTCTCTCGTTGTCCAGAAACTGCTCATATTACAGCAGCTCCCAGGTGGCTCCCAGAGACCTTCCCCTCAGCTAGAGCCATCATCCCCAAGCTACTGCCATAAGTCACACCTTCACTTTCCCATTTGCTAGAGCCAACCTCAACTGCGGCCTGGAGCCACAGCTCCAGTTGTCCTGGGCTGGTGGCCTTTCTGGCTGGGCCTGACATCCCATCCTCACCTTTCACAAAAGCAAGTTCCTTACTACCCCCACTTCCTCCAGTGACACAGCAAAGATCCCGTAGTGAAGGGGCCACATGGCTGCCAGGAATGTGGGGCAGGAGGCTGCCCTTGGTGCTAGAGAGGTCTTAGACAAATTGTTTGCTGCTGCTGCTTCTGCTTCTTCATCATCATCATCATCACATCTCTCTCTCTCTCTCTCTCTCTCTCTCTCTCTCTCTCTCTCTCTCTCTGTCTGTCTGTCTTTGCTGGCTCTGTGATCATGGAAGAAGCAGATACTTCCCTAGTATACCTGAGTCATCCCATCTGTATAGAGGAGGCAATCCACAAGGAACTGAGGAGGCCAGCTCAGCAATGCACAGTTCTCTAAGTCAATACTTCTCAAACTAATCCGCAGGGAATAACCTGGTTGATCTGGTGTAAATGCAGAATCTGAATCAGCAGGTCTGGGGCAGAGCCTGAGATTCTACATTTCTAAAAAGCCCCCAGGGGACACTGATGCTGTGGATCGGATCCATGGTCCACATTTTGAATAGCAAGGATCTAAAGAACCTGGAGACCTGACATCTGGGAATAGCCATGAGGTGTGTGGACCACAGTTTTAAGAAAAGGAACTTCTGCAGCTGGAAAAGCCCTTGGGAATCTGGTGGTAAAATGTCAGAGTTTAGGTCCCAGGAGTTGTGGCCCCTTCCCTGAGGCTGGAGCAATGCTGTGTCTTGCCCCATAGGAGCCAGCTACAGGGCCTGGGTGGAGTCACGTGCTGTGGCTGGTACCATGAGGTAGAAGAAAGGGAAGTGGAGAGGGTGGATGGAAAGGGAGGGGAGAAGTGGAGAAGGGCTTGTCTCATGAGGAGGCTGGGGAGCAGGGGTGTAGACTGGGGGCTTGAACAACACACATTTTTAAAAAACTTTTATTTTGCTGGGCATGGTTGCTCACGCCTGTGATCCCAACACTTTGGAGGCCAAGGAGGGCAGATCACTTGAGGTCAAAAGTCTGAGACCAGCCTGGCCAACATGGTGAAACCCTGTCTCTACTAAAAATACAAAAATTAGTGAAGCGTGGTGGCGCATGCCTGTAGTCCTAGCTATTCCGGGGGCTGAGACAGGAGAATCACTTGAACCCGGGAGGTGGAGTTTGCAGTGAGCCAAGAAAGCGCCACTACACTCCAGCCTGGGTGACAGAGAGAGAGACCCTGTCTCAATCAATCAATCAATCAATCAATCAATCAACACAAATGTTTATTTTAAGTTCAGGGATACACATGCAGGTTTGTTATACAGGTAAACCTGTGACATGGGGGTTTGTTGTGCAGATTATTTCATCACCGAGGTACTAAGCCTAGTACCCATTAGTTATTTTTCCCAAACCTCTCCCTCCTCCTACCCTCCACCCTCTAGGAGGCCCCAGGGTGTGGGGATCCAGTGTCTGTGAGAGTTGGCTTCCTGGTTTACAGATAGCCATCTTCTAACTGTGTCCTCACATCCTCACATGACAGACAGAGAAAGAGAGTGAGAGCGAGTGCTACCAGACACTCACCCTGCTGCAGGCTACAGTGTGGAATGCAGATAGTAGCACAAGACCTGTTTTCTTTGGGCCATGTGTGTATCAAACTGTAAGAGGGACATCAACAATCTGGGGGACTGTCAGAGGAGGGGAGCAACAGGTCAAATGAGGGACACTTGGTAGGGCGGGCATGGACAGCGTGAATACCAGCTTCAAATATCTGCTGGTCTATTGTGAGGTGAAAGGACCAATCTTGTTCTGAATGTGTCCAAGGGGTTGAACCAGCAGCAGTGGGTAAAGTTCATAGAAAGTCTTGATTTAGTTCACTGTAAAGCAGAACTTGTTAAAATTGAAGCTGACCAAAGACGAATTGAACTGCCTCAAGAGGTAGTGAGCTTCCCATTACAGGAAGTATACAAACAGACACTGGATGGATGTACTGCAAAAGCCACTTGTGTCAGCCAGGGTTCCGCCAGAGAAGCAGAACTAGTAGGAGATACATATTAAGAGATGTATTGCAAGGAATTGGCGTATAGGCTGGTAGGGACTGGCTTGGCAAATTTGAGATCCATAGGGCAGGCCATCAAGAAGGAAAGGTTACGGGAGGCTGAGGCGGGAGAATGGCGCAAACCCGGGAGGCGGAGCTTGCAGTGAGCTGAGATCCGGCCACTGCACTCCAGTCCGGGCGACAGAGCGAGACTTCGCCTCAAAAAAAAAAAAAAAAAAAAAAAAAAAAAAAAAAAAAAGAAGGAAAGGTTAGGCTGGGTGCGGTGGCTCATGTCTGTAGTCCCAGCACTTTGGGAGTCAAAGGCGGGTGGATCACTTGAGGTTGGGAGCTCGAGACCAGTCTGGCCAACATGGTGAAACCCTGTCTCTACTAAAAACACAAAAATTAGCTGGGCGTAGAGGTGGGTGCCCATAATCCCAGCTTCTCAGGAGGCTAAGGCAGGAGAATTGCTTGAACCTGGGAGGTGGAGGTTGTAGTGAGCCAAGATTGCACCACTACATTCCAGCCTGGGTGACAGAGTGAGACTCTTGTCTCAAAAAAAAGAAGGGCAGGCTGGAGGTCTCTTCAGTTTGTGGTAAAACTGCTGTCCACAGGCAGAATTTCTTCTTCGAGGGAGCGTCAGCTCTGCTCTTAAGGCTTTCAACTGATTGTATTAGGCCACCCAGATTATCTAGGATAATCTCCCAAACTTAAAGACAACCGATTATGGACTTTAATCACATCTACAGAATGTCTTCACAGCAATCCTAGATTGGCGTTGGATTGAACAACTAGAGGCTTTAGCCTAACCAAGATGACACATCAAAAAGACCATCACACCACCCATATATCCCACTGAGGGTCACAATGAATGGCTTTTAAGTTTCTTCCCAACCCTGAGATGCTTTGATTTCTTGATCTTCAAAGGGGCAGCATGGAGAGTTAGGGCACCCAGAGTGGGACTCAGGAGCGTCCTTGGGGCCCTCAGGCCCTCTAGGTCCCCTTCCAAATCGAATTGGCTTCAGCCTTCCTTTCAGTTCAGTTAACCAAAGATCATTTGAGATGTCCCGAGATCTCCTGTGTGCCAGGCACTATGTGAGGCATCAAGAGAACAAAAAACTCCCAGCACTTTGGGAGGCCGAGACGGGCGGATCACGAGGTCAGGAGATCGAAATCATCCTGGCTAACATGGTGAAACCCCGTCTCTACTAAAAAATATGAAAAACTAGCCGGGCGTGGTGGCGGGCGCCTGTAGTCCCAGCTACTCGGGAGGCTGAGGCAGGAGAATGGCGTAAACTCGGGAGGCGGAGCTTGCAGTGAGCCAAGATCGCGCCACTGTACTCCAGGCTGGGTGACAGAGCAAGACTCCGTCTCAAAAAAAAAAAAAAAAAAAAAAGAGAGAGAGAACAAAAAACTAAGACCTAGAGCCTTCCCCAAGGAGACTTGGGTCTAGTGGAATCCTGAAAAGCACAAGTTGCACGGTGCACATGCTAAATCCAAGTAGAGTGACCCAAAGAGGGGTCTGAGAAGGTGTCCAGGGACAGGCTTGAACGACGAGTGAGGGCTTCAGAAGGTGAAGATCAGCAGCCAGATCTTTCTGGGGTGAGCATGACACAAGCCAGGGCATGAGTGTGCCCAAGGAAAGGCACTCGTGAGCAGACCCTGGAGGGCTCTGGACTCTGGTGGGTGGACTTGAGTGGACAAGCACTGGAAGGCAGAGGATGGGCCCGATCTGTGCGCCCCTGCCTGAGTCCTGACCAGTGAATGCCCCCATGACCCCAGTTAAAGCAGTGAATGCCCTGTGATTCCAGTTGAACCCAAGGGTAATGGTGACCTGAATCCTGATTGCCTCACTTCCCGCCCACCCTGCTTACCCAGCAGCCCACAGTTAGCCCCCAGGGAGTTTTTGGCTACCCTACCCCATTTCCTTTTCTGGGTCAAAGGTCCACTCTGAAACTCACACCAAGCACAGTTTTGTTGACGGCTTGCAGGAGCACAGCAACAGCGCTGAGCTGAAGAGGATGCTGTCATCCAACACTGAGTGCATAGCTTCTGCATGGACAACCCCAGGCCCTGCTCTCAGACCCCTTTTCTCTCCCACACACCCCCCAACAAGTCCTAATTTCTGGATCCCAAGTGTACCCTCCTTGATTTCTGCTCTGGGCTCCGAGGCTTGGCATGGACTCAGTGTCCCTCATCAGGAATGCACAGGGCCTCTCCTAACCACAACTCCGATTCAGAAATAACCATCTTGGAAACATCCTGAGAGTCACATTCCAGCCCACCAGCCATAGGACCATCCGGGGCTTTCTCCAGGGAACTGAACTGTCAGGCCCCAGTGGGGCAGCCTGGGGAGATCTACACAGGCACTCAGACAGGGGCAGGCCCGCTCCTCCAGGACGAGGTCTAGGCCCCCTGCCTGTGCAGAGGAGATTCCCTGGGGCTTTGAGGGCAGACAGTTCCAGGCAGAGTGAGCCTCCGATCAGCGCAACAGATGGATCTGCCCTCGGCTGTTCCACACAGATCTTACACCCAACGTGGAGCAGCCACTCCTCAGGCAGCCTGCCTCTGTTACCAGGGTCATGAACTAAGGTTGGCATTCATCAGGAGGTTACTCTGGACTGAGCCTTTTACAGGTATTACCTCGTCCAATCCTCATGGCTGCCCTAGGAGGGAGGCATTATTTTCTTTCTTTCTCTTCTTTTCTTTCTTTCTTTCTTTCTTTCTTTTTTTTTTTTTTTTTTTTTTTGGAGGCAGGGTCTCACTGTGTCTCCCAGGCTGGAGGAATGCAACCACCATCATGGCTCACTGCAGCCTTGACCTCCCTGACTCAAATGATCCTCCCACCTCAGCCTCCCAAGTAGCTAGAATCACAGGCATGTGCCACCACACCCAGCTAATTTTTAAATTTTAAGTAGAGACAGAGTCTTTCTATGTTGCCCAGGCTTGTCTCAAACTCCTGGGCTCAAGTGATCCTCCCATCTCGGCCTCCCAAAGTTCTGGGATTACAGGTGTGAGCCACTGCGTGTGGCGTGGAGGCAGTATTATAATCCCCATTTTACAGATGAGAACACTGAGCCTCAGGGGGCTGGGGGATGTGTCCAAAGTCATGCAGCTGGCAAATGGCAGAACAGGGATATGTTAAACACTCGGTCATCGAGTGTCTCTTCTGAGCCTCATATCAACCCCAAGGTGTAGGCATCATTATTCCTATTTTGCCAACAAAGAAATTGGACTTGAGAGATAAGGTCACTTCCTGCAATCAAGGGCCAGTGAATGTGGGAGCCAGAGTCCAGTCCAGACTTCCCAACCTTAACACTGAGCTTCTCCCCTGCCCACCCCAACCACGAGTGCCCTTGCCCCCTTGACAGTGGCAGAAAACAGGTCATTCCCATAGTAAGGATGTTAGAGATGTCACAGAGGGTTGTGTCAGCCTATGAGGGGCAAAAAGGCAGTCTCGGGGGCAGGGGCAGTTGTCACAGAATGGCTTTGGTTCCCAGCCTTTGTCCATACCATCCCCCAGATGGGAATCTGAGACTAGAATGGGAACAGAGTGACAGTTCTTAACAGTGGCCACTGAGTGGAGAGGGGGCCTTGCTGAGGGTGACTTGTGCAACTCACCTGCTCCCTGGTATGGAGATGGGGGGGTGGGGGGCAGGTCAGACGACCCTTGTGTGCTGAGTAGGGAAGTTGTCCCTATAGCAGCAGTTGCTGGAGCCAGAGTCATGAGTATGAGGACCCTGCCCACGGGAGTTAATTCATTAGGGCTGAGGTGAGCCCAGGAGGCTTCAAGTCCGAAGGACCCCCCCGGCGATTGGAATCTGCAGCCTGGATGGGGATGATGGAGAAGAGAGCTTGTTGGGATCTGCATTCCATACTTGGGAGGCTGGGCCACTCACCAGCTGCTAGAATTTTCTTTCTGGCTGTCCTTGGTGTCTCAGAAACATGAAAAGGTGGCTGAGGAAGATCTTTGCTCATTCTCAAGCCAAAGCTCCCAGGGTGAGCCAGGTGACCAAGACATCAGGAGTCAGTGGGTGGCCCCAGGAGAAGGTTGTTTCCCCTGCCCCCAGAGGAGGATCAGAGAGGGCCTCAGTAGGGTTCCTGGGGTCCTGGGGACAGGCTGTGTCTTTCACTTCATGGCTTTAGTTCTCACTGCCTGCTCTCAAACAACCCCAGGGAAGGGGGTCAGACCAGGGGAGGCCCCCTCCACTGGGAACAAATCTCAGGTTGCGGCCAGGCTGAGCCAGGGTGCACCCCTCTGCAGCGTGAGTTTGAGTCATGGGTTTTCCACCGTGAGGGTCAGACAATGTAAGACCCTCCAGGGCTTCCCAGGGCTCTGGAGCAGGGGCCCTTCTTGTCCTTAGTCCACTTTCAGGAGGGGCCAGAGAGAGAAAACCTGGAACCAAACTCAGTGGCAGCCCTCCTCTTGCATGCCGTGCCCAGCTCAGTGCCCTGGAGTCCCAAGCACTCATCTGCCCAGGCTCCAAAGAGGCTGTGCTGTCTCCTGCCTGCTTCCAGGGTATGGGCCAGCGAACTCGTAGAGACAGGCATCGTGTCCTTTCTTGGAGCTGTGACTGGGCCAAGGAAAGAGAGGATCCAGCCTCCTCCACTCCTCCTCTGCTCCCACCTGGCTGTGAAACCTGGGACGAGTCATACCTGCCCCTGGCCTTGTCTGTGAGGGACTGGGCTGGTGGCATCTAAAGCCCTTCCAGTTGGGGCCATCTCTGTTGCACCTGCCCTGGCCTCCCCTCCATCCCTCCTGAGCAGCATGCTACCCAGGATTACGCTCTTGTCCCCGCTTCACCCCATGCTGTCCGAGCCCTGGAGGGACTTCCTCTGTGTCCAGTCCCAAGAATAGAGCTCTGTCGAGGACCTCCAACTCACCCCTTTCTGGAAAGAGAGCATTTTTGAGTGTGGCTGAGGTCCTGCTTATCAACACAGCGAGTCCACTGCCCCAGCCCCTGGGGCTGCTGGAATGCAGGAGCCTCCCACCCGGACAGGGTCAGCTGCTCATGGCTCCCACAGTAGTCCCTGGAATGGAGTGCGGGAGGGAGCACTGGTGCTGAGGGCAGGCTGATCCCAGCCCCTGCCTTCTGACAGGGAGTGGCCAGGAGCGAGGCTGCAGACACAGCTTTGTTGCACCCCAGCCGGCCCAGGATGAGTGAACTGGCGGCCAGTCCTGCCATCCAGGCCTTGGGCTTGCTCCAAGGCTGCCAGGACCGGGAGCTGTGTTCTGCTCATGCACCAACCTTCAACATCTCACCTTGACTAGCAACCCGCTGGATCTTCTCAGGATCAAGGCTTAGCCCTGGGGCTCCCCACTGTGGTTTGATCACTCAGAATGTTTTGGGGCATGGTATGATTCCCTGCTGCAGAGCCTACACAGACATGTATTCAACCTTTGGCCAGGATGGGATGAGTTCACGGTGCTGCTGTTGGTCCGCACCTGCAGAGTAGAGGCTCAGGCAGACAGCAGATAGCATTCTAGCAATTCCTAGAGTCCTGCAGATGCTTCAGATTCTTTGAGAACCACTGATGCAGCCCAATCCTTCTCTCTTCCAGATGAGGGGATGAGACCCAAGGCAGGGTGCAGGGGAGATGGGCAGTGGCGTGGCCCCACTACACAGCAGTCCAGTGACAAAGCAGTCTTCGAACTCAGGCCCGCGACTCTCTACTCCCCTCAGGCACCCACATAGTCATTTCTCCACTCACTCGGCCTCTCTGAACATCTTCCCTGTGTCAGGCCCCATTCTAGGCCCCAGGGACTCAGCAGGGAAAAAGAGCAGCCCCTGTTCTCATGGGGCCATTTTAAAGGAAGTAGAGAGTCAACAAACTAAATTATGTTGTAAAAAATAAACAACATCATCTCAATGGTAATAAGTGCCAGCAAGACAAGAAAGCCCGGGGATGAGAGAGAGAGGGAGAGTTGCCTTCTAGGAGGGGCCTGTAGAAGGCAGAGGTTGGGGAACGGACTTCTGGGCAGGGGAAGAGCAGATGCAAAGGCTCAAGCAAGCCAGTGCTGGGTGGGTTGAGGAACAGGAGCAGTGTGGCTGTGGCATGCTGAGTCAAGTGGCGAGAAGAGGCGGAAATCTGTAAGGGCTGGACCTTGCAGGGCCATGGAGACCGTGGTCAAGAGTTTGGATTTTTGGCTGGGTACAGTGGCTCACACCTGTAATCCCAGCACTTTGAGACGCTGAGGCAGGAGGATCACCTGAGGTCAGGAGTTCGAGATCAGCCTGGCCAACATGGTGAAACCCTGTCTCTACTAAAAGAAATACAAAAAAATTAGCCAAGGGTGGGGGCATGTGCCTGTAATCCCAGCTACTCAGGAGGCTGAGGCACGAGAATCTCTTGAACCTTGGAGGAGGAGGTTGCAGTGAGCCGAGATCACGCCATTGCACTCCAGCCTGGGCAACAAGAGCAAAAATTCCATCTCAAAAATAAAAAATAAAAATAAAAGAATTTGGACTTTTAAGAATGATAGAAGTCACTGGAAGGTTCTAAGTGGATTGTGATGTGACATGACTTAAATTTTTACAAGAGCACTCTAGTTGCTCTGCAAAGATCGGACGGTGGCAGTGCAAAGCAAAAGCAGGGAGATTGCCAGGCCACAAGTCACCAGGCCACCCGCAGGTCAACCCTTCCAAAGGGAGGATGGTGGTGGACTGGAGCAGGGTGGTGGCAGTGGAAGCAGAGCTCGTGGGTGGATTGAGTTATGTTTGAGAGGCAGAGGAGACAGGACTTGCTGATGGTAGGATCCATATGTTAGAGCGAGGGCTGTAGGAGTCAGGGGAAGAGAACAATCGAGAATGGTCCTCAGTTTTTGACCTGAGCAACGAGGTGGAGGATGTGCATTTACTAGATGGAAAAGAACACCCAGAGGGTAGAGACTCAAGACTTCTGTTTCGGATACCTAGCTTAATTTTGAGATGCTCATTTCAAATCCATGAAGGCAGTTAGACAGATAAGTCTGCAGCTCCAGGGAGAAGTCAAAGCTGAGATATCAACTCAGGAGTTATCAGACAGAAATAATATTGAAAGTCATGCGCCAGATGAGATCAGCTGGGAAGGGGGTAGAGCTGGCAAGAAGAGCAGAGGGCCCAGCCCTTCCTCCAGTGCTGGGAGGTCAAGCAAGGAAAGGAGGCTGCCAGGAGACAGGAAGGAGACCTGGGCACTGTGGCAGCCCCGAGGCCAGGGGGAGTGTTTCCAGAGAGAGAACAGTCACCCAAGCTGGCCACTGCTGGGAGATCAAATAGGATGGAAACCACCAGTAGATCTGCAGCATGGCGGCCACTGGAGACACTGGCCATGAAAGCAGTGCAACGTTCAACAGCTTGCTCCAGGAGCGAGGCAAGGGGAGGGTGGTGGGAGTCGGCCTGAGATGGAACAGAGAGGCCAGATTGCAGGAGAGGCAGAGAAAGAGCAACTATACCGCAGCTCGCCCTATTTTCAGGCCTTTCTGTAAATGCTTCACACCCTCCCCCTACAGAGACCCACGAGGGAGTTAGCCTTATATCCCTCAAGCAAATGAGGCCTGAGGCCCAGCAGGGCGATGGGCCCAGGGCTACTGCCAGGAAGCCGAGTCCAGGCCTGTCTGACTCCAAAGCCCCCACTCTTCCTCAGCAGCCCCTCGCCCCAGCCCCACGAACTCCGCCTGCCTTACCCTGCCACCGCCTTCCACATTCCCTCTCACCTCATCCATCCTTGTCCTTTGATCATTTCTGTCAGCTTCCAACAGTCTTGGCCTCTGCCTCCCTCCTCTGGGAAAGCTCTGCTTTTTCTCTTTGATCCTGCACGTCTGTCCTCTGCTGCGTCCTCAGCTGGGCCCCATGTCCCTCCCACCCTGTCCTTGCAAGATGTTCCCGCACTCTCTGCCAAGGGTGGAGGGCTGAAGAGTAACCAAGAGCTTTGTGGGGAAACCCAGGCCTGCGAGACAGGAGTGTGGCCCCTGTCCCCCGACTGCTCTTTGAGAAAGAGTTTGGGGCTCTTTGGGCCTGGTTGGGCTCAGCACAGAGGCCCAGAGATGAGACGCAAGCGCACAGTCCACGGATGCCTCCGGAGGCAGCCAGGAGCGAGCCGGCAGGGCCGTGCCTCCTAACCCTGATGGGTCAAGAAGGGCCTCAGTGCTTCTCGAGAAGGGGGCAGACGAAGAGCAGTGGGCCGGAGTCCTAAATAGGAAGAGGTAGCCAGCAACACCTACCGGTGCCTGTGACCACTACCACACAAGCTTCAGAGAAGAGGGGATGGGCTTGGGAACTCAAAGTCCCTTTTGGAGCCAGGTGACTCTAGAGGGAAGTCATGTGCAAGGCTCACAGACAGTGTAGGGGGAAAGAGGGAAGCCCTGGCAGGAGCTGGGGGCCTGCCCAGCCTGGCTCCCCTTCCCGACTCTGGTCTCTGGGATAAAGGAGGCTGTCTGGGATGCCTTTAGCAGCCTCCAGCTCTGACCCTTGGGATTCTGACGCCTTGGGATTCTGAGGCTCTGCTGCTCCCAGCTTCTCTGGGAGGGCCTGGCACCCGATTCTCAACTGGAAGAGATGAATAGAGCAGACCTAACACCCAGACACCACGGAGGTCCAGCCACTCTCCCGAAAGCCTGACAGGGGGCTGCAGTAGTAATTAGCTCCCCACATATCCCCAGGGTTATTTTTGTCTCATTCTCCCCTGGTTTATTTTTAAAGTAACACTGGCACGTGGCTGGCCGGCTGCCCTTCCCAGGTGCCTGTGCCAATTTGGGCCAGGAATGTAGCAGGGCAAGATGTGCCCCTCCCTCACGGTCCCGCCCTGAGTGCCGGAGCTAACTGGCCCTCACTGGCTCCAGGGGGCTTCTTGCTGCACTGAAGCTCGGAGTCCAGCCTGTGGTGAACAGGTGGGCTGGAGGCAGAAGACCGCTGGGGAAGACCCCTGGGAAATTCCCACGTGTCCGTCATGACGCTGATACACCTGTTGCATGACCTTGACCAAGTCACCTCACCTGTCCCAGCCTCGCCTCCTCATTTCTCAGTGGGATAAGTGAAAGTGACATTGCCTTACTCACTGTGAAAACACTCTGAAGTGTGCAATAAACTGAACTGGTGCACAGACATCAAGGAACAGCGTGATTAACCCTGGTACAAGCATGCTGCCCCGCATTCTCCCACTAAGTCCCCTCCAAGGCACATCTTTCTCCCTAGAGGAGTCACTTCCAGTCTGGAAGGCTCCTCTCCCATTTCTCCCTTTCCCACCAGCCCTGAGACCTGCCCTCCACATTTTCCGTTTGTTTGAACCCTAATCCAGGCTGCCTGGGGTGAAGGGAGATAGTACAGGGGAGACAGTATGAGAGAGAACCTAGCTCTGCATTACTTGCTGCGTGATCTTGAGCAACTACTTGACCTCTCTGTGGCTCAATTCCTGCATCTTCAAATGGGGATAATAATAACACATATTGATAGGGTCTTTTGAAGATTATGCAACGTACGTATATGAGCTCGCTTAGAGCAGTGCCTGGCACGTAGTAAGCGCTCTATAAATGTTAGCTAGTATTGTTTTGAATAGGAGAGGAGGATCAGTGACAGAGGCATTTAATCATTCGAATAAAGTCAAGTGCAGGGAAAGCCAGCTTGCCCAGATTCCATATCGGGGCTGGGGGGAGGGAACAGCGTAGCACTGTAAGCAGCAGCTGGAGGGAGCTGGGTCCTGGGGAGACTGCCTGGGTCCTGGGGAGGCTGCCCAGCTTGGAACTCTTGGCACCATAAAAAGCAAGCTCAGGACACCAGTGCATAAACAGGCAGATCACAGAAGCCAGGAAGTCACTCTCCTCTTATACCCTGGCCTGGCTGATCTCTTGCCGATGTTGCACTGTGAACAGTGGGTGCAAACAGAGAAGCTGGAGGGCTTCAGGGTGGTCGAGGCCACTGGAAAGGCTGGAAAATCAGAGGTCAGAAGAGAGCAGCAAGCCCAGGGCGAATCAGGTCTCAGAAACAGGCTGGGGCAGGCAGTTGCCTCCCTGTCTCCATGTAAAGGGCAGTGTCCCCAAGGATGGGGACAGCTGTTTGCTGTCTCCACAGAGGACAGACTGAGTCAAGCGGCCGAATCCTCATTCGCTTCATTCTGCAGAAAGAGCATTTCCTATAGAGTGCAGGGTTGAGTGAGTATGTTTCTATGGAGAGTGATGGAATCTTACCCTCCTAGAAAAGTCTGTCCCCTTGGCTGGAGAGAAGGGGAGGCTGAATTCAGTGGCTTCTTTAGATCCCTAAGGACCTGGAGCTTGTGAGAACAATGGGAGGAGTGGGAGGCCCAGAGGCAAGGTCCTGTGAGGTGCTCCCTCTCCCGTCCCCCTTCCCTGGGTCTGTCCACCCTGTAATCTATCGGGATGGTGGGCAGAGGTGTGCCCAGAGGCCACAGTGGGGGAGAGGCTGGGTGTTGGAGTGTGTGCGTGGGGAGGGGGGAGTGCGCACACACATGTAAATGTTGGGGGTGGGGACCCCATGTCTGCAGGCTGGCTCCGAGGGAGAGAAGGTCCCAGCAGCTGCCTCCAGGCTGAAGTCCCTGTTGCCTGGAGTCCCTCTCTCCCTGGGCACTATGCCAGCCTACACCATCTGAGCTCCTGAGCCCTGGGGAGGGTGCTGAGCCTAAGAAAAGCCTCCTTTCACATCTCCTGGCATCTGCTTCCAAATTTTCTGCCAGCCCAGAGCTGTCTGGGCCATGACCAGAAAGGAGAGTGAGGAGCAGAAGATGGAGATGGGGCCACACACACCCCAAACTCCCCCCACCACACCCAACCCATTCATCAAGACTAGCTTCGTGGATCTGCTAGTTTTCCACTGTGGGCACTGGGCAAGCAGGCCAGTAAGAGAGGGGCCATCTCCACGCAAAACCTAATACCCTGGCAGACGGTGGTAAGCACAGAAGATGCCATTCTCCAGGGAGACAGCGGAAGGAGGAGGCAGCCCTGGGCCTTTCACTGGAGACCAGAAGAGATGAGGGAGGGAAGTCAGGGCAGCAGCGACTCCAGTGACTCTGCAGCAGCGGAAGTGCTCAGAGGGGAGGCATGGGACAGATGAGACCAGAAATGGTGAGGGAATCAGGAGACGGCAGGCAAGTAGGGCGGGATCAGGTGGTGGATGGAGAGTCCACTTGCTGACCAGGAAACCCCCAGACTGTACTGTGTGGACTTGGGGAACTAAGGAAGGTTTCTGAGTGGTGAATGGCAACACAGAGCTGGGCTTAGAAACACATATGTGGGCCGGACGTGGTGGTTCACTTATCCCAGCACTTTGGGAAGCCAAGGCAAGCGGATCCCTTGAGGTCAGGAGTTCAAGACCAGCCTGGCCAACATGGTGAAACCCATCTCTACTAAAAAAAAAAAAAAATACAAAAAATTATCTGAGTGTGCAATCCCAACTGCTTGGGAGGCTGAGACAGGAGAATTGCTTGAACCCAGGAGGCAGAGGTTGCAGTGAGCTGGAGGTTGCAGTGAGCCAAGATCGTACCACCAGCCTGGGCAAGAAAGTGAGAATCCGTCTCAAAAAAAAAAGGGCAGGGTGCTGTGACTCACACTTGTAATCCCAGCACTTTGGGAGGCCAAGGTGGGTGGATCACTTGAGGTCAGGAGTTTGCGACCAGCCTGGCCCACATGGTGAAACCCTGTCTCTACTAAAAATACAAAAATTAGCCGGGCGTGGTAGTGGGCGCCTGTAATCCCAGCTGCTCTGGAGGCTGAGGCAGGAGAATTGCTTGAATCCAAGAGGCAGAGGTTGCAGTGAGCCGAGATCGTGCCATTGCACTCCAGCCTGAGCAACAGTGCAAAAACTCTCTCAAAGAAAGAAAAAGAAAAAGAAAGAAACATGCATTTGTTAACAACAGCTCCTACTTTGTGAGACCCTCCATATGCCAAGCTTGTACTGGACATGTTATTTTACATGCTGTCTTCTAACCCCAAGCTCCCCCAGCTGCCTAGCAAGAGATGGGCTCAGAGAGGCAGTGTAGGTGGAGGGGAAGCAGCAGGCCTGGAATCAAGAGGCTGGGGTCCCAGGTCCAGCTCAGGAGCGGCAACTGCGGGTGACACGCCCAATCTTTCCAGGCTTCGGTGTCCCCAACTGTTGAACGGACACCACCCCTCCCAGTGAGCCACAGGGATTCAACAGAAATGGCCCTGCACTGCTCGCTATGCTGGGGACCCCTGGGACAAAGTGCTTGGGGACTGGGGCCCTCTGTCTGGAGTGGCTGGGGCATAGAGAGGGCACAGTACCCCTTTGGACCACAGCAAGTATAGGGGACTTCTGAAAGGAAATAGTGCCACACAGCCAATGTCAAAGGCCAGCAGGCAGAAGCCCAGGCCTCTCCCTCCCGTCCCTCAGGCTGCATTGTTCCTGTCTCTGCCTTGCTCTGCCATTCTCGGACTTTTCTTCCCCTGTAACTGACCTGCATGTGGCTTTGGCTCACCCTGGTCCCTGCTAGGACTCACCTCTTTCTAACCCTGCAGCTCAGCTCCTCACAGCTGACCCAGCCCCTTGGCCCCGCATCACAATTCCTGGAAGAGAGAATGTGAATTGCTAAGCCCAGCCAAGTCCTCTCAGCCCAGGTGTCCAATCCTGGTCCAATCTGCTCTGGTGCCAGGGTGACATGGTACAAAGGGGCTGCCTAGGTACACCCTTGACTAGGGTTGTTGTAGGACAGACAATTCCAAAGAGGTAGAAGTGGGCAGGCCCTGCAACTATGCCCACCACAGACAGCCTGGAGCCCTGACCCCTGCACTCCAGCATCCCCCTCTCACCTCCTGCTCTGTCTGGCTCAGGGCCACACTGACGCATCCCTAGGACAGAAAAGTCTGGCTACCCAACCTCAGGGTGCATCTACCTGGCAGAAAGCAGGGTGGGGCTGGCTCAGGAGAGAGGGGCTTTGGCTAGGAAGGCCTCTTCCATCCTCACATAGTTTGAGCACCTGCTGTATGCAGGGCACCAAGACTGCAAGGCCAGGTTCTGCCTTGAGCGGAGTACAGCGGTCTTGGGATGTTGGCCTGTTGGACATACTTTCTATGTGCTTTGACAAAGAGAGTGGTCCTGGGGACATCTAAGGGAGTCAGACAAGGTTGAATCCTACCTTTGCCAATTTTTATCTGTGTGACCTTGGGCCAGCAGTGCCTAACCTTCCTGAAACTTAGTTTCTCCATCAAAAAGGAGCAAATCATAGCCACCTTCAGGTCACGGGGAACATTAGGGATAGCAAATGTGAGGGCATCCAGGTTCCCTGCCACCATTGCCACTGTTCGCAGAGGTTCCCATAGCACAGGCTCCACTCCGGCGCGTGAATGCCTCACTTTCTCACCCTTACTTTCTACACTCCATCCTCTGCATTCCCACCTGCAGCCCAGACTCAGCTGCACAGAGGGGAGGCCAGCAGGAGAGCACCCACCCAGGGGTCCAGGCCTGAGCCCTGACCACCTCCCAAAAGGCTTGTCCAGTGCCCAGCACCCCTCCGTGTGAGCCAGCCCTCATCCCCCGTGCTGTGTAGGCAGACTTGACTAAAAGGAGCTTTGCTCATAGAGGCACCGCTGTGCATAAGGAGATGGGTAAATAGGCCAGCCAGTGCCTGCCAAGAGAGGCCCACCGAGGGGCAGAGATGGATGTCACGTGGGGAGAGCAGAGGAGGCTCCTGGGGCCACAGCAGGAAGGAGGCTTCCTGGGGGAAGGCAAGGTGCAGGGGGAGGAACAGCAGCTAGCACTGCATCAACGTAGGAGAGGTGCTGAGTGTTGAGAAAGGAAGGGAGGTCTCTGCACTAACTCTATAAATCTGACACTGTTCTAAAATTTAAAAGTTGGTTTTAAAAAATAGTAAGTGGCAAACAAACCAGAAAAGAAAGAAAGAAGGAGGAAAAGAGAGAGTGTAGCCTCAGACATTGACCATGATCCAATCTGTAGTGACAAGCAGTGACAAGCAGCTCCGCACACCAGCCAGGTGTTCACACCAACCCTGAACAATGTTTCCAGGTGTCCAGGGTCATCTTCCGAGGCTGCGAGAAGTGGAAAATGCCATGCTTCCAGCCACAGGAACACTGGCAAGATGCCCAGGCCTTCTGGCTCCCTTTCCAGGTTCCTGGGTCCCGCCTTCACCAAAGGGGCCCCTCTGGCATAGACGTAGTATATCCTGGGGCAAATTGTTGCTCAGAGCCATTTCTCACCTGTCTGCTGGCAATTGTTTTAGAATAGTTTCAGATTTCTAGAGTTACTGCAAAGACCTCCCTGCCTTTCTCAACAAATCTCTGTTCCCAGAGGGCAAGATCCAGCTGGCCTGTCTCTGCAGCCTCTCCCGCACTTAGCCTAGTGCCTGGCACAGAGTAGTAGGTGCTTAAGAAATGTTTGCTCAATTAATTAATTAAGACAAGCTAAGAGGGAATAAAGTCATTTTCGCCTTGCTGATTTTCCAGATGATATTCTTGAGACGAGCCAAGTGCTGCAGCCTCCCTGGGGACCCTGCTTCCCGCTCAGCCTCCCCAGGTGCCACAGCTCCCTCTGCCAGAGGCGGGATGTCTTATTCCAGGGCTGGCCATGAGCCCCCAACAACCTGTGGCCAGCCTCAGCCTGCAGCCTCCTGCCATTTGGCTCAGGCCAGTGGATGGGTCCTCTGTGGAGACCCAGTGCACTCTCAGGCCCAACTGCTGTGGGGAGGGGTTGGACAGGAAGGAAGAGGAAGCAGAGATGGAGAGAGCACCCGCCTGCCTGCCCTCCCCAGGCCATCACTTTCCAGAACAACCTTAAGAGAAGGGATGCAGGCAGGATGCAGTGGCTCCAGTCTGTAATCCCAGCACTTTAGGAGGCCGAGGCAGATGGATCACTTGAGGCCGAGGCAGGTGGATCACAGGAGTTGGAGACAAGCCTGGCCAACATGGCAAAACCCTGCCTCTACTAAAAACACAAAAATCAGCCAGGAGTGGTGGCACACACCTGTAATTCCAGCTACTCAGGAGGATAAGGCAGGAGAATCGCCTGAACCCAGGAGGCAGAGGTTGCAGTGAGCCAAGATCATGCCACTGCACTCCAGCCTGGGTGACAGAGTGAGACTCCCTCCCAAAAAAAAAAAAAAAAAAAAAAGGAGGGATGCATCAAGGTCCCCTAAGACGGGCCATGGACCCTGATCCCTGGGTCCTAGCCCAGAGGCCCTGAAGGCCACATACCTGTGTGGCCTTGTCCAAATCACCAGCCACTCAGCCCAGTCTCCTTAGCTGGAAAGCCAGGGCACTTACCTTCCAGAATTCAGCATCCATTCAACTAACATTAGTTAGACTGGACAAGGTGACAGGCCTGAACTTGTCCCCTGGCTCAGACATTCACTAACTGTGTGGACTTGAATGAGTCATGAAAACTTTCTGTGTCTCAGTTTTCTTATCTGCAAAGTGGACATAATACTTATCTAAAATTTTTGTGGAAACTAAATAATGAGCAGAAAGCACTTAGTACAGTGTACAGTGTCTGGAATACAAGTGCTTAATAAATGTGAGTTTTATTATTACTACTGCTGCTGTTGTTGTTACCACCACCATTAGCTGCTGTGTGCCAGGCACTGAGCCACTAAGAAGTACAAGGCAGTACCCCTGCCCTCCACAGCCTCTGCATGCAGACTTACAGGACAAAATGAGACCCAAAATAAAAAGCAGCAGCAGCTAAATAAATGAAAGAAAGCAAAGGTTCAAGGCCCCAGGATCCTGGTCTCCAGCATGAGATGAGTGGCAGGGAGCAGGGGAGAAGCTGGGTACCAGCATGATTCCCAAATGCTCTGGCTTGTCTCGGCATGGGAGACTCAGGCAGGGACACATAGCCATCTCCTCCCTGACTCCACGTGCCCCTGAGGGCCGGGAGGGTGTAAGGGGCCGGGTCAGGGATTTTCCACCTAGCTCTGTCTGCCCCTCCACTTCAGCTGGGGAATGTTACAATGAGAGCTGGGCTGGCCAGGCCGGCCCCAGGTCCCTCACCCTCTCCACAGCATCTGATCAGTGCCCACCAGTACTGTCAGTCTGGCACACACCCAAATGCCCAGTGTCATTGCTTTGGGCAGCTGACATTCCCAGTGGCCTTTGTTTGACTGAAACTACTGCAGTCTCCACTGTTTGTGGGGGAGAGAACGTGGCCCTCTGAAAGCCCACAGTCCTAGAACGCTGAAGGGCCTCATGGACGGCTTCTAATTTCTTCAAGTCCCAGAGGAAGCGCTCAAGGCCTAGAGAGGGGCAGCTTCTTGCCTAGGATCACGCAGCGGCACAACTGAACCACACCCCAGGTCTTCTGACTTCCCTCTTGGTGTAAAGAGTCCCAGGGTAGCCAAGTGCAGCAGAAAAAAACTGCCTTTGAATTTCAAGTTTGATTCTAGCACTTACGGCCTGAGATAAAACGCTGTCTCTCTGAGCCTCAGGTTCCACATCTGTAAAATAGGAATAATAGCACCTCCTCTAAAGGACAGCAATGCAAGCGCAAACAATAGAATGTACAGAGATTGCTTTGTAAATGATAAGGTCCTGCACAA
The DNA here is from genome assembly GCF_007565055.1 of Rhinopithecus roxellana. Classification (NCBI taxonomy): domain Eukaryota; kingdom Metazoa; phylum Chordata; class Mammalia; order Primates; family Cercopithecidae; genus Rhinopithecus; species Rhinopithecus roxellana. The sequence goes on from NC_044565.1 coordinate 68,670,469, forward strand.
ATGAAATACAAGGGATTATTATTCTAGAACTCGGAGCACAGCACATATTAAGAACTCAAAAACACCTGCTGGTTGGAGTGGAGGAATGTTTGAAGGATGATGAGTAATGAACAAAGGGCCCCTGGAGCACTGATTTGTTTAGGTGGGTGAGATCAGGGAAAGCTTCAGAGAGAGGGTGACTTTTGAAATGGGCTTTGATGGAGGAGTAGAAGCCCAACAGGCAGAACAAAGAGCACGAGCAGTGTCCAGAAATGTGGAAAGGGGCCCTCCCAAGAGCTGCTGACACCATGTCCACAGCCAGGTTTAGGCACTAGACCCTGCTCAAAATGTACCCCTCTCCTTGGGGCCTCTGCATGGTACATGGAATAGGAGGAACTAGAAATTTATTCAATGCTAAAATACAACTTTTCAGGGAAGAAGAGACATTAGGGATCTTCTAATCTAACTTCTCTTTTGAAGGTAGGAAAATTAAGATAAGAAAACTGATTCAGATATAAGTCTCAGGGAGCTGACGTGGCTTAATACACCCTGCAGTAGGCTTAGCAAACTAGGGCCTATGGACTGAATCTGGCCCACCACCTGTTGCTGTCAATAAAGTTTTATTGGAACACTACATTTGCCATGTTCATTGTCACATAGTATCCATGGCTGCTTTCTTGGTTCTATGACAGAGTTGAGTAGTTGCAAAAGACCATAGACTCATAAAGCCTAAAGCATTTACTATCTGGCCCTTTACAGGAAACAGTTTGCTGACCCCTGTCATACAGCAAGGTAATAGCAGAACTAGGATGGTAGCCAGGCCTCCTGACTCCTAGTGCTTTGTAATTCCTGTGCACCATCACCCTCTGGGCCCTACCCTGCCCCCATAACACTGCCCACAGGGTGAGATTTCAGGCAGCCAGACTCTGGGCCCACACCTAGGCTGGCCTCTGCTGCTCCTCAGACCCAACAGGGCTTCCAGTTGGGAGCAGCTCATTCCCTTTTGGGGATTGTGGCAAGGCAATGCCAACACACCTGTTTCTCCTCAATGGGCTCAACAGGAAAGGCCGGGGCGTGTAAATGTGTAAGACTCGGGCCAGCCAGATGCCAGCGTCATGGACAGGGCCTTGAAAAAAGCATGTGGGGGAGAACTGGCACCTCAGCCATCCGCAAAGAGGGCCAAGTCCACTTTAAATTGTGCTGTGGAATTCCTTTCTCAATGCCAGGCTGTTCCTGGTGGATTCATTTAATTAAAACCCCACCAGATCCAATCTGTTAGAAGCTCTGAGCTCACAGATGCCCTGTCCAGCTGGTCATGAGGATGCAGACAGGCCACAGGCCCGGGCCATGGCACCTGGCTCGGTGGCTGGCTTAGAACAGGCCCCACCAGCCCCAGGTCAGGGCCCTGCCCAGGACCCCCAGGATAACTGGCTGGTGGTGTGGCATTGCCCCCTTTAGGCCTCACTCTCTGCTTATCCTCTCTGTCTCCATTCTGTTCAAACCTCAGGCTCATCTCTGATGCCTCCCTCTCCCTCAGTCATTCATTCAACAGAACTTGATGAAGCAGCAGCTCTGTGCCAAGCCCCCTTCCAGGTGTGGGGGATCGAGTAGCAAACAAAAGAGACGAGAACCCCTGTCCTCGTGGGGCTTACAGTTTCACCCATGAAAGCAGGGCATCCCACACACTGCGCATCCACTCTCCTCCCCTCGCCCCTTCCTCTCCTCTCTTTTCTCAGCCCCTTGCCCCTACCTCCTCCGCTCATCCCGAACTCTTGGATCCTCCGCTTCCCTCTAGCTCAGGCCTGAGCACTTGACAACTAGACCATGCAGAGGCCCCCAGTGGATCCTCCTGCCGCCGTCTCCCCTGCTCAGGAGCCATCCATGGCTCCTCATTGCCTTAAAATGAAGACTTCATTCCTGAACCTACCCTTGAAATCTCCTCAAATTTTGGCCCCTTCCCACCTTGACAGTCTTTACTTTTCAACTGTACTTCCTGCTCCAAGAACGCTGGAAGAACTTGTGCTGTTTTTAGGTTTATAATATTCATCGTTTTCTACTTACAAAAGTAATAGGTTTTTTGCAGTGTAGAATTTATAAGAGGAAAGTTAAAATTAATCATGAGCCCATTATTCAGAGATAAGCTATGTGAGCTTTAGAATATTTCCTTACAGCTGTATATGTGTGTGTACACATACAAAATGTATATGTGTATATGCATTTTTTTTTTTTTTTTGAAAGAGGGTCTCCCTCTGTCACCCAGGCTGGAGTGTAGTGGTGCGATAATGGCTCACCACAGCCTCGACCTCCCAGGCTCAAGTGATCCTCCCACCTCAGACTCTCGAGTAGCTGGGACCACAAGCACACGCCACCATGCCTAGCTAATTTTTTGTTTTTTCTAGAGATGGGTCTCACTGTGTTGCCCAGGTTGGTCTCGGATTCCTGGGTTCAAGTGATCCTCCCACCTCAGCCTCCCCAAGTGCTGGGTTTACAGGGATGAACGAGTGTGCCCAGCCACATTTTTCATATTTTCGTATTAGTATGGGATCCCACAATATAGAAAGCATTGTCTCTTACCCTTTTAATTTAACATGATGTGGTAGTTTTCTATGTGATCAAGAGACTTCTCAAGAACTGCACTTTAATGGTCGCACAATATTCCATCACATAAATATACCTTAATATGTTTAACCAAACCCTATTGGTGGATATTTGGACTGTTTACAATTTTTCACAATGAAAATGCTGCTATAAACATGCTTGTTCATAAATCTTTGTTCTGATCTCTGGTTATTTTCCGAGCAGAGATTCCTAGAAGTGGCAACACAGGGATACCGGGTAGACACATTTCTAAGCTTCTGGATGCGTATCATGCAGCTGCCTTTCTGAAAGAGTCCGCTGGCCCCCACCCCATTCCCATTTGTGAGCACACCCACCAGTCCCATGCAGGTCTATTTTTTCTGACCTTAGCACATCACGTGTCATCCTAACATTGTATCCTTGCCTCAGTAGCTTCCCTCATCGGAACCCTGCCTTTCCTATCCACCCTTCAGAGCTCAGAGTAAATGTCACCGCCTCCATGAAGCCCTCCCTGACACCCCAACCAAAGTCTCTATCTCCAGCCCTCCTTCAGCCTGTCTTAAATCCCTCCTAAAACATTTCCCACCTTTGCCATGCATTTTAATAATTTGTGTAATAATAACCTCTGCTTTATACAGGGCACTGAAGTTTTCAAAGTGCTTCCACTGAGAGGTTTCATTTGATTCAATCCCAAATGGAAAGTGTTTTGAGGTCAGGGACCTCATCAATAGATCATCTAGGTCTATTTCTCCTGGCCACATCACCAATTCAAGTCCAGCACAACCTCAAGCTAGCCCTTGTGTAACAGAAGTGTTTAGCCAGCCTTTGTTATTCCCTGGCCTATCAGAACAGACTTCAGGATGCTCCCTTCTGCAGCATGGGGCAGTGAAAGATGACATGAGGGCCCTGGATTCCAGTCCTAGCTGTGTCACTGAGTTTCTGTGACCTTGGGCTAGTCTCTGCTCCTCTCTCAGCCTCAGTTTACCCATCTTTAAAATGAGTGGGGGGAAGGGCGCTGTGGCTCATGCCTGCAATCCCAACACTTTGGGAGGCCGAGGCGGGTGGATCATTTGAGATCAGGAGTTCAAGACCAGCCTGGCCAATATGGTGCAACTCTGTCTCTACCAAAAATACAAAAATTAGCTGGGCATGATGGTACACGCCTGTAGTCCCAGCTACTCGGGAGGCTGAGACAGAAGAATCACTTGAACCCAGGAGGTGGAGGTTGCAGTGAGCTGAGATTGTGCCACTGCGTTCCAGCCTGGGCAACAGAGCGAGATTCTGTCTCAAAAACAAAACAAAACACAACAAAAAAGAGTGGGTTGAACTACGTTGTCACAGCAGTACTGATAGCTCCTAAGGTCCCTATCCCCGGGCACCCAGAGCAGCCCTGGGGTGCCTCTGAGGGCCTCTGCACAAAGCCAGCCTCTGGGATAGGCCAGAAGGAGCTGGCCAGGGAGGCAGGCCTGGCTCTAAGCCAGGCTGTGTCTGCAAACACTGACCTTGGCTGCCGCAGGGATTTTCCATGACACCAGCACCCTCCCTCTGAGCTCCCTGCATCATACATGGGCCTGAGGAGGGTGGGGGATGGGGGATTTGGGGGTTTGTCCTACGTCAAAGGCCCCCAAATCAGTACTAGGGCCACCTGTGGATGGGAGACCGCTCAAGGCAAGAGAGGAGAGAGCAGTGGGCCCAAGAGTGAGGAGTCCAGGAGGAAGCATGGGGCAGGGAGAGAAGCTGCTGGGGGTAGTAGGGGGAAAGAGCTGGGACAGGAGATGGGACGATGGGAAGAGAGGCCTCAGGAAGGGGCAGGGGAGAGGAAGCAGAGAGCAGATAGGTGCTGTGCTTCAGAACTGTCCTTCCCAGGAGCTCTGGCCTGAAGAGGGACAAACTCCAGACCCCGTTCTGTACACTGGTCCCACCCCTACCCCAGCTCCATGAGACCCGGTGGTTCTCAGGCCTAGCTAGGGGCTTGCCCAGACCCAGTGCAGGGGGATTCCTTCTAAACCTTGAAGCTGACCTCATTTTGAAGGGGTCAGAGGCCACAGTGAAGGCAGGAGCTATGAGTCACCCAAGACCCCCCTGCCAAGGGCCACCTCTCATCCCTGTCCTGGGTGTCTAAGGGATGGTTTCTCATCACCATCTCAGACCTCAGAGTCCTCCAGAACTGGAGGTTCTGGGTTCTGCAGCCCTCCCACCCCAGACCTGTGCTGGACATTGAGGGGACAAGCCAGTCCTGCAGGACTCCTCTGTAGACATGAGTGCCCAAATACAGAGTGGGGGCCTGAGAGGGGCAGAGGGAGGAGAGGCCCCTCCAGTGCCCGGAGAAGGTTCCCAGAAGGTTCTCGGGAAAGGCAGTGTCTGAGCTGCATCTCACAGGAGGAGGGAGAGCACCTGCGCCCTCCTCTTGTCTCCACCAAGCTGCAGCCCCTCCCTCCTCTCCTCCCCCAGGACCTGGGCACAGAAGCTGGGCTCCTTCCACCTCATCTCCTTTAACATGCCAATTAGGCTCCCTCAGAGCCTGCAGTCCCACTTCCTGGCTCGACACTGCTGCCATCCCCACTCTGAGGGGCGGCTCCCTGTCTGTGCCTCAGGCCCCTGAGCTGGTTCCTCCTGGGCCCTCCCCTAGGTGCTCTCTGAGCCCAGCTGCCCTCTGCCATCCAGCAGGGGAGCCCAGCCTTCCTCTGAGGGCCCTCCCTGTGTCTTGCAGCCCCCAGAGCTGCCTCTGTCTCCCCTAAGTCCGCACTCCTCTCTGGCTGCCGCACCAGGCCCAAGCCAAACTGAGGTCACCCATGCACCCATGCACTTCGGCATCAGCCCAGAGTTCACGGCCTTTGGACGCCTCAGGCCACAGGTCCCTCATCCATCTTCCCTCAGGACAAACATTAGCCCAGCCATTGCCTATTTACATTAGATAACTAGGTCAGCCTGGAGACAGGCACAGCCGGCATTGCCAAGGGCTGTGCTTTTTAATCTACAGAAGGGCTGGGCCACCCAGAGAAGGAGATCAAAGAATCATAATGTCAGAGACCTGGGGGAAGGACCTTAGAGGTTCTTGATGCTGATGGGAGCGTTTCCCAAACTGTGCTCCCAGGAACTCTTGCTCGGTAATGTACACTATGAGAAAAGTGCTCCACGGTCAAGGAAGTGGGAAGACAGGCACCTTTTCCCGGCCTTGATCGACCCTGCACATGAACACATACATAGCCCTGAGAAAGCCTAGGCACAAATCAAATGATGGTGAATCCTGTTAAATTCAGCATTTCCCCCAATTTAATTGAACCAAGCAACTCTTTTCTCATCCAACAGTTGTTAACATTCCATGGAACTGGTATTTCAGAAAAATGACTTGAGTAAACACTGATCATAGAATGTTGGCACGGAAAGGAACTTTAAAGATCATTAAATCTTGGTGCTCCCCAAAATATTCATATTAATAATTCATAATTATTGATCTCAATGTCCTAAGCATGTTAAGTCTATGAACTCAATCAAGTCCCCACACCAAGTCTATGAAGTGAGTACTTCATTATTCCCATTTTACAGATGAGAAAACTGAGGCACAGTGGATTGAGCAGTGTAGCTAAAGATAAAGTTGTTTGGTTTCAGAGCCTGTGATCTTCTCTACTCCACTAAACCTCAGAGATCCTCTCTCTGTGTTCAGTATTTCAAACATACAACAATAACTGAACTCCGTCTCAAAGAGTCAATTATCTCAAGCTAATCAGACGTTCTGACTGACAGATGTGTTCTTAATTAATTTTGATGGGGAAAGAAATTAATTATGGCTCTAACAATGATTTATTCAGTGCCTGCTCTACAGAGTATTCACACTGCACTGATCACCACATCGAATTCCATACATAAAATCTTCCAAAATTTTGACTCTATGAATGGGTGAGTGAACAGAGAAAATAATAAAAGGCAGTGGGAAAAGGTGGGAACCTCATCTCTTGCCCTATCTTCCATGTCACAGATGAGGAAACCTGAGGCCCGGAAGGAACTCGCCAAGACACAAAGCTGTCTTTGATCAGGGTCAGGTCAGACCCCAGATCTCCTGCCTCCCAGCCCCATGCTCTTTCCTCTGCCCAAGGCTGTGGCCAGCTAGGCCAAGGGTAGGAGGTCAGACAAGCAGGCTAGCAGGCATACGAGACCAGTGGGGAACAAGCAGTCAAGCCCAGTCCGGCCAAGGCCATGAACAAGGGCTCAGAGTGGCTAGTTGTGCTTTGAATAGAAGGAAATAAGCCACAGGGAGAGAAAGACCAGTAAAAGGGAGGACCAGACCCAATCCCACTCCCACACCACCATCCCCACCCTACATCTCCCTGGAAGACAGCTTCAGACAGTTTCTGACCTCCTTGACAATTCCGAGAGGAAAACAGAGGAACTGAGGTGGCCCGGGGTTTGCCTCCGATCTCTCGGTTTTCCTGCTGCCCTAAAATATTTAGACTAATAATTAATTTTTATATCCAGTCACCTGGCTTCCTTAAGTGGATTTCGTGCCTCCAGCCAGGTTCCTAGGCCATCTCTTAGCTGAGTTGCTCCCAAGTAGGAGCTGCTGGGCCATGATCGAATGAAGAGGCACAACTCTGGTCATACCTGAGCTGGAAGGCAGTGGACAGAGCATTGGTTTTAGAACCAAGTATCCTGGGGTTATAGTCCTGATTCTGGCATTCACAAGCTGTGTGACCTTGAACAGATTGCTTTCCTCTCTGGGCCTCCACTTCCTCATCTGTACCGTATAAAGACTGAACCAAATGATGGCTAAGGGTATTTCTGGCTCTGAGAACCTTAAAACCTATGTTGGATTCAGGGAAAGGAGGCTGGGAGAGGAGGCAGTATGGATGGTCTTGGTCGTTTTCTGAGAGACAGTGGCTAGAGTCTTCTGGTCAGAACATGTGCTCTGGCTGATCAGCCCAGCAGGTACTGTGAGAGAGGGTCCTCAGAGAGTGAGCCCCAGAGAGAAGCCTCCATGTGCATGGGTGCCACAGAAGGACAGAGGCAGCCCCTCACCCAGAGACTCAAAGGGCTGGACAGAGAAGAGAAGATAGAGAACACCTTTTGCCCCCTGCCTCATAAAGCCAAGCCCGATGTGGGCAAGGACCAGGCAGTTAGCGGCCCTCCTGGCAGGCAGACGGGTCTTGCCAAACTCCCACTTACTTCCCAGAAGCTCCAGGGTCCCTTGGGAGTGGCTCCACCCAGCTGGCACCCCTCCAAGTTGGGCGCCCACGTCAGCAGGTCCTCACACTCCCTTGCCCTTTCACCCAGTGACAATAGAACAGGCGATGGGGAGGGGGACACCCTGAACCGGGTACTTGGAGAAGCGTCTGTCTGCCTGAGCATGGCCCTCCTGTTAGCACCTCTGCTGCACCCGGCTCAGAGCAATGCCTGAGGCTGATGCCCAAGTGAAATGCTCTCCTCCCAGGGCCTCCCGGCCTGGTCGCCCTTCCTGGGTGATGCATTGGCTCCCATGTACCGGAATGAATGCTGAGTCAGAAAGGCCCAGTGGCCTTGGCCAACACCCAAGGCCTCTCTGGACTTCATGACCCCAACTGTAATATGGAGATAGTCATAATAGTGACCTTGTAAGAAGTTTTTGAGGATAAAGTTAAAAATACATCTGAAGGGTAAGAACTTATTATTCTTAAGCCTCAGCCTGCAGTAGGAAGTGAGATTGAGCCCTGGGGGCATCTGACCCCAAAGAGGAGGCACATCTAGGCCAGGGCTGCCTGGCCAGGGCAGTGGCTGTGGTGGGGCGTGAGGTGCTGCCTGGGATAAGAGCCTCTGGTTAAGCCTGGATTTGTCATTTGCTTTGAGTCACTAAGTTCAACAGGACGAAGGGCAGAGGAAGGGGTTGTCACTGGCGGCTGAAGCTGGGTCTTGAGGAGCTGGGTCCTTGCAGGCTGGGGTAGGAGAGGCAGAGGAGGGCCACGAGGCAGTGTGGGAAGCACTGTGGAGAGGAGGTGCCAGCTTGGCTGGGTGTGGGATGAGGATAGGTCTCTGGGGTGGCTGCAGGGTATAGCAAAAGAAGGGCAAGGAAGGGATGTGTAGCTCCTTGAAGCTGGGGGTTTTGTGAGCATAGTCACAGTGGGCAGTGAGGCTGCCAGACAGGCAGGCACTGGCTTTTACTAAGAGACGGTGGGCCCAGGGAAGTCACAGCCTATGACAAACACAGGACAAGGGAGCAGTGGTGGCAGAGAGGGAGTGAGGGTCCCTGATGGTGGTACGTGTCTGCCTGACCCCACAGAGATGGCCCTGCCCCCAGGCCCATGCTCTCAGGTCACCCTTCCCCTGTGAGATCCCACCACCGCCGCTTCCATCTTGCAAGCCACAGGTTCCAAAGAGCTCTAACGCCTGGTCTCTCCTGTGCTCCTGCAGATGGCTCTGGCGGGCAGCGAGGGTGGGGGTTGATAGCTCTAGCTCAAGCCTCCAGAGTGCAGGAAAGGCAAGTGAGCCCAGAGAGGGGTGGGGATTTGCCCAAGGCCACACAGCTATCATATGGCCAAGCTGGGGCTAGGTTCACGCTCCCTACTCCCTGTTGAGCCCCATCCATGGTGCCATGCCCTCCCCTCTCCACAAAGTAGTGCCGGCCTTGGGAGACAGGGAAGGACAGGATGAGAAGCAGCTCTGGCTCGGGGCCTGCCCAGTTGTTGAAGTGAGTTTTGGTCTGGCTGCCATGGCCGAGCTGGCGGGCACAATCTGTTCTCACCCTGCTGGAGCACAGACGTCCCACACACAGTGGCTCTACAGCTCAGCAAACAGTGACATAGTTACTGGCCCGACGCTGTGGAGGGGGGCAGGGGAGCTGGTTCTAAGGGCAGCCCCAAGCAGCTGTCCCCAGAGCTCCCTGAGCTTTAAGATCCAAAAGGCCCTGGGTTGACAGAGGTGCCAGTCTGAACTGAGCGGCCCTCGAGCCTGGCTGCTCTCTTGGAAACATGAGAGTAATCTGGCACTTCACTCATTGTTAATCACAGGGAGCCACTACTGAGTACTTGATAATGTACCAGGCTCTGAGCTAAGTGCATTACACACAATATCTTACATATTCCTCCCCAAAGTCCTGTGAGGCAAGTGTATTATTAACCCCATTTTATAGATGTGGAAACTAAGGCTCAGAGAAATCATACACACACACACACACACACACACACACACACAGAGAGAGAGAGAGAGAGACAGAGAGAGAGACAGAGAGAGAGCGCGAGTCCAGTATCCTGCCCTACAATTTAGTTATCAAACATATTCTGGGCCTCCATAGGTATGGCTGGCAACGTGGAGGTGGAAGCCAGAGAGGAGTGTGACAAGGTCCATCAGTGCCACCCCTTACCCCCCTAGCTAGTGTTTAGCTCTATGTCATTGGGGATCCTGGAGGACAGGGGGTGGTGGTAATATTGGCCCTGGAATTACAAGCTGAACATTTTCAGTGCCAGTCAAATAAGGCAGAGATCACTTTTAGCTGTGAGGAATCCAGGAGGACTGCATGAAAGAAGAAATATTTGGTTAAGATTTGATAAGACTTAGAAGAGAAGAAAATGCCAGCATCATGTTATTATCATAATTCTATTAATAAAAGTAGTAAATATCTCAACAATGAAAGAAGCAGGCCAGCACCAGTAAATACACTTTACAAGTGAAGAAACATGCTCAGAGAGGGGGAGTAATTTGCCCAGGGTCACACAGCCACTAGGGCCCTGTCACTGGGGATGAGTTCCCATCCAGGTTCATTTTCCCTCCAGGTAGCCAGAAGAATTCTCGACTTAGGCCTTTGAATGGCTGGTGCAGAGGGAACCTTTGCCTCTGCCCTGATCCTGGCTCAGGGTGGGCCGGGGTGGGGGCGGGGCACAGAGAGGTTATCTGGTTGATGATAGTAACACACCTGGAAGGACACCCAGGACTCCTGCTTTGCCAAGGGTAACACACTTCCCCATGAGGACAGACCCTACATCAGGCCAAGCACAGAGGATGATCCCAGGGTCTCCAACTGGAGGCTGATGAGGACCCCGGAACACTCATTCATCCAGCTGTTGCGGGGAGGGGCAGGCAGTCTCCTTTCTCCTCTGGCACAGTGGGCCAGCTGCCCCAGGGAGACTGGAGGGCCCTTGTTGCCAACCAACCCCACATAAGCTTTGGCTGGCAGCAAGGAATTCACCAAGAAGCCAGCCCTGCCTCGGTCTCCCTTCCTGTACACTGGATCACAGGATGTCAGAACCCGTTCAGGGCAACCACTTCACCTTGTAGTCAAGGAAACTGAGGCATGGAGAGGACAAGGAGCACGCCCGCAGCCCAGGACACTGAGCTAGAATCCAGCTCTCCCAGATGACCTGTGCCCTCACTCTCTCCCTGTGCCTCTGGACGAGTTCTCAGCAGCACTCAGGCCACCCCTTCTCTAGGCATATAAAACAGTCCAGTCATTGAGGTCAAACGGACTCGAGTTCAAACACGGTTGCTCTGCTCCCAAGTCGTGTGACCTTGGGAGTCAGCCCTCCCTATTTCTTCCTTCCTACATACTTTCTGCAGGTGTCACAGAGTACAATAGAAAGCATGAGCAAGGGCCTAGCACAGTGCGTGGAGACAAGGAGCGCCCGTCACTGTAGGCCCAGACCCGCAAGGTGGGGAAGGTGGCGGGGCGAGGGGGAGGGAGAAGAGGGTTTCTGGAAGGGCAGCCCCATAGCGTGTGCTTTCTCTTCTCCTCTCCCCCGCTTCCCCCCAGGCTACGGGCACGCGGCGCCCAGCACAGATGGCGGCAAGGTGTTCTGCATGTTCTACGCGCTGCTGGGCATCCCGCTCACGCTCGTCATGTTCCAGAGCCTGGGCGAGCGCATCAACACCTTGGTGAGGTACCTGCTGCACCGCGCCAAGAAGGGGCTGGGCATGCGGCGCGCTGACGTATCCATGGCCAACATGGTGCTCATCGGCTTCTTCTCATGCATCAGCACGCTGTGCATCGGCGCTGCCGCCTTCTCCCACTACGAGCACTGGACCTTCTTCCAGGCCTACTACTACTGCTTCATCACGCTCACCACCATCGGCTTCGGTGACTACGTGGCGCTGCAGAAGGACCAGGCCCTGCAGACGCAGCCGCAGTACGTGGCCTTCAGCTTCGTCTACATCCTTACAGGCCTCACGGTCATCGGCGCCTTCCTCAACCTCGTGGTGCTGCGCTTCATGACCATGAACGCCGAGGACGAGAAGCGCGACGCCGAGCACCGCGCGCTGCTCACACGCAACGGGCAGGCGGGCGGCGGCGGAGGAGGTGGCAGCGCGCACACCACGGACACCGCCTCGTCCACCGCGGCAGCTGGCGGCGGCGGCTTCCGCAACGTCTACGCGGAGGTGCTGCACTTCCAGTCCATGTGCTCGTGCCTGTGGTACAAGAGCCGCGAGAAGCTGCAGTACTCCATCCCCATGATCATCCCACGGGACCTCTCCACGTCCGACACGTGCGTGGAGCAGAGCCACTCGTCGCCGGGAGCGGGCGGCCGCTACAGCGACACGCCCTCGCGACGCTGCCTGTGCAGCGGGGCGCCACGCTCCGCCATCAGCTCGGTGTCCACGGGCCTGCACAGCCTGTCCACCTTCCGCGGCCTCATGAAGCGCAGGAGCTCCGTGTGACTGCCCCGAGGGGCCTGGAGCACCTGGGGGCGCGGGCGGGGGACCCCTGCTGGGAGGCCAGGAGACTGCCCCTGCCGCCTTCTGCCCAGTGGGACACCCCGCAACATCCCTCACCACTCTCCCCCAGCACCCCCATCTCCAACTGTGCCTGCTTGCACCAGCCGGCAGGAGGCCGGGCTCTGAGGACCCCTGGGGCCCCCATTGGAGCCCTGCAAATTCCGAGAAATGTGAAACTTGGTGGGGTCAGGGAGGGAAGGCAGAAGCTGGGAGCCTCCCTTCCCTTTGAAAATCTAAGAAGCTCCCAGTCCTCAGAGACCCTGCTGGTACCCAGACCCCCACCTCCGGAGGGGACTTCATGTTCCGTGTACGTTTGCATCTCTATTTATACCTCTGTCCTGCTAGGTCTCCCACCTTCCCTTGGTTCCAAAAGCCAGGGTGTCTTTGTCCAAGTCACCCCCACTCAGTCCCACTCCCCTTCCCCCTCCCCATCCCCAGCTGTGTCTCCCAACCTCCCTTCGTGTTGTTTTGCATGGCTTTGCAGTTATGGAGAAAGTGGAAACACAGCAGTCCCTAAAGCTGGTCCCCAGAAAGCAGGACAGAAAGAAGGAGAGACAGGCAGGCAGCAGGAGGGGCCAGTCGGGAGGCAGGAGGCAGTGGCCTGCCAGTCTGCAGAATGGTCACACTGGAGGTTCAAACTAACTGGCCTCTAGCCACATTCTCATAGCAGATAGGACTTCAGCCTTCCAGACACTGCCCTTAGAATCTGGAGCAGAAAACTTCAGACTCACCATCCCCAGCCACTGCTGACAATTCCCAACTCTTAAATTTGTCGAGTGATTTTTAGCCTCTGAAAACTCTATACTGGCCACTGATTCCTTTGAGTCTCACAACAGCCTACTTAGGTCACCAGGGCAGGAGTTCTCACCCCCATTTTACAGATGAGAACACTGAGGCCTGGACAGGTGAAGTGACCAGAGAGCAAAAGGCAAAGGGGTGGGGGCTGGGTGCAGTGGCTCACACCTGTATTCCCAACACCTTTGGAGGCTGAGGTGGGAGGATTGCTTGAGCCCAGGAATTCGAGACCAGCCTAGGCAACACAGTGAGACCCCATCTCTACAAAAAATAAAAAATTAACTAGGTGTGGTGGCACATGCCTGGGAGTCCCAGCTACTTGGGAGGCTGAGATGGGAGGATTGCTTGAACCTGGGAAGCCGAGACTATAGTGAGCCCTGATTGCACCACTGTACTTCAGCCTGAGTGACAGGGCAAGACCCTGTCTCAAAAAAAAAAAAAAAAATGGCAAAGGGAGACAAGAGCCCAGCCTACTTGTTCCTAGCTGAAGTGTTATTTTCTTCCAGCTTGGCCTGCTCTTGAAAGCAAAGCTCCTGCAGTGTACATTCTGGCATTGTGTGGCTACCTGGGTTTTAAACCAGAATCAGAAGTCCCGGGTCAGAGGGCACTGCTGAGGCTCAGCCTCTTCTCTTCTTGGTCAGGAGGCAGCAGCTCTGAATGGGCTCCTGAGGCAGCACAGGGGCCTTTGTCACCAAGGTGCATGCTTACAAACAGTGCAGTTCTTGGGACCGAGGTAAGCAGGGCTTACCTGCCATGGCAGAAAGGCCAGGATCTGGAGCTCTAGGAGTTTGGGAATTGGGCAGAGTGGCCAAGAAAGCTGGCAGGCGTATCCTATGGCACATGATCCCTGGCACCATTGTCATTGTTGGTGCCTGTGTCCCAAGTAACTAGTGAGAAGCTGAGGCTGCAGCAAGAAACACCATTCCCAGGTGGCAGGGTATGGACCAGAGTTGCCCTCTGCCCACCACACCTGCAACCCAGAAGCCCAGATGGAACGCAGCTGACGAAGGTGATGCTCGAGGCTCACTTTTGGGGCCCCACAGCTGGAGCCGGTATAGTGACTGGGACAACATCAAGGGGTGGATGAGGGACCTGTCCTCCCGCAACACTGCCTTCCCATGCTGTTCCCCTGTCAGCTCCTTAACACTGCCGACCAATATGGCATTCAGGGAAGTTGGAGGACAGCACCCACAGGGTGGCCAGCCTCAGGCCCCCACCTGCATCCTCTAGTCTCTGGGGACCCCTAGGGGGAAGAAGTCTACCCTGCTTGTGAGTCCCGTCTCAGTGTGGAGGATATGACTGCCCACATGCCAGGAAAGCAGGGCCCAGGACCTGGAGGTGCTCACTGTGTTTATGTTGGGGGTAGGGGGGCAGTGCTGGCTGCCTCTGTCCTGTGTGTGACCCTGCCCTCGAAGGGTCCTGTCCTGTCAGTCCCGAGGGAGCCACAACCAAAGCTGCGGAGAGAAGGTGGGGAAGGGTGTAGAATGGCCGTGGGGCACAGCGTGGCAGACTGTTCAGTCTCTGCTGGGTCTTTCCTAGGGACCTGGAAGGCCAGTGTTGCTTCCCCCTCACTCCCTTTCACTGCAGGCAGCCTCTCTGCTTCCCCAATGCCTTATGCCTGGGCACACTGCCACAGAATATGCAATATGTGTGGGTGACCATGTCCTCACGCCCACACCCCCACCCCGGGCAGCCCCTGGACTCCAAAGGCCGTGGCTGCCACAGCCTCCCCTCAGCTCTTCCTGCCTATCTGTCTTCACACTGAGAATGGCGCCCAATAAATGCTATCCACGGAGACCAGGCTCAGGCTCCAGCTGCCTCTGTCATCGTATGCCCTTGCTGCTGCCAGGGAGGAGCCATCTTCCACCCCCTCCCCTGCCGGGGTCTTCAAACATACCTAGCTGCTGGACGCAGTGCCTCACACCTGTAATCACAGCACTAGGCAGGCAGATCACCTGAGGTCAGGAGTTCACGACCAGCCTGGGCAACATGGTAAAATCCCATTTCTACGAAAAATACAAAAATTAGCTGAGCGTGGTGGCACGTGTCTGTAGTCCCCGCTACTCGACTACTGAGGAGGCTGATGCACGAGAATCGCTTGAACCCGGGAGGCGGAGGTTGCATTGAGCTGAGATCGCACCACTGCACTCCAGCCTGAGTAACAGAGTGAGACCCTGTCTAAAAATTAATAATAATAATAATAATAATAAAATAACATACCTAACTGACTCGCCGTGGTCTCGCTGGCCTGTGGGCGACACTGGCTTCCCTTCTGGGATTTCCCAGAAGATCCAGATTTTCTTAATGTCCTCCTGGAAGAGACTAAGAAACACCTTAGAAATCACCTGGTCCTGGCCGGGCGCGGTGGCTCAAGCCTGTAATCCCAGCACTTTGGGAGGCCGAGACGGGCGGATCACGAGGTCAGGAGATTGAGACCATCCTGGCTAATACAGTGAAACCCCGTCTCTACTAAAAAATACAAAAAACTAGCCAGGCGAGGTGGTGGGCGCCTGTAGTCCCAGCTACTCGGGAGGCTGAGGCAGGAGAATGGCGTGAACCTGGGAGGCGGAGCTTGCAGTGAGCTGAGATCCGGCCACTGCACTCCAGCCTAGGCGACAGAGCAAGACTCCGTCTCAAAAAAAAAAAAAAAAAAAAAAAAAAGAAATCACCTGGTCCTATTGTCCCACCTGTACATGAGTAACTGAGGCCCACCGAGAGCAAATCCCCTGCCTGAGTCACACAGCAGTGAGGGGCAGACCTAGGCTAGGAACTAGAACTGGGGATTCCTATTCCAGTGCTGTCCATCCTCACACAGCCTGCAGAGTCCGCCTGGACACACCCCAGCTGACAGTGGTACCTCCCAGCCAGCCAGGAGTATGGATTCCTTCTCCTGCAGTAGGGGCCCCTGGCTGAGTGGCCTGATTGACTAAAACATATGTCTTTGAAGGAGAGTGCATCACAAGCACCTTTCTTTGGGGTACATTTTTCTCTGGGTCTAGAAGGACACCTCAGGCTTGGGACTGGGCCTCAGAGCCCAGGACAGACCCTGAGAGCAGACCCACCTTACCCATCTGGTGCCAGCTCCCCAGGTCAGCTACAGCAACCCCCGAACTTCATATGGTACAATCCACAGTAATAGCACACAGCTCCATACCTATCTAGCTCCATGCCTATCTATCTGCCTACCTTTCACAAAAGGTAGCCCCCTCCCAATCCCAAAGCCGGATTCTTAGCAACCCTGCTACAGCCAGTGACTCTAATACGTTCTGTTCCATTACATGTTATAAAATGCTGGTCACAATCCACTAAATTGATGCCTCTACCTGCTATTGTTTTAATACCGGCAGATTGAAATATACTGGAGAAATAGAGGGAGTGGGAGAATGGACACTTTCTCCCAGTTCCCCCGCCCCCCGCCTTACCCGCGTAGGTCAACTGAAAGATACAGAGAGGGAACCTTTGATGGGGGGTTCAGAGTTAACAGGAAGAAATGATGGCACCTGCACTCCCTGCCTCTGGAGGCAGGACACAGCCAGCCCTCCTGTGATGGCACTCCTGGCAGCTCCTTGTTGGCCTGCACCCCTCAGGGGATTTAGATGCCATTGGCTCACCCACTCCTAAGGCCACCACATCAAAATCTGAGGCTTATTGCCCTGGCTCACCTGCCTCTGTCTTTCTTAAAACAGCTAAATGCAACAATAGCAGAAATTAGCTTGTTTTTGAGGTTGGCAATGACCAGTTAAAGGTGGCTTTTATTTTCTTAAGCAGTGCTTACAGGACATAAACATGATGACACTTGCCCTCTTTTCTTCATCGCCTGGGACAGACTTTACAAATAGACCTGGGAGGAGTCTCCTAAGGGGCTGCATTTATCCCCATCTCCCTAGGGGTGATCAGCATTGTGGCAGCTGGGCAGAGCAGTGGTGAACTGCACCCATGTCCCTGCTCACTTCTTCTAAGATCTCAGAATTGCCTGAGGTTCTAGCGTGGGCTCCTTCTCTCCAGATGATGCCATCCCCACCCCCCTCATTTCCACACAGCATCTGAGGCATCCTGCACTAAAAGATATATGTACAGCAAAACAAAAATAGAAAACCAGCACAGCAGAGTGGAGGTGGGGTATAAATATACCCAGATCCCCACTGATTTGGTTACTTGGGGTGAGCATCAGATGGAAATAGAAGTTTCCGGGGGCCAAGACAGAAAGAGGGATGTAACGACAATTCTTTTCAAAACGTGTCTCGTGGAAAAAAGGGTTCATTGGTCAAATGAATTTGGGAAAACGCTGTCAATATCACCCACTCATGGAGCGTCACAAGGCATCTTAGCTTAATAAAGGTTGTGAAAAGTCTTGCAGCAAAGATGCTGTTTACCCCTGCTTAACCCAGCACTGCCCAAACTCATTCCAAATGCCAGAGCCTCTGTTTGCATGACATCTCTCCAAGCCCTGTATGTCACAGCACTCGCTTTGGGAAATGCTGATCTATCGAAATCTCACTGATGAAGAGAGAAGGCTGATCCTTCCTCCTCACCCCACACTAAATTATAAGAGAAGTTTAGCTTGCAAGTCCTTCTATGAGTGAAGACCACAACAATATAAAATACATATGTTATTCTCAATTACATGCCAGATTCAACCAAGGCTCAAAGCAGCCCGCTTGCTCAATATCAGGCAGTGAATTGCCGGCAAAGCAGGGATTTGAACACAGGCCAATGGCTGCGAGGCATATGCTCTTACCCACCTGCTGTGTACTGTCCCATGATGATCCACGTCTTCAACAAAGGTTTGGCAGAAGTTCAGACCTATTTGTGATGTGGTCATTTCTTATTCAGAACCTCGGTGAGAGAAGAGGCTGTAATCTAAAGATGTCATCCTTCAAAGATGACAGATTCCACTGGAGCTAAGAAATCCTATTCCAGCTGGGCACAGTGGCTCATACCTACAATCCCAGCACTTTGGGAGGTAGAGGTGGGCAGATGACCTGAGGTCAGGAGTTTGAGACCATCCTGGCCAACATGGAGAAACCCTGTCTCTACCAAAAATTTAAAAATTAACTGGGTGTGGTGGCGTGCACCTGTAATCCCAGTTACTCAGGAGGCTGAGGCAGGAGAATCACTTGAACCTGGGAGGTGAAGATTGCAGGAAGCCAAAATCGTGCCACTGCACTCCAGCATGGGCGACAGAGAGACTCCGTCTCAAAAAAATAAAAAAAATAAAAAGGAAATCCTATTTCACCTCAGGCCCTCACATTCCCACATTTAGGACCATTTAGCTCTTTCTGCAGGCTGAGCATTTCTCCCTACCCCCAAGCCCAGTAGCCTTCCCGTAATTTATCGCAGGAAGCTAGAGGCAGGAGAGGGCTGTCCAGGGCCAGGGAAGGATGTGTTTAGGACAGACATGTTGGCATAAGAAAGAGGCACTGCCGACAGTGACCAAGCCAAGCTCCCTCCCTTGCAGCTCACATCACCATCTCCGCTGAGCAGCACAAAGCTGTGGCCCTCTCTCAATCCCAAAGCTGGATTCAGGTAAGAAGGTTGAATGGCTCTGTTTCTCAGGTAACCTCTGAAAAGTTCAATCTGTCATGGACTCAGTACCTTCCTCTGCCCAGCGAGGCAGGAGCCTTGATGCTGGAACAATAGCATCTTTATTATTATTATTACTATTATTATTATTGAGATGGAGTCTTGCTATGTTGCCCAGGCTGGAGTGCAGTGGTGTGATCTTGACTCACTGAAAACTCCACCTCCCCGGTTCAAGCAATTCTCCTGCCTCAGCCTCCCAAGTAGCTGGGATTACAGACGCCCACCACCACACCCGGCTAATATTTGTATTTTTAGTAGAGACAGGGTTTCACCATGTTGGCCAGGCTGATCTTGAACTCCTGACCTCAAGTAATCTGCCTGCCTCAGCCGCTTAAAGTGCTGGGATTACAGGCATGAGCCACCGCACCTGGCAGCCATTATCTTTTCTCAAAGGTTGCAAAGATACACACACACACACACACACACACACACACACACTCACACACGCAGTTAATTGTTTCAGCTCCTCTGTTTCAGAGGAAGGGATTTTGGTTCAGAGTGGAAGTGACATATTCAAGGTCATGAAGCGAGATAATGGTGTAGCCAGAATTAGTATCCACATAGCCTAAATTTCCAACACACACACACACACACACACACACACACACACACACACACACACACCAGTAAGGGCCCAGCCTTCTCTGACTCTGATTTCAGATGAAAACTGCTAATCTCTGAGGTTGAGTCACTCTGATGCTGGAAATTTACCACATCCACATCTGGACAAACAGAGAGACTCACACTCCTGCCCCTCAGTCTCCCAGCTGCAGGGGAGGGCCTTGTGGGGTGGTGCCAGCCCCTTAGGGCAAGGACTGTGATGGAATTGACCTCCATGACCCTCTCTGGCCAGTGAACAGCACCCCCTCAAGAATTCATTTTAACAGCATTTTGCATTTACAGAGCTCTCACATCACTTTCTCATTTGATCATCAGAACAACACTGTGGAGCTGGGTGCGGTGGCTCATGCCTGTAATCCCAGCACTTTGGGAGGCCGAGGTAGGCAGATCACCTGAGGTCAGGAGTTCAAGACCAGCCTGGTCAAGATGGTGAAACCCCATCTCTACTAAAAATACAAAAATTAACTGGGCATGGTGGCAGGCACCTGTAATCCCAGCTACTCAGAAGGCTGAGGCAGGAGAATTGCTTGAACCCAGGAGTCGGAGGTTGCAGTGGGCTGAGATAGTGCCATTGCTCTCCAGCCTGGGTGACAACAGCGAAACTCTGTCTCAAAAACAAACAAACAAAAAAAGAACAACACTGTGATTTAAGTCAGGATTAACACCCCTGTTTTACAGATTACAAAACTACAGTTTAGAAAGACCTGATGTCCTGCAAGCAGGGACTATTGCACATTCACCCTGTATGTGAAGGACTGGGCAGAGCCACAGGCATTGCATTTCCGCGGTGATGGATGTACTGGGCCAGGGCTGCAGCCTAATCACAATAGCTATGGGCCAGCAGTGTCCCACTGTTCACCGGCCTCCCAGCTTGCTGGGCAGGTTCCCAGGGGTTGAGGAGCCCCAGGTGCACATGGTTCACAGAACCCATTATCCAAAGGAGACAGGAGTTAGGAACACTTCACCCACTTCACCACGTCTCCTGAGCAAACCCTGCCCAGGGCCTAGACTCGGGACCAAGGGCAGCAAAATGTTCAGCCAATGACCTCTGCCCTTTGGCCGGAGGAGACCAAGGTTCCTGGGGAAAAGGTCATGCCTTTGACCAGGCTGACTCTCCAAATCAACACTCTCCCACAGTTGTTGTTTCCTGGAAGAGGAAACACATAACCAGGTCACCGCTGACTGTGGAACACATGCTGGACAATGGGAGTGAGATGGCCCCCAGGGACCCTCACCACCTCTCCCCATGCTCTTTGCACTTGTTCAAACAGGCACTGGGAGCAGAGCAGTGAGCTCATTTCAAAGTAGACATCCAACCTGGGAAGAAGATGCCATCTCCCCTTCCTGCAGTTTCTATGAGTGATCCCTGGGAACCTGCAGCTCCAACTCTGCCAGGTTTCCTCTCCGAGGCTGACAACCCACAACTAGAGGGATCCTCCTTCTCTTCTTTTAGTTATCCAGGCTGGGGAGAACTGAGAGCATCTCTTCATCCTTGGCTGTGCATTCTAGTGGCAAATTCCAAGACAAGAGAAAAAATCAGTGCCTGTTACCTTCTTTTTTTTTTTTTTTTTTTTTTTTTTTTTTGAGACTGAATCTCACTCTGTGGCCCAGGCTGGAGTGCAGTGGCGCGATTTCAGCTCACTGCAACCTCCGCCTCCCGGGTTCAAGCAATTCTCTTGCCTCAGCCCGCTGAGTAGGTGAGATCACAAGCACCTGCCACCACACCTGGCTAATTTTTGTATTTTTAGTAGAGACGGGGTTTTGCCATGTTGGCCAGGCTGGTCTTGAACTCCTGACTTCAGGTGATCCGCCCGCCTCCACCTCCCAAAGTGCTGGGATTGCAGGCGTGAGACATCATGCCCGGCCTGTTACCTTTTGAGCCAGGCCTTTCCTGTGCTGAAGCTGAGCAGTTGCCCTTTTTAGTATCAGAGCCAGACTGCACTTTAGTGCCACTGTGTAGCTCCAGGCTTTTGATGATGCTTCAGGTGTTGAAGTCTGGTTCCACATTAAATCTCTTCCTGCTCTCTCCTGGCCCCGCATCACCCACTAATTTGGTAATACAGCCTTCTGTGCCGTTACTCAAGCCTTTGATGAAAATATCAGAGGACAGAATCAGATAAGGGACCCTTAATTCAGGGTACATTTATTCTGGCGTGTTCTTGGTGAACTGTTGCTGGCTCTGGCTACTCATCACTCCTTTTATCTGTTCTTGAAAATTATCTGTTTAATCAAAGCCAGCCGGTGGCTGGGCTCCAGTCACATCAGTACAGCTCCCTAGTCCCTAGATGTCAGTGACCTGGGCTGGAGATTTGAACTTGCTAAAGATAGAAGGTGCTTCCTGGCCGGGCGCGGTGGTTCAGGCCTCTAATCCCAGCACTTTGGGAGGCCAAGGCAGGCAGATCATGAGGTCAGCAGTTCGAGACCAGCCTGACCAACATGGTGAAATCCCATCTCTACTAAAAATAAAAAAATTAGCAGGGAGTGCTGGTGCATGCCTGCAATCCCAGCTACTCAGGAGGCTGAGACAGGAGAATCGCTTGAACCCGGGAGGCAGAGGTTGCAATGAGCCAAGATTGTGCCACTGCACTCCAGCCTGGGCAACAGAGTGAGACCCTGTCTCAAAACAAAACAAAACGAAAAAAAAAAAGGTGCTTCCACGCCTGACTAAGCTTTCGCCCTTTCTCCCCCAGCCACCACCACTTTATCTGGGCTTCTTCATTTAGCCAAGCTTTGCCCAGCCCAAACCCCACCCCTAGCTCCTGACCTGGGCATGGCCCTTCCCAGCCCCTTCCCAGCTCAGACTTGAGCCCCTTCCTCTCTCAGGTAACTGTTCTGTCCTTGAAGAGTGGGAGCAGGAGGGCTGTCCCTTAGCACTCAGGACAGCCTCCAAGGGCTGAGATCTGCCACAGGAAACTTGACGGCCAGAGCCCTTAGATCAGTTGGGGCTGAGGTGTGTGGAGCAAACAATAGATATGAAGCACATGCCAGGAGCTGGGCTAGGAGTGCTACTCAATTCTCCCAACACCCCTGCAGAGGGAGGCACCTCATCCCTGCCCCTGAGCAAATTGGGATCCCAGATGCTGCTTCAGCAGAGTAAGCCAGAGCCCATCCCTTCCTGATCCTCCCTTCCCAGAGGGAGCAGCAGGTTGGTGGGGTGACATCAGGCTACGGGGAAGCCACTTCGTTGTACCTGAGACGGAAGTGATTTGGAGTTAATCTCCAAATCTGGCACCACAGACACAATAGGAACCGACTGCCACCACCCCCTCCAGCCTCATCATGGTGAACAGATGGGCAGACCCCTCTCCAGGGTCTAAGTAGGGCACTGCTGAGGTTGCTGGGAGGCAGGGAGAGAGGCCAGTTGGCCGTGGCAGGGGAGAGGGGGCAGTGGAGAGAGTAGGGGTGGGGACAAACCCAGCTCCACCCCACCCTTCCCTAGCCCCCCAGGGTGGATGGGATTCAAGCATCAGCGCTCTGCTGCCACAGTGGGCTGACTCCAGCAGATCCACAACACGCATTTCAGGGGACCCATGCACCCAGTCAGGCAACCATACAGACAATGCTTCAGGTCCTTTCTAGCTCCAAATTCTGTAGCCTAAGCTCACCGGAGCTGAGAGGCTACAAACTTACCACTTGAATTCCAGAATGAGGCTTGGGCAGTGCAGAGCCCAGCACGCCCAGGTCCTGAGCAGGCCCAGCCTCTGCCATTGGCCCTCACTGTCACAGGAGCACATCACTAACAGAGAAAAACGAAGGAAGACCACTGTTAAAGCCAAGGGGCCCCTAGGAACTGTGAGTCTAATGCTTCATATTTCAGAAAAACAGGAAGACAAAGAGGGGAGGGAGGACGGGCGCGGTGGTTCACGCCTGTAATCCTAGCACTCTGGGAGGCCGAGGCAGGCAGATCACCTGAGGTCAGAAGTTCGAGACCAGCCTGGCCAACATGGTGAAACCCCGTCTCTACTAAAAATACAAAAAAATTAGCCGGGCATGGTGGCAGGCACCTGTAATCCCAGCCAGTAGGGAGGCTGAGGCAGAATAATCACTTGAACCCAAGAGGCAGAGGTTGCAGTGAGCCAAAAATGCACCATTGCACTCCAGCCTGGGCGACAAGAGTGAAACTGTCTCAAAAAAAAAGAGGGAGGGAATGGGCCTCTGGGTTCCCTGGCTAGCGCTCTCCCCCATCTGCACCAGCTTCACAACTCTATTTGTAACAGGCCGAAACTGGAAACAACCTGTGTGTCCATCCACAGGGAAACGGATACATTAGCTGGGTATATGCTTGGCAAGGAATACAACACAGCCATGAAAAGGAAGAAGCTATTGAAACACACAAAAAGTAGAAGGAGTCAGACAAACGGGGGCACATATGGGAGGATTCCATTACTCTAAAGTTCCGGAAAACAGAGGCTAATCTAGAGGGGCAGAAAGCAGATGAACAGTTGCCCTGGCCCAGGGAAGGAGGCAGGGATTAAAAAGGGGAGCAGGCCAGGCACAGTGGCTCACGCCTATAATCTCAGCACTTTGGGAGGCCAAGGCAGGTAGATTCCTTGAGCCCAGGAGTTCAAGACCAGCTGGGCAACATAGTGAGACCTGATCTCTACTAAATAATCAAAAAAATTAGCCAGGCGTGGTGGCACGCGCCTACGGTCCCAGCTACTCAGGAGGCTGAGGCAGGAGGATCACCCGAGCCCGGGAAGTCTAGGCTGCAGTGAGCCGTGATTGTGCCACTGCACTCCAGCCTGAGTGATAGAGTGAGACACTGTCTCGAAAGAAAAAAAAAAAAAAAAGCGGGGGCACGGCGGCGCGGGGGGCAGGAGAGGAGCAAGGGAAGGTTTGGGGCGAAGGATGCATTTGCTCTCTGTGATGGCTTCACAGGTATATACATCTGTCAACTTACCAAATTCTGCATTTTAAATACATGTAGTTTATTGTACGTCAGTTTCATCTCAAAGAAGCTGTTTAGGAAAAAAAAAACCACAGAGGCTTTGCACACGGCCCAGCAGATGAAGTAAGCACTCTCACCCACACCCGTTTTGTTCTGATGGCCATGGTAGGGGGTGTAAGTCCCCCATGCCTCTTTATAAGAGGGTCAGCGGGGAGACCACCAATGCTTCTGGTCAACTTCTGCCCACCCCAGACCAGGCCAGCTGTCACCACAGGTGTCACTAGTGTCACTTGAAGCTGGACACATATCAGTATATGGATGTAACAAGCAACCATGAGGTCCCCATGGGGTGTTGCTGGCACAAGCCAGACATCAAGCAAAGGTCACTGGGGCAGGAGTTAATCTAAAACCTTGTGCCTCTGCCTAGGGAAACAGGGTCTCTCAGGTCCTCCCAGACTGAGGGTAAATGGAAAATCCCCAGAGCCCATGACACAGCATTTCTTTGGCTGTTTCTTCACCTATTAAAATTACTCTCCCAACTTTTTCCAGGAGTCCCAAAGGGTCTCATCCCATCTAAACCACTACAGGGTAACCTCCGCCTAGGCTGGCATGCACATCAAGGTGAGGGACAAGGCACCATGTGGCCCAATCATTCTGCTACCTGCCGCTTGGGGCTGGAGCTGCTCAAGGAGACAGGCTCCTCCTCACCTACAGCAGTCAAGACAGGGGGCCATCCTGCTGCTCAGGCTGCAGAGTCTGCCCCAATGAGCACAGTCCTCAAACCCCACCCACCTACTGTGACACTCCATTCTGCAACTTCAGAGCATGTTGTCCGGTGTTCCAAACTCTCGAAGTGAGTTTAGTGAAAATGCTATGGATTTTTACTCACAGACCCCTCTCTGTGACTTAGCCCTCTCTCCTGAATGCATGAGGACTGAGCTGTGTGGCAGGAACCATATAAACCTCAGTGCTATGCTCTGCTATGCTCTTATTTCCCTTGTGGGCTGCCTGCTTCCCTTCAGATGAGGCTGGCCAAGAAGCACCACAGATCCTAATGCAAAATTGCCCCTAAAGCCCTTCGGCCCTGCCACTCAGGTCTGCATTCCTGGATGAGTCCAATTCTGACCCCATGGGGACCCCTACACCCTCCTCCAGTACTAGGAACTGGGCCCCAGGGAGGGACTTGGATAGGACCCGCTCCTGCCTGCTCACCATGTGAGCCCAGGGCTGATGGAGCTTTACAGAGAGAAATGAAGGTCAGGGTAAAGATGTGTGGGCTGAGTGCCAAGTGAGACAGAGAGCGCTCCAAGGCTGGGGAGGTGACACAGGGCGGGGCTGGCCCTGACTGAGCCTGGAAGGAATGGTGGGATCTAGCACATGGCAACAGCATTTCAGGTGCAGGAAATTGAGCAAAGGTCCCACAGGGAAATGTTCCCAGAGGGCTGGAGAACAATGAGAAGAGCCCGGGGGTCTCCTTAGGAAGGGGAGGGAGTGAGGCTCCATGAGTCCCGGGCTGTGTCCATCTCTTTTGTGGTTTTATCTCTGGAGCTTCATGCCATACTTACACTTACCAGGCATCAAAGATGGTTGTGAGTGTGGGGAGGAGGGAAGGAGTAAGGAAAGGCAGGGGAGAATGGAAGAGACATTGGAGGCATCCACCAGACAAGATGTTCAGCTCTTAGCTCTGTTACTCAGAGGCAACAGGGAGCCAGCAAAAGTTTCAGAGTGGAGGAAAAAATGCGTGGAATGTAAAGTTTCTAGAAGATTCACCTGGCATCACTCACTCCTGACAGATATTCGCAGCCCAACGCCTGCTCTCTGTAAGATCACTGTCTCTACACCAGCCTAGGCAGGGGAATGGCAGGAGGGCACATAGCAGGCCCTTCTCTGTGCTGGGAGGGACCAGGATGCCCCAGCTGCTGCTTCCAGAGCTGAAAACAAGCTACTCCCCTGCCTGGCAGGGAGGCTAAGGACAGCCTGTGGCACAGCCAAGGGAGAAGATTGTGAAAACACTGTAATGGAATCTTATGGGCTCTCCTTGGCCTCACATTTGCACAGCAGCCTCCAGCTCAAGAATCAGATGTCCTGATAGTCATGCCAGTGGCCTTGGTGGCCCCAGCAGCCCTGCCTTCAGGGCAGGGAGCAGGAGCCGTGACGAGCAGGAGTGTGCTGAGGCTGGGGATGGGCCGGTAGCACCTGTCCACCTGGCTCCCTCACCACTTAACAGCTCAGGAGCCATGGAAGGCCCAAGACCCTCTCCTAAGATGCCACCTCCTGTGGGATCAGCTCTTAGCTGGGAGTGGTGGGGGGCACACTGAGGGCTCCAGGATACTGAGGGCTCCAGGATGCTGAGGGCAGATTGCTGCCCAGGCCAGGCTATCCCAGTCCAAGCATCAAAAGTGAACAGCAGCTCCCACTTCCCCCTGCTCAGGGCTGCAAAAATGGACCTCCTAATCGACCATACCTAGAACAGTACTTACTTTCTAGGGGACACTTCTGTCCACTCTCTGAACCTGTGAAGCGGGCAGGGCAGTCAAAATTGTGCCCACTCTGTGAATGAGGGCTTCATGCTTCCACTAGGCCAGTGGACCTGTCTAAATCCCATAGCTAAAATGCTTAGGGAGAGGTAGCTTCAGCTCCCCAGCCAGCCTCAAAAAGGGCCCTCAAACCATGAGGAATGGATCTTCAGTGGAAATGTACAGAGTCTCACAGTGGGACCAAGTATGTCTGCCTTTACAGAAAGGCCCTACAGGGACCACCTCTTCCTCCGCTCCATTTGCTAATGAGGAGGCTCGATACAGAAAGCTCAGATAAGCTCAGAGTCACACCAGAAAAGTAGCAGAGCCAGATTAAAGTCAAAAAGCCACTCTGATTTGGCCAATCATGGAAAGGACTTCTCCCCTTCCTTCTGGTTGGTTCATGGTGAAAAATCTGACCATTGCATTCACACAAAGCCTTATGTCCATGACGATGTCCTGAGAGCAGTCAGGAAGTCAGCCGAGGTCCCCAGGGGACACCGGCAGCAGGGCCATGAAGGATGACATGGCTCCCCTTCCCTGCCTCAGTCAGCACAGAGCAGAACAAATCCTCATGCAAGATTTGGCCAGAGCTGGAAGGAACCCCAAAGGCATCTCAGCCTGCCTCATTTCACCCCTAGGGAAACTGAGGCCTGATAAGGACCCAGGAGGCAGTCATGACCATCTATACTTTCAGTTGCTATAAGAGACCAAGAATCCGGGAGTGATCAGGACAGGTGAGTCAAGGAGGTCCGCAGCAGGGGAAGGGATATGTGTGGGTACTGCTACAAAGGGCATAGGCCTAGTTTACTCCCTCCCCTATTCTCACAGCACAAGAGACACTCTGAGGCCTGTTCCCTGAGGGGCCTGTGGGCCAAGTTCAGATGATCTAATGCAAGGAAGAAAATCACTACCTCTGCTGAGTTTCTATCAGATGCCAGGCAGGAATCACCATGCTCAACTTACAGGTGAGGCCCAAGTGGCTGAGTGTCTTGCCTGAGGTCACCCAGGTGGTAAGGAACAGAACTTGGACTGCAGATGCGATGTTCTCCCACTCCACCTTCTTCCCCTCAGACCTAGCCGCTGCCCTGCTATTTGCTTTGGGGTAGTGTCGCCCTACCTGCCTGCTCAGCCTGCACCCCTGAGGTTGGGCCCTGTGGCCCCTGAGTCAGCTCCCTCCCATCCATGCTCTGGGGTCTCTCCATGTCTGTGTCATCCCCCAGCCCCTGCTGGAGGGCTGAGGCAGCTGGAACAGCTTCTTCCCACCAGAACTGTCAGGACCAAGTCACCAGACCTACCCTCTCGAGAATCACTGCGTAATGGCCACTGGGAATCTGCATGTTAACAGGAAGGTTCTGGAAGCACTGTTTTGGAGAAATAAAGATTGGGATCTGCTGCTCTCAGGAAAGACTTTGGTTCTGTTTTTGAGGAAGGAAAACCAATTCCCACTCTATTCCACCAGGGCCAAAGCCAGCTGATATGCCCCCTTGGTGGAATTAACAAGGAGCCTCTTCCAGGAGCTACAATCTCACGTGGTGAGCAAAGAGCCCCTTTCCATGGTGTAGGGGTGGAAAAAAGATTTCCCTTCCTGTAAGCACATAGTTCCAAGATTCCTTCAGCTGAGAAAGAGAGGAAGAAGTGCAGAGGCCTGAGGCAGATGCTCCTCCCACTTGGTCACTTTCACTCTGAAGAAGAGTGTCCCACTGCAGCGTTTATCCTGCCGGCACCCCTCCCCACTAACACCAATCTCTGCTCTGGAGAAAAGGTCACTTTGCCCCGAGTCGCTAAAAATTACACATTAACAGCCCTAGTGGTTTCCAGCAGTTTCAAATGCTGGCTTCAGCCAGAAATGTCTTAAAAAGGCCACCCGCTCTTTTTAATCCACAGCATTTATATTTTATAACATTTAAACAGAACCATTTTAAGGCAAAGATACACAGGACTTTCCTCACATGTCCACATAAAAAGGAAAAACTGGGAGATATCTATTAGGTTGATGCAAAAGTAATTGCGGTGTTTACCATACATTAGACAACTAGGGAATTCCCTCTGAGCCCAGCAATGATCAGCCCCCACAGAGTACCACTGCCTCACATGGGGATCTCCCTCCTGCAAGAAGCCCTCATGCCTACCCTCTGGGCTAGGAGCCTGGACATCAAGCCCCAAGTAAAGGTGTCCTCTGTAGAGGCAGCTTCCCCGTTATGTATAGACAAAACAGCTACATTTACTGAGCTTTCTAATGTTTCAAGAACAAACACTATTAAAAGAATGACAATCAGTATCACAGTTGACAGAATTACCCCATTTTACAAATGGGAACAAGCTCAGAGAGGTCAACAGACCTGCCCGCCCCTGATTCCACAGCCCATGCCCTTCATGGCTCTCTGCCCCAGCCAAGGCCTCCCCAGTTCACAGGGAGGCTGAAACCTCCTGACAGCCTACAGTCTCGCCAGTCTCTTACGCTAGACCACCCTGCCCTCCTGGTTGAGGACACTTGATTGTGTCCTCCACCATCTGACTCCTGGAGAAACTCAGCCCTCAGCACCTGTTTTTGTTTTTCTGCAGCTCCCTGAATCACACCCTTTTTGATGTTTTCTCTCTCTCTCTGTCTTTTTTTTTTTTTTTTAATAGAGATGGGGGTGCCGGGTGGGGTGGCTCACGCCTGTAATCCCGGAACTTTGGGAGGCTGAGGTTTGTGGATCACTTGAGGTCAAGAGTTCGAGACCAGCCTGGCCAACGTGGTGAAACCCCGTCTCTACTAAAAATACAAAAAAAAAAAAAAAAAAAAAGTTAGCCAGGTGTGGTGGCACACGCCTGTAATCCCAGGTACTCAGGAGGCTTAGACAGGAGAATCCTTTGAACCCCAGGAGCAGAGGTTGCAGTGAGCCAAGATTGCGCCACTGCACTCCAACCTGGGCAACAGAGCGACACTTTGTCTCTAAATAAATAAATAGAGATAAGGGTCTTGCTATATCACCCAGGCTGGTCTCGAACTCCTGGGCTCAAGCAATCCCCCTACCTTGGCCTCCCAAAGTGCTGGGATTACAGAAGTGACCTTTTGATACTTTCAATATTAAAATTCCCTCCAGTGACACCCATCATTTGTAAAAGCTGGATGGGTCCAAGCTCATCTCCCTCTAGAAACAGGGTCAGCGCGCCATCTGGTGGCTGTCTAGTAAGCCTTGTATTGGCCCAGTGGCAGAAGCAGAGCGTGAGATCTGGAAGGCCCCTAGGAGTCAGGTGGTCCAGCAGAGGTTCAGAGATGGGAAGTAACTTGCCTAAAAGCACATGGCAAATTAGAATCCATCTCCAGGACCGTAACCCAGCTTTTGAGCAACAAGACTGTGCTTCTCGAATTTCCCTGGTGTTTTGGAGAAACTGCATATCTGGAGCCATATCCGATAGTTGTGAAGTGAAGGTAGAGAGAGTCCTATTCTCAGGGTGCACCATCTTCCTGGTGCGGCATACTTTATTCTGTTTACCATTTTGAATAGGTCAATTTACACATGGTATAAAATTCAAAAGGCACAAAAAGAATATGCAGTGAAAAGTGAGTCTCTCTCACCCTGGCCCTCCACCACACAATTATCACTTTCCACATCTCCACCCAGAGCTTTTCTCTATATTTACAAGTATAATATATACAAATATTTTAGCTTTTTACATACACAGTAGCATATCATACACAAGGCTTTTTCTTTTTTTCTTTTCTTTTCTTTTTTTTTTTTTTTTATAGACAGGATCTCACTCTGTCACACAGGCTGGAGGGCAGTGTAGTGGTGTGATCTTGGCTTACTGCAACCTCGACCTCCCAGGCTCAAGCAATCCTCCCACCTCAGCCTCCCAAGTAGCTGGGACTAAAGGTGCATGCCAGTACACCTGGCTAAATTTTGTGTATTTTTTGTAGAGACAGGATCTTGCCATGTTGCCCAAGCTGGTCTCGAACTCCTGAATTCAAGCAATCTGCCCACCTTGACTTCCCAAAATGCTAGGATTACTGGCGTGAGCCACTGTGCCCGACCATACATGGGGCTCTTTTTTTTTTTTTTTTTTTTTTTTTTTAGACGGAGTCTCACTCTCGCCCAGGCTGGAGTGCAGTGGCCGGATCTCAGCTCACTGCAAGCTCCGCCTCCCGGGTTCACGCCATTCTCCTGCCTCAGCCTCCCTAGTAGCTGGGACTACAGGCGTCCGCCAGGTCGCCCGGCTAGCCGGCTAGTTTTTTTGTATTTTTTTTAGTAGAGACGGGGTTTCAGCATGTTAGCCAGGATGGTCTTGATCTCCTGACCTCGTGATCCACCCGTCTCGGCCTCCCAAAGTGCTGGGATTACAGGCTTGAGCCACCGCGCCCGGCCCCATACATGGGGCTCTTAACAACACATCTTGGAGATCATTGTCCATCGCACATGAAGAGCATCATCATTCCTTTGTAAAGCAATATTGTATTCCCTGCATGGCAGTACATGGAGGCATCATTATGTATTTAACTACTCTCCTTTAGATGGAAATTTGAGTGGTTCCCAATTCATTGCTATGAAAAACACATAGGGAAAACATGTTAGAATAAATTCCTGGAAGTGGAATTGCTACAATTACCAGTTTTCATTTTGGTCTCATAGACCAGAAAACCCAACATAATAAGAGTTTAATTATGTAAGGCCTCATTATCTCACAGCAAACAAGCCTAGAAGAAGACAGTTCCTGGGCACATGGTAGCTCTGGGCTGGGACAAAGGGTATGAATGTGTTAATTGTATAGATATTACCAAATTGCCCTTCTCAGAGGCTGAACTGTCTTGATTTCCACCATCAGTGTACAGTTTCCTTACAGTCAGACCAACAGCACATTATCATACTTTGTTTGAAATTTCCCAGCTGCCAGAAGAGCACAGTTCAGCCAATATATTGATGTTAGTCCAGTGACTGAATTTCAGACTTCTACCCACCAGAACTGTCTGATAATAAGTTTCTGTTGTTGGAAGCCACTCACTCTGTTTGTGGTAATTATAGCAGCAACAGGAAGCTAATACAACCAATAAAACTAGTGAGAACTCGTTCTATAGATCATTTTTACTTTCTCCCAAAAGTTCCAAAAGTATCTTCTTTTTTTTTTTTTTTTTTTTTTTTTTTTTTTTTTTTTTGAGTTGGGGGTCTCACTCTACTGCCCAGGCTGGAGTGCAGTGGCACAATCGTAGCTCATAGCTCACTGCAGCCTCAACCTCTCCGGGCTCAGGTGATCGTCCCACGTCAGCCTGGGATTACAGTCACGTGAAACCACGCCCGGCTAATTTTTTATTTTTTGTAGAGATGGGGTTTCACCATGTTGCCCAGGCTGGTTTGAAACTCCTGGACACAAGTGATCCTCCTGCCTCAGCTTCCCAAAGGGCTAGGATGACAGACGTGAGCCATTGCGCCCAGCCAAAAATATCTTTTTACATTTCTTTTGTTCATAGGTTGTATTACTTTAAATGTAATTAAGCATTTGTAGGGCCAGTGAATTTTTTTTATTACTATCAGGTTTAAACTAGTTCATATAAATCAAAGCCAAATAAATAAATACATGGAGTTGACCAGCTCACAGTCATTTGCTATTGACCTGAGCAAGTCACCTTCTTTCTGGGCCTGGGTTTTCTATTCTGAAAAGCAGGGGGTTGGATAAGAAGTTATCTCAGGGGCAATCCACACCTGGGCTTTATGAGATCTGGGAATACCCTGAAACTGTATGCAAAAGAGGAAAGTGTTCTCAATCTGTCTGTGCTCAGAATTTTTAGATGCCCAGCCCCAGACTACTGGAGTTGATGATCTGTGTCAGAAGGGTGTTAAATACAGGGCTGGGTGCAGTGGCTCACTCCTGTGATCCCAGCATTTTGTGAGGCTGAAGGACGAGGATCATTTGAGCTCAGGAGTTCAAGAGCAGCCTGGCCAACATCACAAGACCCTGTCTCTACTTTTTTAAAAATAATGCATTTTTTAAAAATTAAAAAAAAAGAGAAGGGTGTTAAATACAGGAACCTAGACTTCCCTAGGGTGAAGGCCATGTCCAAGGGGGCTGGTATCAATTTAGAGATGTAACTGAGTCAGAGGGAGAAAATATCATAAGCTTAGTCAACAGCATATTAGAAAGGAAAACGTGCCTGAGATGCATTAAATCAATTAGCCGCTGTCATAGTCACTATCTCTGAGCAAGGGCACTGAGCTGGATGCCAGACCAGCAGGGTGCCAGACTGAGAAATGAAATGCAGGATGCATATCTAATTTGAATTTTAGATAAATAATGAATCACTTTTTACTCTAAGCCTAACTGTAATAGGTTCATTGCCCAACACTACTGTCAAATCAATACACCCAGACACAGGGTTGCAGCAGAGAAAGAGGTTTAATACAGGACCACTGAATGAGAAGACAGGGAGGAAACTTCAAATCTATCGCCCCAAGGAGTCAGAGGCTAGGGGTTTTTTGTTGTTTGTTGTTTGTTTTTTTGAGACAGGGTCTCTCTCTGTTACCCAGGCTGGAGCGCAGTGGCGCAAAAATGGCTCACTGGAGCTCGACCTCCTGGGTTCAAACAATCCTCTGCCTTAGCTTCCCATACAGCTAGTATCACAGCATGTACCCATGCCTGGCTAAATTTTTTTACTTTTTATAGAGACAGGATCTCACTTTGTTGCCTAGACTGGTCTCCTGGGCTCAAGCAATCCCTCACCTTGGCCTTCCAAAGTGCTGGGATTTCAGGTGTAAGCCACCTCGCCTGGCCTGGAGTTAGGGTTTTTAAGGGTTTTGAAGAGGGCTGAAGTGTGGAGATCATTGATTAGGCAAAGAGTGCATGAAGTCATGGGACAAGGAGATGAAGACACTATTCTTATGTTGCTTTCATTCCTCTCTGGGGGTCTTCAAACTGGTTGGCATCAGCTGTTTCACTGGAATTCAGGGACCTGAAAAACATCTTAAGCAATTCTTAAACAAAACCCTTATGATTCTTTTTTTTTGAGACAGGGTCTCACTCTGTTGCCCAGGCTGGAGTGCAGTGGCACAATCATGGCTCACTGCAGCCTCAACCACCCCAGGCTCAGGTGATGCTCCCATCTCAGCCTCCGGAGTAGCTAGGACTACAATCACAAATCCACCACACCTGGCTATTTTTTGTAGAGACAGGGTTTTGTCATGTTGGCCAGGCTGGTCACTGAGTTCAAGTGATCCACCTGCCTCAGCCTCCCAAAATGCTGGGATCACATGCCCAGCCCAACCTTATGATTCTAATGTCAGAGATCCAATCTATAGGAACAATGGGTATGAAGGTGGTCAGTATCTAGTGCTATGTGACTGTCCGTTACAAGGAAGTGGGTGAAAGTGCAGCCTCATTAATGCTTAATTATAACTATATTTCTGTCCAGGATTCTTGTTAGCCCTGTGAGGACAGCTTCATAAGTATGTCCTAAACACTAGGGACATACTCATACTACAAAATGGCTCACTGCTTATCTGAAATCAAATTTAACTGGGAGTTTCTGTTTTATCTGAATCTGACTTGAACCCGCTCTTAGAGGACCTAGCTTCCAGAATCCAATGACCACCTCAAGATTAGTGATCAGGGCTGGGCGTGGTGGCTCACACCTGTAATCCCAACACTTTGGGAGGCCGAGGTGGGTGGATCACCTGAGGTCAGGAGTTCGAGACCAGCCTGGCCAACATGGTGAAACTGCATCTCTACTAAAAATAGAAAAATTAGCTGGGTGTGGTGGCAGGTGACTGTAGTCCCAGCTACTCGGGAGGCTGAGACAGGAGAATTGCTTGAACCCAGGAGGCGGAGGTTGCAGTGAACCGAGATCGTATCACTGTACTCCAGCCTGGGTAACAGAGTGAGACCTTGTCTCAAAAAAAAAAAAAAGATTAGCGATCAGCACTGATGGGGGTGAGAGGTGGGAGCAAGGAGGTGGGTAGAGACCAAAGGAGATAATAAGAAAGAAAAGAGAGGCCAGGTGCGGTGGCTCATGCCTGTAATACTACCACTTTGAGAGGCCAAGGCGGGTGAATCACTTGAGGTCAGGAGTTTGAGACCAGCATGGCCAACTACAAATCCAAAAGTTAGCCAGGCTTGGTGGTTACGTCTGTAATTCCAGCTACTTGGGAGGCTGAGGCAGGAGAATTGCTTGAACCCAGGAGGTGGAGGTTGCAGTGAGTCGAGATCATGCCACTGTACTCCAGCCTGGGTGACAGAGAAAGACTCCATCTTCAAAAAAAAAAAAATTAAAAAAGAAAGAAGAAAGAGGTTTGAGAATGACTGTAGGAGGGCCTGCAGCTAGAAGGAGCAGGTGGGTTATAATCTGATCATCTCTGGCCACCATAGAAACCAGCTGTAAGTTCAACCAGAATGAGCTGATGAGCTCCAATATCTACGCCTCTCTGCCAGTGTAAACAGTCCACACTCCCTTCCCCCAAGACGTACTGTTATCAGACGTGCTTCCAGCCAAGGATCTACCCCAGTCCTCTTCTTCTCAAGCCTTTTGTTCCTCTTTCTAGCCACAGTTTCAAGTGGCTGCCCATCAATACTGACCCCACTGGGAGAGACAGGCAGCAAGATACCCAGTCCTTGCCCAGGAAGAAGTCACATTCTAGCCAGGGAGTAGACTACACAGGAGGGGAACAGCCCAAGGATACATAGCAAAAGCTTGCTTAAAGAAAAAACAAAAGCAGGTGTGACCTGGCTTGTCTGCCTGCATCTTTCTGTCCTTTCCAGGGTAAAGCGACTCTCTCTTAATCCAGAATGTGATTACATTGATTGGGAAAACATTCAGTCTTTCAGACAAGCCACAGGCTGGCAGTAAGCACTGAATACAAATGCAGGGTTTGCAGTGACTGGAAATTAGAGCCTGCTTGCAGGTAGCATGCAAATGTGTTCAAAATGTCTCCGACTTTGGGAGAAAAGGCAGGAAGTCTGGATCAAACTCGTATGCAAACCGTGAGGAGTGCTTTTGAAGGCACAGCGGGTAAGGGCTTTCTCCATACCCCCTATTGGGTGGGCTCTGGTCTTAGAGCAGATGTAGTAATTCTCCCCAGGGAGGCTTGCACTGCACTTCCACATCTGTCCTCTCTCTACACAAGCTATGAATGTCATTTCCATTTTACAGATAGGAAAGTGGGGCTCTGAGTGATTCAGCAACCCAAACATGGTCACCTTGCTTAAAGTGGCAAACCCAGCCAGAGCCCTCCTCTCACTTTTCCCTAGTTAGGCACAACTTGCGTAGGTGTCCTTGCATGTCTGAAGATTCTGCATTCTCAGGGATACATGAAGAAACTCCTATGTCCTCCCACCACCCCATCCACACTTGAGGACTCTGTGGCAGGGGGCCCTTAACAGTAAAATTCCTTCCTTTGCTAAAAATGTGCTGAATTCGCTCCTTTTCATGATCTGTAACGTTACATAAGCTGTTGTCTTTTATCAGCTTTAACAAATCAAATATGAGCCATTAGGAGACAATTGTTCTTCTGATGGCTGAGGTCACCATACAACCAAGGCTGACTGATGTTTCACTTTCTAAAGACTCAGGAAAGGAAGGAGAACCCTGTCCCACCTCACCCTAGCCCTTGTCTTCACTGACTGCAGGCCACAGCCACCAATTGGCTTCTCTGGGCTGTGTCCTCAAGGGTACTGTCATGTGTGTCCGTGTGAAGAGACCACCAAACAGGCTTTGTGTGAGCAATAAAGCTTTTTAATCACCTGGGTGCAGGCGGACTGAGTCTGAAAAGAGTCACCGAAGGGAGATTAAGAGTGGGGCCGTTTTATAGGATGTGGGTAGGTAAAGGAAAATTACAGTCAAAGGGAGGTTGTTCTCTGGCAGGCAGGTGTTGGGGGTCACAAGGTGCTCAGGTAGGGAGCTTTTAAACCAGGATGAGACAGGAAAAGGAATTTCACAAGGTAATGTCATCACTTAAGCCAAGGACCGGCCATTTTCACTTCTTTTGTGGTGGAATATCATCAGTTAAGGCAGGGGCAGGGCATTTTCACTTATTTTGTGATTCTTCAGTTACTTCAGGCCATCTGGGCAGACGTGCAAGTCACAGGGGATGCGATGGCTTGGCTTGAGCTCAGAGGCCTGACAGGTACCAGGAATGCAGAAGGGTGGAGATACAGGCCAAGTGTTAACATTTATGCTGGTTTACAGATATAATATTTTACCCAGGAAATCAGGGCTTACAAAAATATGAGGCAAATTTTTATCCAACGTACAGGTTAAGTTCTATCCCTAAATTACACCAAATAATAATCTGATGTGTAAAAATTAGTAATTCAAACTTTACACTGTTGGAACTTTCGTCAGGCCTCTGAGCCCAAGCTAAGCCATCATATCCCCTGTGACCTGCACGTATACATCCAGATGGCCTGAAGCAATTGAAGATCCACAAAAGAAGTGAAAATAGCCTTAACTGATGACATTCCACCATTGTGATTTGTTTCTGCCCCACCCTAACTGATCAATGTACTTTGTGATCTCCCCCATCCTTAAGAAGGCTTTTTGTAATCTCCCCAATCCTTGAGAAGATTCTTTGTAATTCTCCCCACCCTTGAGAATGTACTTTGTGAGATTTACCTCCTGCCCACAAAACATTGCTCCTAACTCCACCACCTATCCCAAAACCTGTAAGAACTAATGACAATCCCACCACCCTTTGCTGACTTTCTTTTCGGACTCAGCCTGCCTCCATGATGCTCACACAAAGCCTGTTTGGTGGTCTCTTCACACGGACGTGTGAGACAACTTTAACATATATTGAGCCTTAAGGGAATATGATTATGAGGCCTGGGTCACACGACGGGCAGCTGTAACCAAGGCAGCTGTAACCTGTTTCTCTGATTAGTTTTTTTCCTTACCTACATTGTTTTGTAAAATATAAATGACTAAAGGGTGCCAAGGAAGACCCCCTTGCTTCACTGTTGATCTTCATTACAGATTAACTTTTTCTCTTTTTGAGACCAAGTCTTGCTCTGTAGCAGGACGAGCCGCAGACAAAACTCCTCAGACACCAAGTTAAAGAAGGAAGGGGTTTATTCGGCCGGGAGCATTGGCAAGACTCCTGTCTCAAGAGCCGAGCTTCCCAAGTGAGCAATTCCTGTCCCTTTTAAGGGCTCACAGCTCTAAGGGGGTGAGCGTGAGAGGGTCGTGATCGATTGAGCAAGCAGGGGGTACATGACTGGGGGCTGCATGCACCAGTAATTAGATCGGAACAAAACAGGATAGGGATTTTCAGTGCTTTTCTATACAAGGTCTGTAATCTATAGACAACATAACCAATTGGGTCGGTGTCGATCTTTAACTACCAGGCCTAGGGTGTGGCGCCAGGCTATCTGCTTGTGGATTTCATTTCTGCCTTTTAGTTTTTACTTTTTCTTTCGTTGGAAGCAGAAATTGGGCATAAGACAATATGAGGGATGGTCTCCTTCCTTGGCTCTGTTGCACAGGCTGGAGTGCAGTGGTGCGATCTCAGCTCACTGCAACCTCTGCCCCAGGGTCCAAGTGATTCTCACGTCTCAGCCTCCCAAGTAGCTGGGATTA
Organism: Rhinopithecus roxellana; assembly: GCF_007565055.1. NCBI lineage: Eukaryota > Metazoa > Chordata > Mammalia > Primates > Cercopithecidae > Rhinopithecus > Rhinopithecus roxellana. Next base: position 68,708,639 of record NC_044565.1, read on the forward strand.
CAGGCACCCGCCACCATGCCTGGCTAATTTTTGTATTTTTTAGTAGAGACAAAGTTTCACCATGTTGGCCAGGCTGGTCTCAAACTGCTGACTTCAAGTGAGCCACCTGCCTTGGCCTCCCAAACAGCTGGGATTACAGGCGTAAGCCACCACACCCAGCCATTACAGATTAACTTACTATACAAAGACTTCATGACTACCACGTTGTCTAAGACGGGATGTTAAATACACTCTTTTAAATTGGAAAGGAAATAAAAAGTTGTAAAGAAAACAAGCTCTATGAAAAAGAAAAACTAATTGTTATAACTCATAAACCAGTCTGTTGTAGAGAATGTTATAATCCAACTAAATGTCTTTGTTGCCTGCCTATATAAGCTAAACCTTAACTTTTCTGGCTTTTCCCCAAGCTTACTAGGATGTGAAAGACCTTAACTTTGAACTTTAGAGCGCTGGCCCCATTTCTCTGGTGTCTGTTTTTAGGTGGCTACTCCCAGCTTTTCCCTTGCATAAACTCTTTAAAATTGAATTCTGAACCTTTTGATTATTTCAGGTCAATAGATAGATTTTGCAAAGCCTCTGCATGTACATATTCATCCTGATTCTGCTCCCGGAAAGGGATCCCAATCCAGACCCCAAGAGAGGGTTCTTGGATCTTGAGCAAGACACAAGAATTCGAGGTGAAGCCACAGAGTAAAGTGAAAGCAAGTTTATTAAGAAAGTAAAGCTACTCCATAGGCAGAGCAGTGGCATGGGCTGTTTGACTGAGTATACTTACAGTTATTTCTTGATTATATGCTAAACAAGGGGTGGATTATTCATAAACTTCCCAGGAAAGGGGCGGGGATTTTCTGGAACTGAGGGTTCCTCCCCCTTTTTGACCATAGGACACTTCTGTCGCCATCTTGGTTTTGGTGGGTTTTGGCCGGCTTCTTTACTGCATCCTGTTTTATCAGCAAGGTCTTTGTGACCTGTATCTCATGCCAACCTCCTGACTCATCCTGTAACTAAGAATGCTTAACCTCCTGGGAATGCAGCCTAGTAGGTCTCAGTCTTATTTTACCCAGCTTTGATTCAAGATAGAGTTGCTCTCTATCAAATGCTTCTGACAATTCCTCTGTATTTTTTTCAGAATTCCTGTCTCTTCAGGCCCTGATACCTTAGCCCGGGGCTCACTGCTACCTGGAAGCACTAATGAAATCCTAGTTTTCTCCCCTAAAGCCCATTCTAGCCAGGTGGCAGAGACTGAGAGCCTCACTGTAGGTCACACCCTGGCGTGAGGGCTGATCAGCCACTCGATGGTGTCCACGTGGTTGTCTCTGCCTGGGGTGACCCTGCTTTCCACACCTGGAGCAATCCGGCTCCTCCTTCAAGTCCCTATTCAGGTCTCTGAATTCCAGTTCCACAGGGCTACTGTGAAAACCAAGGCCATGGAGGTCAAGCTCCAGGCACAGGCCTGACACAGATGGGGCACCTGGTCCAGGACAGCTCTGATTGTCACTGTTGTCCCCTCTTCTTGCCCACTCCCTTAGGTAATCCATCCCTCCCTCAACCCCCTCTGCCTCTTACACATTCTCACATTGCTTCATGGTTAATGCCCTGCTGACCCTCTCCTCCAATGAATCTCAAATTCCCTGAGGGCAGTGACCTTGTCTTGCTTCCTTAGGACCCCATATCTGGCTCTAGGCCTTACACTTAGTGGACTCCATGTATATTTGCCAATAAACTGGCTCCTGGGATCCACAGACAGTAGTTTGATGAATGGTCAGGAATTGTGATACATGAAAATTCATTGTATGATGTGGCTATAGACACAGACAGAGACTGTGCTGCTGGTGACATCATGTCGGTCTGGTAATTAATAATGATCATTAGTAACGTTTACTTCAGGACAGTGCCCTTGGCCTGGACACATGAGGAAAATGGTCCAGAGCCTCACCGACTGAGTCACTATGCCCTATAGGAACGGCCTCTGATAGGGATGAGTGTCTGCTGCTATAGGCTACCCAAGTATGCCCTTGGGGACAGAAGCTGTGTTTTATTCATCCTACATCTCAATAAACATTTTTTGATAAATCAATGAACTCCTTTGAAATCACACAAAACTAGAGGTGTTGTTGGAGACAAAAGATTCAGAAGAGACCAGGTGTAGTGGCTCACACCCGTAATCCCTGCACTTTGGGAGGTCGAGGTGGGCGGATCACCTGAGGTCAGGAGTTTGAGACCAGCCTGGCCAACACAGTAAAACTCTGTCTCTACTAAAAGTATAAAAATTAGCCAAGTGTGGTGGTGCACACCTGTACTCCCAGCTACTTGGGAGGGTGAGGCAGGAGAAGCCTGGGCAACAGACGAAGACTCCATCTCAAAAAAAAAAAAAAAAGGTTAGAAGAAACCTCTTCTGGGTCTTCCAACTCCCCACTGACTGAAAGAAGAGGCTCCAATTGAAGAAAGTTCTAGAACATTCTGTGGGTCCCAGACTTGCTCCACACTCATACCTCTGCACTGCTGTACATGCCATGTCCATCTGCAAGAAAACCCTTCTGCTGTCTGTCTGGGGACCTCCTGTGTTTTTTCCAGGATCCCACTTACACACCTTCGCCAGCAGGTCTTCTTGCAATAAGGGGGTCTGGTGTAGCCCCTTGAGAGTTCTAAGTACACTCTGGCCATTTTCACAAGTTCAAGGCTGTCTTAGGGCAAGTAGGAGGAGTTGGCAGACAGGCCCTACCTCTTGTTGATCTATTATTTAATTAAAAAAATTTTTGTGTGTGTGAGATAGGGTCTTGCTCTGTTGCTCAGGCTGAAGTGCAGTGGTGTGACCATGGCTCACTGTAGCCTCAAAGTCCTGTGCTCAAGCAATCCTCCTACCTCAGCTTCTCCAGTAGCTGGGCTCACAGGCCCGCATCATCACCCCTGGCTAATTTTTTAATTTTCTTTTTAGAGATGGGGGTCTGGCTATGTTGCCCAAGCTGCTCTCAAACTCCTGAGATCAGGAGGCCTCGGTCTCCCAAGGTGCCGGGATAACAGATGAGCCACCACACAGGCCACCTCCTGTTCATCTAAAATGAAGTTACCAGCCAACTGGGCGTGCTGGCTCACGCCTGTAATCCCAACACTTTGGGAGGCCAAGGCAGGTGGATCACTTGAGGTCAGGAGTTCAAGACCAGCCTAGCCAACATGGTGAAACCCTATCTCTACTAAAAATATAAAAAATTTAGCTGGGCATGATAGTGCTTACCTGTAATCCCAGCTGCTTGGGAGGCTGAGGCAGGAGAATTGCTTAAACCCGGGAGGCAGAAGTTGCAGTGAGCCAAGATTGTGCCACTGCACTCCAGCCTGGATGACAGAGCACGACTTCATCTTAAAAAAAAAAAAAAAAAAAAAAAAAAGAAGGTGCCGAGGCACAAAATATAAGTTAAAGAGTTTACTTGAGCCAAAATAAGGACAGCTGCCCAAAAGACTCAGAACCAAGTGATCTTGGATATGAGTTCCTTTCCCTCTTTGTTACAAACAGGTTTCTAAAGACAGAAAAAGGAGGACAGGGAGTGGGCTGATACAAAATTGTTTGTCAGGAATTCTCATTGGTTTACAGAAATAACATTGATTAGTGATTGGCTGTACAGTGTTAAGCTATAGGATGTGAGATACAGTGTTCAGTGCAGCATTGTTAGGTTAATTTACAGCTGTGGCAATAGCAAGCAGTTTCAAGAGATAAATACATAACTCAAAGCGGGAGTAGGACTTGATTGCTGTCTCATTTTAATGTCTCTCTGGGCCTGATAACTTATAGGACTCGCATTCCTCAGGTAAAAGTTATTTTCTCACCACAGAAACAAGATCTGCAGCATAGGGGAAGTGTGCTGGCTGGGTCTGAAGTCGTTTTCCAAAATATCTGAGGCGTTTAAATCAGAGCAACTCCATCTTGAACAGGGGCTGGGTAAAATGAGGCTGAGACCTACTGGGCTGCATTCCCAGGAGGTTAGGCATTCTAAGTCACAGGACGAGATAGGAAGTGGGCACAAGATACAGGTCACAAAGACCTTGCTGATAAAACAGGATACAGTAAAGAAGCGGCTAAAACCCACCAAAACCAAGACGGTGACAAAAGTGACCTCTGGTTTTTCTCACTGCTCATTATATGCTATTTATAATGCATTGGCATGCTAAAAGACAATCCCACCAGTGCCCGACAGTTTACAGATGCCATGGCAGCATCTGGAAGTTAACCTATATGGTCTAAAAAGGGGAGGAACCCTTAGTTCTGGCAATTGCCTACCCTTTTCCCAGAAAACTCATGAATAATCCACCCCTTGTTTGGCGTATAATCCAGAAATATCCATAAAAATAGCCGATCGACTGCCCTCGGGGCTGCTCTGCCAATGGAGTAACCATTCTTTGTCCTTTACTTTCTTAATAAACTTGCCTTCACTTTATGGATTCCCCACAATGTGCCAGGTCCAAGAACCCTCTCTTGGGGTCTGGATCAGAACCCCTTTCTGGTAACAAAAGGGTCTTTTCTCTGGCATGACAGGGCATGGGTGCAGACTACAGTGCTGGGAAAGGTATATTAGGAGCAGTTTTTTTTTTTCTTTTTTTTTTTTTTTTAGACAGAGTTTCGCTCTTGTTGCCCAGGCTGGAGTGCAATGGCTCGATCTTGGCTCACTGCAACCTCCGCCTCCCAGGTCCAAGCAATTCTCCTGCCTCAGCCTCCGGAGTAGCTGAGATTATAAGCATGCACCCCCATGCCCAGCTAATATTTTGTATTTTAGTAGAGACAGGGTTTCACTATATTGGTCAGGCTGGTCTTGAACTCCTGACCTCAGGTGATCCACCTGCCTCAGCCTCCCAAAGTGCTGGGACTACAGGTGCGAACCACTGCGCCCGGACTTTTTTTTTTTTTAAGACAGGGTGTCACCTTGTCATCCAGGCTGGAGCGCAGTGGCACGATCTCAGTTCATTTCAACCTCCGCCTCCAGGGACTCAAGCGATCCTCCTAGCCTCCTGAGTAGCTGGGATTACGGGTACTTGTCATGACACTCAGCTAATTTTTGTATTTTTAGTAGAGGCTGAGTTTTGCCATGTTGCCCAGGCTTGTCTGGAAATCTTGAGCTCAAGAATCAGCCTGCTTCAGCCTCCCAAAGTGCTAGGATTACAGGTGTGAACCACCACACCAGGCCAAGAGTAGGATTTTAAAAGCCAGAACCCCTTGAGGACTAAGCTTTGATTTTTTTTTACCTTGCCCAAATTCCTATCTAAGAGGTCTGGAGAGTCATGCCCTACAAACTATAAATTCTCATCAGATAGGTTTTATTTGACCCTATATATCGTGACTTACTTTCCAATCTGACTCTGGCATAATATTATGTGACAAAGAAGAAAGTCAAAAGATTTTACCCCCAAAACATGTTTCTTTGCCATATCTTGAAATGGCCCTGCAAATCTGTCTCTTGTGGGGGAAAATTTGCATCTGTAAAGAATGTCTATTACCAGCCGGGAGCGGTGACTCACGCCTGTAATCCCAGCACTTTGTGGGGCTGAGGTGGGTGGATCACGAGATCAGGAGTTCAAGACCAGCCTGGCCAACATGGTGAGACCCCCGTCTCTACTAGAAATACAAAAATCAGCCAGGCCTGGTGGCAGGCGCCTGTAATCCCAGCTACTTGGGAGGCTGAGGCAGAGAACTGATTGAACCCGGGAGGTGGAGGTTGCAGTGAGCTGAGATCGCACCACTGCACTCCAGCCTGGGAGACAGAGCAAGACTCTGTTTCAAAAAAAAAAAAAGAATCTCTATTAACATAGATAGATACTTTTTCCCTCTCCTTCCCCACCCTCTCCCCTCCTCCCGACTTTGAGTTGTCCCGCCTTTCTGGACCAAACCAATATATTTCTTAAATGTATTTGATTGATGTCTAGTGCCTCTCTAAAATGCTGCGCCCCGACCACTTGGGCACATGTTCTCACGACCTCCTGAGGGCTGTGTCACGGGCCATGGTCACTCATATTTGGCTTAGAATAAATCTCTTCAAATATTTTAGGGTTTGACTCTTTGTCAACATCCTCTTCAAACAAACCTAGGGATGGTCTCTCTGCCTGGATGCCTCTGAGCTGCGACCAGAAAGTCCACAAAGGAGCAGTGAAGCAGGGCTTGGTGCAGGGGCCATGCGGAAGTCACGGATTTTTGGAGACTGGAGAACCCAAGCGCAAATCCCTACCCCACTGCTCACCAGCAGGTTCTTAAGCAAATCACTCTGCTTCTCTGAATTTACTGTCCTCAGCTATAAAATGGTCTTCTCGGCAACTGGAGCTAGATGCCTTCGCCACTTTGCTGAAAGATATGAACTGTGCCCAAGGTGGGCGGTGTCAGAGAGGAGCCCCGACGTGGAAACGTCCAGCGTGGGAATCTCTTCTCTACAGGGTCCCCAAGGAACTCCTGGCAGGCCCACTTCAGGGCTCCTTTCTGACACTGCCCAGCTCAACCTCTCAAAACGAGTCACAAAATGCTGTAAATATCCACGATGCACCCTCACTGCACTGTCCCATCCGCCCCTTTTACAAATAGGAAGACCCAAAGACAAAAATAAGAAACCAAGGCCAGACGCGGTGGTTCACGCCTGTAATCCCAATACTTTGGGAGGCCGAGGCGGGCGAATCACCTGAGGTCGGGAGTTCGAGACCAGCCTGGCCAACATTGTGAAGCCCTGTCTCTATTAAAAATACAAAACAATTAGCTGGGCGTGGTGGCAGGCGCCTGTAATCCGAGCTACTCGGGAGGCTGAGGCAGGAGAATCGCTTGAACCCAGGAGGCGGAGGTTGCCGTGAGCCGAGATCATACCATTGCACTCCAGCCTGGGAGACAGGGTGAGACTCCTTCTCAAAAAAAAAAAAAAAAAGAAAAGAAAAGAAACCCAAAACAGCGGGGGAGGGCGAGGAAGAGAAGAAAACAAAATACGAAGACCTGGGCCGTGATTTGCTAGGGCCAAGGCGTGGCCACCAAAGCCCTCCAGGCCAACTCCGCAGAGCGCGGGCACCATGGCTTAGGCGCGCTCCCCGGGGGCGGGGCGAGAGGGAGGCGTCACGTGACGCCCGGCCCGGAAGCTCTCGTGCAGTAGACCCCGGGTGACGGGACCGGGTGCAGCTAACTGGACCGAGGGCCAGCGTCCGCCGACATGGCCTGGACCAAGTACCAGCTGTTCCTGGCCGGGCTCATGCTCGTTACCGGCTCCATCAACACGCTCTCGGCAAAGTGAGTCTGGGCCCTGACAGGCATGCAGGCCCTGGCGACCCCCGCGCTCGTTCTACGCCTTCCCCCTTCTCGGCCCTGCCCTCCCGGCTTCTCTTGCTTTCCCACTTGCTCCAGTCTGTTCGCGCGTTTTATGACCACCCAAGGGATGCGAGGCCCGGGGAAATGCGGAGCGGGGCTGCGCCCCGTGCGGGGGGATCCGAGCCCCGGCTTTGATTTGCTGTACAGCCTCCGCGTCTGTTTCCACATTTTAACAGGAGGGTTTGCCGATTCCTTTCCACGGCCCTTCCAGTGCTGGCGTTTCCACATTTTAACAGGAGGGTTTGCCGATTCCTTTCCACGGCCCTTCCAGTGCTCAAGCCTGAGCACCTCCCTCCATGAGCTGGGAGAGACCCCAGGACTGTACACACGAACTGCAGTAGTGGCTGTGCAGGCCGAGTGACCCAGTGAACGTGGAGGCCTCAAGCGGCAGACAGGGAGGTACCCCACGGCTCTGCAAGGATGAGGGGTTAGAGCTGCGTCTTGAAGCTTAGGTGGGATTTCGGAATGTGGCTGAGACTTTAAGCCAAGGAAAGTCTACGGAAAGGCCAGATCAAAGTCGACTGTAACCAGCATCAAATGCCCAGGCTAGATTTTCTCCCATAATCAGAAAAGTGCTTTTCAGCTGGGGAATGACATGTTGAAAGTGATATGATTCAGTCGATGACATGAAGAGTCGTTTGGTGCAGGAAAAACCACTCCAAGGCTGCTGCATAGCAGATGAGGGGAACTAGGAGGTGGCAGTGAGAAGAGAAAGGAAGGGACAACTGGTGGGAGAGACCAGATGCTGAATGGCCACAGGCCTGAACCACATGAGCAAGAAACAAAGATCACTCCAGGGTTTCTGCCTGGGAGAAGAGAAGTGCCATTAACTCAGAGAGGGCAAGTGGCAGTTCAGCTCTGATGTATGGGGGTGAGACAGGGGGACAGTTCCCAGGAGGTCAGGGACTAAGGACCCAGGGCAGTCATGAGACTGAGGGACAGGGCCTAACCTCCCCTCTGCTGTGGGCAGGATGACAGTTCTTTGTCTCTCTCTGTCTCCATCTCAGGGCAGGGCCTTCCTGCCCCTCCTTTTCTTGTTGCCCAGGCTAGAGTGCAGTGGCACGATCTTGGCTCACGGCAACCTCCGCTTTCTGGGTTCAAGCGATTCTCCTGCCTTAGCCTCCCGAGTAGCTGAGATTACAGGCATGCACCACCACGTCTGGCTAATTTTGTAGTTTTGGTAGAGACTGGGTTTATCCATGTTGGTCAGGCTGGTCTTGAACTGACCCCAGGTGATTTGCCGCCTCAGCCTCCCAAAGTGCTGGGATTACAGGTGTAAGCCACCATGCCCGGCCCCTCCTTTTCACCATAAGAGCTGCAGTGCCCAGTGGCCTTTGTCTGAAATGATACCAAGGTACATGGAGAACAGTGGACAGTGGCCCTCTCCAAGTTAGACCTCATGTCCACCTGGGCCCTGTCAGGCTCCAGAGCGAGGTGGGATTGGTGTGGTGTGGAAAAGCTTATTAGGAGCTTTTCCACTCTGAAAGTGGTGTTCCAGGTCCCCTGGGTTTTCTATCTGGCTTCACATTTTGAGAAACTGTCAGCCTTTTAAAGGGAAATGGCCATTTCTTATTCATTTCTGAGGCATTTATACCTAGCACACCCCATCAGTGGTATGAAAAGTGCCTCATCAGGCATGTATAAGGTACCTAGGGTGTGTGAGGGAAGGGGACAGAAGTGACCAAGAGGTGATCCCTACCTTTGAGATGCTTGGAATCTGAGGTGAAGGAGACACACATGTACGCATACAGCAGTCACAGTGTTCTCCCTTCCCCAAACGGTGGGCACAGTCACTGGAGCCCTGGGTGGGCCCCACCTGTTCCTCTGGTTCACCTCTGGCCAGCTGTGCCTTGTGGAGAACTGCTGGCTTCCAGGCCCTGCATCCTCCTGGGGATCACTCCTCATGCTGAGTCCTTAGCTGTTCAGAGGCCCCAGCCTGAGGGTTCCCATCTCAGGATCTGAACGCAGCAAAGCAAGTCTTCTGTTCTGTCATGCCAGCCAAGGCCTCTGTGAAGTGCTTAGAGAGTGGCTGTAAGTCCACCAGGGCTGTTGCCCCTAAGGAGAATCCAGATTGCCAGTTACTGCTGGGGTAAACTGTGCTGACTCACCTCCTTCCTTAGAAAACTCCAAACCAGTCAGGTAGGAAACAGAGATCCTCAATCCCAGAAGGCATCACCCTTAGAGGCTGCCTGAGAGTCAGGAAAAAGGCTCCCAAGTGACAGACCCAACTTTTGGTCCTGTCCCCTGCCTGACAACTGGTGTGGGGCCTCTCAGGATCCTCCCACACCAAGACGGGCCCCCAAATTGGACCCTAAACAGTGTTCTAAGGTCAAACCATGAGAAGGATACTCTTAGGGAGAAAGAGCACGTGGGAGCAGCTGCGTGCACCCCAATGTGAAGTATGGATTTGAAATCACATTTCTGGCCGGGCACAGTGGCTTACGCCTGTCACGCAGCACTTTGGGAGGCAGAAGCGGATGGATCACTTGAGGTCAGGAGTTTGAGATCAGCCTGACCAATATGGTGAAACCCCATCTCTACTAAAAATTAGCTGGACATGGTAGTGTGACCTGTAGTCCCAGCTACTTGGGAGGCTGAGAAAGGAGAATTGCTTGAACCTGGGAGGCGGAGGTTGCAATGAGCCCAGATTGCACCACTGCACTCCAGCCTGGGTGACAGAGTGAGACTCAGTCTCAAAAAAAAAAGAAATCACATTGTTGACCCATGGTTTCCAGCAGGCACAGACAGACAAGCATGTACTGACAACTAGCAGAAGCATCTCATGCACAAAGAGCACCTCGCATGCCCCAGGCCCTGCTCTGCCCTTTCATGTGTGAACTCAGGGAATTCTCATAACCACCCTATCAGACAGAGCTAGGGGCTGATATTCCTGTATAAGGAAACTGAGGTAGGAAATGATTAAATTCCTTGCCCAAGTTCAACTTAGCTACTAAGTGGCAGAGTTTATAGTTGAGCCAGCATGGTCTGGCTCTAGCATCCATGCTCTTAACCACCACTGCAGGGTGTGGCTGGGGACTTCTCCGGTCATTTTGGGGGCATTTAGAGTTGTTAAAAGCAGATAAATCATCCAGTCTAATCCCCACAATTTACAAAGGAGGCCCCAGGAGAAGTTTCTTTCTGTGATTCAACTGTTTGGTGTCTGAATGAAGGCTGGAACCCAGGCCTCAGCACTTTAAGTCGTGTTCTTTTATGACTGTGATACCCCAAAGTCCCTCCTTCCTGGGGGTTTCCTCTCACAGCTCCCCAGGACAGGACAGACAAGCCTGTGCTTGTCGAAGTTGTAAACCTGTAAGTGGCATCTGCCCTCCCAGCCTTTGATGTGTCCTCTCTCCAGGACTGGGCGTCAAGCCTCTCAGCCGGCCTGGAGACCCTGCTGTCACCAGCCTACTTGTCCTCCCGCTGGAGCCCAGGCCACTCAAGGTTCAGACTGACAGCCTATGGTTGTCTCTGGCAGTTTCTTGGCCTGTGACAAGAGCATGATGTTTCCCTTCCCAGGTTCTTGGGAGGATGAAAGGCAGTGGATGAGGAAGCACATCTGAGCACGTGCTGCCTGCTGTGCTGGGGCCGCAGGTCAGCTTTCCTCTCTGCACGCTCAGCAGGCTTTGGGAGACTGCCACCAACCATGCTGGCCCTGTGGCCCCATCCCTGGGTCCTGGTAGGGGGCCCCTCCCTGTGAAGTGGCTTCTTCTTTCCCTGGCTGTTTTCTCAAAACCTCTTCACTGGCACCTTCTGTCAATTACCTTCTTTAGTCCAAGCCACTTCTGTCTGCCTGAGCCAGTGCCCATCCTCAGGTACTCACTTCAGAGCCCCAGTCTCCTGAATCCAACTGAGGTTCTACATATGAAGAACCGGGGTCAGCTGAGCACTGTGGCTCCAGGCTGTAATCCCAGCACTTTGGGAGGCCGAGGTGGGATGATCATTTGAGCCCAGGAATTCAAGATCAGCCTGGACAACATAGGGAGACCTCGTTCTCTACAAATAATAGTAATTAATTAATTAATTAATAGAGCCAGGGTCTAGTAGATGCCCACTAAGTAAAGCTCAGCTCCCCTCCTAAGTTCTGCAGGCTGTAGGGCCCTCCCAGCCAGGCAGGGATATGAGCCTGACTTCCCTTCATGCCCAGGCCGGGGACCCTGCCAAGGAAGTGGCAGGAAGCCTGGAAACCACTAGGCCTCTACTAGAGAAGAGGCATTCGCTTTTCTTCTGTGTCTTTTCTGTGCCAGCTCCAATATTTGCTCTTGGCAGCTGCCCCCACCACCCTTTGGTTCCATGAACTGGCATGGGATAATTGCTTCAAAGGGGTTGTTGGGCCAGCTTGAGAAAGTCTTAACTCAGGAGGACAGTGTAGTAGAGTGGGAAGTGCATAAGGCTTGGGAGCTGGGGAATAGATGAGCCACTGGACCTCTCTGAGCCTCAGTTTCCTCATCTGTAAAATGGACTTGGTGATCTCTGCCCTATCTTCTTCCCGGACACTGAAGATCTACTGAGGAAGGTTTCCTTTTTTTTTTTTTTTTTTTTTTGGAGACAGTCTTGCTCTGTCGCCCAGGCTGGGAGTGCAGTGGTGTGATCTCAGCTCACTGCAGGCTCCGCCTCCTGGGTGCATGCATTCTCCTGCCTCAGCCTCCCAAGTAACTGGGACTACAGGCACCACCACCATGCCTGGATAATTTTTTTGTTTTTTTTTTAGTAGAGACAGGGTTTCACTGTGTTAGCCAGAATGGTCTCGATCTCATGACCTCGCCCATCTCGGCCTCCCAGAGTGCTGGGATTACAGGCGTGAGCCACTGCGACCAGCCTTTTCTTTTTTTTTTAAAGACACAGTCTCTCTTGTTGCCCAGGCTGGAGTGCAGTGGTGCCATCTCAGCTTACTGCAGCCTTGAGCCATCCTCCCACCTCAGCCTCCCAAGTCAACAGGACCACAGACACCTGCCACCATGCCCACCTAATTTTTGTATTTTTTGTAGAGACAGTGTCTTGCCATGTTTCCCAGGCTGGTCTCAAACTCCTGGACTCAAGCAATCCACCTGCCTCAGCCTCCCAAAGTGTTGGGATTACAGGCATGCACCACCACGCCCAGCATGAGGAAAGTTTTCTAGTCCATAGAGATGAGAGGGCTCATCTTTGTCACCTCAGGAGCCAGGGCCACCTGCTGTGGCACCCCAGAGAGTAGAGAAGCCTTGGCCCTTCTGTAGGTTCCAGGCAGGAGAAAGAAGGGGACTCACTGGGCTTGACAAGCCGGGGACACAAGAGGAAGTGGCAGAGATTCTGTGGGAATGGCCACAGCTAATCTGCCCAAGCCAGCCCCGTCGCCACTTCCTCAGTCTGTGTTCTCCACCCCTGCTCACGTGGGCGTGCACACCTCCCAGAATGCTGAGCTTTGAGTTTGGGCCTGGCCAAACTAGGGAGTGACTCACCACCCAGTACGGAGAGCCCACTCCCCAGCCTGCCTGCCGAAAGGAGGGCTTCAGCTTGTTCCCGCGAGGGCCCTTCGGGCCTCCAGCCCCGCAGGTCATCTCCCCTAGAATGCAGTGTCTGCGGAGAAGACAGGCCCATCTACTGGGCTGCCCCTCTCCTCCCACCAGCTGGGGAAGTAGGAACTCAGAGGAGAACTTCAGAGCATCAGGGAGGGGGCGGATGACTGTCTGCTGAGCTTCCAGGGTACTGGCCCTGTCTTAACACCTGAGGAGCTGTGGGCCCCTGGAGCCCTCTCTGGCGCCTGGGTTCCTGTCTGTCAAATAAGGAGTTCCGTTCAGCTGATGGCTGAGTTTCTTCTGTTTCAGCATTGTGGCTCTGTGAACTGCAGGGACAATGGCCTAAGGCCCCTCCAACCACCTCTGCCTCAGCCAGCAGGACAGGTTCCAGATGTTTTTCCAGTAGCTTTCAGGCTGAAGCAGAGCTGGGGCCACACTGACCCCAACAAGGGGGAGATGGCTTCTGTTCAATGAAGGGAAAGGAGAAGGGGCAGAAAATGAGTTTTGCTGAATACCTGCCATGTGCCAGGTCATGTATGTACCCTTATATCATGTATTGCTTCTGACAGTTTGTCAGTGTTGATAAGATTATCCCTGTAACTTGTCCAGCCTGTGGGACTTAAAACTCTGGGTTTTCTCTGTATTCTGCCTTTTCTGAGCATAAATTCAAGCAAGGTGTGACCCTGGATCTGCCTTAAGCCTCAGAGTCCTCATCTAAAATGAGGATCCTTGTTGTAAGGCTTAATGGAGTGTCCTATGAATTGTGCATTTAAGGAAACATGAGCTGGGCGCAGTGGCTCATACCTGTAATCCCAGCACTTTGGGAGGCTGAGGCAGGTAGATCTCTTGAGGCCAGGAGTTCGAGACCATCCTGGGCAACATAACAAGGCCCCGTCTTTACAGAAAATACAAAAATTAGCCGAGCATGGTGGCCCATGCCTGTAGTGCCAGCTACTCAGGAGGCTGAGGTGGGAGGATCACTTGAGCTTTGGGAGGCTGAGGCTGTAGTGAGCCGTGACCCTGTCTGAAAAAACAAAACAAAAAGACAAACGTTGTTGGCCGGATGCAGTGGCTCATACCTGTAATCCCATCACTTTGGAAGATCGATGTGGGTGGATCACTTGAGGTCAGGAGTTCGAGACCAACCTGGCCAACATGATGAAACTCCATCTCTACAAAAAATATAAAAATTAGCTGGGCATGGTGGTGGGTGCCCATAATCCCAGCTACTTAGGAGGCTAAGGCAGGAGAATCACTTGAACCTGGAAAGCAGAGGTTGTAGTGAGCCAAGATCACGTTGCTACACTCCAGCCTAGGTTACAGAGGGAGGCTCCGTTTCAGAAAAAAACAAGAACAAAAACAAAAGACAACAAAAAACAAACATTGTGAAGGACTGACAGCAAAATGCTGTCCACCTTAGGGGCAGGCACACTGGGGCTGGATTTTTGTTCTAGCCTGTGAGGCTGGGGTCTTTCTGATTCTGCACCTTGAGTTGAAGCCTATCTCCAATCCAGGATGAGAAGCCTGGTTTTCTGCCCCAAGGTACCTGCAGGCCTGAGCATCTCAGGCTGGGCAAGGCATCCCATGCTGCTGACACCCAATCCCTTGGGCTGTCAGCCTGCCCCAGGCCCTCAGATACAAAGAGATTCCATTTCCCCAGCTGGGAGCGCTGCCAACCAGGCCTGTCTAGGCAGAGCTACCTGTGGAGAAAGCGAAGATAACCCTTGTGGGAGGTGGAGAGCTCAGCACCAGCCCTACAGTCAGCTCCCCAGGAAACGCCCCAATTTTGGGGAAGGATGGGCCCCAAGGGGTTTCCCCTGTGGACCAGCTCGTTCTACCAGCAGGGAGCCCTCAGACTCAGGTGGGAAGTAGGACTTATGGAAACGTGGCCTCTGCACTGCAGTACCTGGCCTGTTTGCTGGGAGGGATCCGGAAGTCTCATTCATTCTACAAAAACTGTTGAGCTTCGGTGGAGTAACGTGCCTGGAGCAGGGGATTGAGAGATGTGGAAGCAGCTGGGTGCTGAGCTCTCTCAGATGACAGTAAATGAGGAACCAGAATGTGCTGGGTATGTGAGTTGTCATTACTATAAGTGACTCAAGCAGTAGCCCAGCATGAGTTCTGGGTGGTGACCCCACTGCCAGATCAGGGAGGACTTCTTGAGCCTGCCAGTCTGTGGTCTGGGTATGGTACCAGGATGAGGAAGCAGCTTCCATACCTGCCCCCTGCAGACAAAAATAATAATACAATAAATAATAATAATAATAATAATAATAATCCTTGCCTGAAGCTTCTGGTCGACCTTCATGGACCTGGCAATAGCTCCCTTGTCCCTCTTAGAGGAGCCTTGGCTCCTGGCCTGGGGATTCCCATCTCTCTGACTTCACTTGCTCTGGGCAGTTGGCTCTGTGCCCTTGGTAAGGCTTGACCTCTTCTCTCTTCCTTGCTTTGCCTCTGTTTCACTCAGTTGCCTCATGCAAGCCTTCTCAGGCGGCTCTTTCTGCAAAAGCAAGACTGGGTTCGAGAGCAGCCCTGATGGGTCTGTGGCCTTTACCCATGTTCCATGTGCTGTCCTGGCCAGGGATCCAAGAGCCAACAGCAAATCAGGCAGAAATTAGGCACCATGGGTGCAGTGGCTCATGCCTGTAAATGATTTGTGCAGACCAGCCTGGGCAACATAGTGAGACCCTCTCTCTAAAAAAAAAAGAGAAAGAAATGAGACTCCAGCCCATGAGGTCAGATGTTTTCCTGACCTGGGGTGGAGGCTTCCCCTGCTCCCAAACTCCCTGTTTTCTTTGCCCCACTGGTACTGGGACTGGTTATAGCCTGGTCCCCAAGCCTTGCCAGGCTCCCAGTTTCTCTCTGCCTTGTAACCAGTTCTATCCGAACTTCTTCCTTCAACTCTCCTTTGCCTCCGCCATTCCTAAGAACCACAAGCAGTCTTAACTACTGCTCTTTCTCCACATCTCCAGGAGCTGGTGGGGTCTCTCACTGTGGAATAGGTTTGCCATAGCTCTGTTTTCTTCCTCAAACTCAGAGGCATATAGAGAAGCCAAAGCTGCACAGGGACTTTGTCAAACTTAGACCCTAACTGCGGCACAACCAGTGGCACATGCTCTGGGGCACTGCGGGGGAGGTACAGGAACCAGAGGACTCCCCTGCCCTTTGGGAGCTGAGGCTCGCTACAGAGATGAGCCAATGGCAGTGCAGGGCTGTGCACTGCAATCTGACTGCCCTGGAAAGACATTTCAAGGAAAGACATTTAATAAAAAGAAGCCCTGAGTCTTGCACTTTAGAGACATCCACTGCCTACGCAGGGTATGCTACAGTAGGAGCAGGTCAGTGGCCCACAGGAAACAGCTCTGGGTCTGTGTTGACTTGAGTCAGCACGTGATGTGACTGATGCATTTGGAGCTGTGTCAACAAACCCAGGGTGTCAACATGAGGGAGGAGAACGCCTTGCTAGCCTCAGTCTGGGCCAGATCACATGCTCTTGGCTCTGGGCCTGGGTACACCAGAGTACTTCCAGAAGTCAGTGACCAGGGGTGAAAGGTTAGGAGAGGCTGGAGCTGATTAGCCAGGAGATGAGAAGATTCAGAAGAAGGTCGGTAAGTCCCCAGATACCTAAAGAGCTTTCAAATGAAAGATTAGACAAGATTCCACAGACCTAACCAAGCCCAGCAAAGATGAAATTCAAGACAGAGACTTTTCACGCACAGATGGCAGACAGTTCAGAGTGATTGGTGGTTAAGCTGCCCAAAGCACTATGCCACAAAGGATTCTGGGCTTGTGTCTAGGCTCACTGGGGAAGTATGTCATAATCAGTCATCACCATCTGCCAGGTGCTGACTGGGAGGTCACACCATGAGTGTGATGTCTTTGCCACCTGCTTAAAAGTCAGCATTAGAAAGATCTTCCAAACCATTCAGGCTCTTTGAAGGTGAGCAGGTGGTCTGTATTAGGTGGTCATTTCCCAGGGCCCACATACTCGTGTAGACCAGAGGTTCTTGATATTTTTTCATGCCATGGGACTCTTTGACAGTCTGGCACAGCCTATGGACCTCTTCTTACAGTAATGTTTTAAAATGTGTAAATAAAAACACCAAGGATTGAACCGGGCGCGATGGCTCACGCCTGTAATCCCAGCACTTTGGGAGGCCAAGGAGAGCAGATCACGAGGTCAGAAGATTGAGACCATCCTGGCTAACACGGCAAAACAGTCTCTACTAAAAATAAAAAAATAAAAAAAATTAGCCAGGCGTGGTGGTGGGCGCCTGTAGTCCCAGCTGCTTGGGAGGCTGAGGCAGGAGAATGGCATAAACCCGGGAGGTGGAGCTTGCAGTGAGCCAAGATCTTGCCACTGCACTCCAGCCTGGGTGACAGTGAGACTCCGTGGGAAAGAAAAAAAGACCAAGGATTACAAAAGAAGTCAATTAAATTGAAATACAGTTATCAAACACTTAAAAAAGCAAATTTGTGATATAGTAATATATATAGATATGCTTTTTTTTCTTTTTTTTTTTTGAGACAAGATCTTGCTCCATCGTCCAGGCTGGAGTGCAGTAGTGCAATCTCGGCTCACTGCAGCCTCTGCCCCCCGGGTTCAAGTGAGTCTCATGCCTCAGCCTCCTGAGTAGCTGGGATTATAGGCTTGCACCACCATGCGCGGCTAATTTTTGTATTTTTAGTAGAAATGGAGTTTCACCATGTTGGCCAGGCTGGTCTCGAATGCCTGACCTCAAGTGATCCACAAAGTGCTGGGATTACAGGTGTGAGCCACTGTGCCCAGCTATATAGAAATGTTTTCTACTACATTAAGTTATAAGTGGGTCTGACTACTGTAATTTTCATGAGTAATGAGTGTAAATGATACCTCATGATATATACAATGACTATAATGTGATCATGAGAGTATCTGTGATTTCTGTGCATTACAGAGGCACAGACACAGTAACTTGAGGAAATGCCAAGTTACAACTACTTGAGGTGAAGACTGGCCCCTTTGAGAGGGAGCCCCACTCCGGGGCCGAGTCACCCAGGTCTGGGCCTCTTGACATTGAGAGGTGTGAGCCTCTTCGCTAGAACCAGGGCACGATGCTGCCAAGGTCTGACCTTCCCTCTCTCTCCACAGATGGGCGGACAATTTCATGGCTGAGGGCTGCAGAGGGAGCAAGGAGCACAGCTTCCAGCATCCCTTCCTCCAGGTATCTGGCCCTGTCCCTCCTACCTCCTATCTCCCGGGCCTCAGACCAGGCGCCCCCGCCAGGGTGTTTCCTGACCTATGAGTGGAGACTTCTTCTGCTCCCGGAAGAGCCATCCACTTCTCTCTCTCCCTCCCCAGAGCAGAATCCAAGGTCTAGAAGAGGGCAAAGAGCACCATCCTCTGCGAAAGTCCTGGCAAGTGGTCATGTCCTCACCACACCCAAGTCAGGACACGTGGAAAACATCAACCCTAGTAACAAGTCGGCTCTGTATCCACTGGGAGCCCAGACACCATTTGGGACAGGGCAGACACCATAAATGGAAGACACTATTTGTTGAACTGAGAATCAGGAGACTCAAATGTCAGCCCCAGCTCTACCTCTTTGTGGCCTTACATAAGTCTTTGAGCCTCTCTTGGGTCTAGGTTTCTCCACCTGCAATTTGACTAGGGGTTGGCCTAGATGGATGGTTTTCAGAAAGGGCTCTGCACAGCCTTAGGGTTCATCAGGATGTATGAGGGCTTTGGGGCGGACGTAGAAGGCTGTCTCTGGCCTCCATGGCAGCTCTGCATTTGTCTATGGTACATATTGGGGTTCTAGGTAAGCTCCTGTTTGACAGAAGTTTTCATAAAAAAAAAAAATAGTTAAAGATGATCCCCAAGGTCCCTTCCAGCTCTGAAGTCCTCGGGTTTTCATCCCTGCAGGCAGTAGGCATGTTCCTGGGAGAATTGTCCTGCCTGGCTGCCTTCTACCTCCTCCGGTGCAGAGCCACAGGGCAATCAGACTCCAGCATAGACCCCCAGCAGCCCTTCAACCCTCTTCTTTTCCTGCCCCCAGCGCTCTGTGACATGACAGGGACCAGCCTCATGTATGTGGGTGAGTAACCAGGCCAGGCTGAGAAGGGCTCAGGGGAGGCTGTGGCTGAAGGGGCTACTGGGGGAACAGCCCCATCCCACCCGCCTCCACTTCATCCCACCATTCCCCCAGACTTCACACGCTCAGGCATGCAGGCAGGACTGAGCGAGCACTTACTACGAGCTTGGCATGTCCCCATCCCCGAAGACCCCTTAGTAACAGATGACCTTCGCCTTGGGAAGCTAACTGGCATTCATTTCTCCTTTCCTAGCTCTGAACATGACCAGTGCCTCCAGCTTCCAGATGCTGCGGGGTGCAGTGATCATATTCACTGGCCTGTTCTCGGTGGCCTTCCTGGGCCGGAGGCTGGTGCTGAGCCAGTGGCTGGGCATCCTAGCCACCATTGCGGGGCTGGTGGTCGTGGGCCTGGCTGACCTCCTGAGCAAGCACGACAGTCAGCACAAGCTCAGCGAAGTGATCACAGGTGCGGCCAGAGGCAGGGACACGGGGCTGCCCTATCTTGCCCTGTTCTCCTTGGGAGCCCAGCATAGACTCATACAAGCTCTGCCATGTGCCATATGCCAAGCCCTGGGTGAGGCGGGTAGTTCTGGAGGTGATGGATAGAATGTAGGGAAGACTGCAAAGGGATGTGGCTCCACCAAGGATGAGTGGCAGGCCGGGCAGGGCGAGGGGCTGGCTTGTCCTTTGATATAGATGCAGACATACAAACTACCGGATTTGGGAGTGGAAAGGAACGGGTGCTTACCAAGTGCGCAGCCTGGTGCTGAGCACTGTGTGTTCATCACAGTGACTCCCACAGGCCCCGAAGGGATGCATCACAGCCGATTTTACAATGAAGTGACTGTCCTGGGTCACTTAGGGTCGGGATCAGCCAAGAAATGTCTATCTCAAAGCCTGTTGCTTCTTGAAAGACCTGTGTCTTACCCTGTGGGGCAGCTCTTAGACATAGGCAGGCCTCTGGGGCCTCAGCCTGGCGCTGCGGGCCTGCCCCTCAGGGACCGGGGGAATCAGGGACAGGCAGTAGTGACTGTGCCTGTGAACTGTAGGGGGCCCTGCAGAGGTCAGGGGCTGGCATGTTGTGTCCCTGTGGCCATGCTGTCCTGACCCCCAGCCCCAGTGCAGCCGTGTTCTCATCTGGGTCTCTTCTTCCCCACAGGGGACCTGTTGATCATCATGGCGCAGATCATCGTCGCCATCCAGATGGTGCTAGAGGAGAAGTTCGTTTACAAACACAATGTGCACCCACTGCGGGCAGTTGGCACTGAGGGTGTGTGTGGGCACAGGGGCCTGGAAGGAGTGGGGTGGAAGGGAGCGTGGGGAGCTGAGCCAGGGTTCACTTGGGGGGGTGGGGTGAACTTCCTGCCCCCCATTGCCTTCCAGATGTGTTTTGACAAATCTTCTGACACCTGCTGTGCCAGGAGCTAGAGGAGACCAAGGACAGAGATGAATGAGATGCAAGCCCTTCAGAGGAGGTGACCAGCAGGAAGAAAGGGCAGTCAGTGAATTCAAGCTTGGACTTGTGCTCAACTGATGTCTCATTGGCCATGCCTGTCTGAGTCTCTCAGGACAGGGAGGGTGGCATTCAAGCTGCAAATTTCAACAGGCAGTAGTAGGAGCAACTCCAGAGCAAAGGCACAGGGGGCTGGACATGAATTTGAAAACCAGTGAGGAATAATTTGAGTGTAGCTGGGTGCGGTGGCTCATGCCTGTAATCCCAGCACTTTGGGAGGCCAAAGCAGGTGGATCATCTGAGGTCAGGAGTTTGAAACCAGCCTGCCCAACATGGCAAAACCCCGTCTCTACAAAAAATACAAAAATTAGCTCGGTGTGGTGGCGCATGTCTGTAGTCCCAGCTACTCAGGAGACTGAGACAGGAGAAATCGCTTAAGCTAGGGGAGCAGAGGCTGCAGCAAGCCAAGATCATGCCACTGCACCCAGCCCGGGCAACAGAGTGAGACTCCCTCTCAAAAAATAATAATTTGAGTGCGGTATAGGTTTGATGTTGGGGAAATAATCAGGAATTAAGTAGGTCAGGGTCATGTTATTAGAGAACTTTACCATCAAGCAAGTAGATTTAGACTTTAAATGACAGGTAGGGAGGAATCACTGAAAGTTTTTGAGCAGGGAAGTAACTATCAAAATTATGAGATTAGCAAGATAGAGCTGTGCTTTCAAAGAATGGCCTGGGGGCTAGTGCCTGTTGGGGAGCAGCTCTTGTCTGGCCCCCAGTGAGCTGAAGGGCTTAGGCAGAATGTGAATTAGCTATGTCTACGAGCGTGCAGTCTATTTCCACTCATTTCTGTTTTCTAGCAAGAACTTAATGAGTGAAGCAGTGCATGGACTTACCTTCTGGTGCAAACTCCTTGTCACAGACCAGTAACACACTGAACTAGAAAGCTGTGGTTTTCCAAACTTGTAAAAATAATGTAGTCAGTTGCAGCTAGCAGTTCTTTTTTTTAATGAATAGAATTTTTAAATATCAGAGCATTGTATACTGTAAGGGTAGTTATGTTTTTATGAGAGTGTGTGTGTGTGTGTGTGTGTGTATCCATGAACCTGTGCACATGTGTACTGGGTCACAATATAAAATGTATATCTTGCTCGTGATCCAGTCAAAAAAACCCTGAGTGAAAGTGGAGAAGGGACAGCTAGAACCCATCTAATAGGCCACAAGCTCCCAATAAGAGGCTGAGGGATGTAAAAGGAGGGAGCCAGCATGAGGACCACTGGGAGGGATTGACCCGAGATCAGAGGAGGCCAAGCTGGTGGGCTGTGCTGGGGGTCTGGGGGCAGGTGGAGAGTGTAACTGTCTCCTCTACTCCCCAGGCCTCTTTGGCTTTGTGATCCTCTCCCTGCTGCTGGTGCCCATGTACTACATCCCCGCCGGCTCCTTCAGCGGAAACCCTCGTGGGACGCTGGAGGATGCATTGGACGCCTTCTGCCAAGTGGGCCGGCAGCCACTCATTGCTGTGGCACTGCTGGGTAACATCAGTAGCATTGCCTTCTTCAACTTCGCAGGCATCAGCGTCACCAAGGAACTGAGCGCCACCACCCGCATGGTGCTGGACAGCTTGCGCACCGTTGTCATCTGGGCACTGAGCCTGGCACTGGGCTGGGAGGCCTTCCACGCACTGCAGATCCTTGGCTTCCTCATACTCCTTATAGGGACTGCCCTCTACAACGGGCTGCACCGCCCGCTGCTGGGCCGCCTGTCCCGGGGCCGGCCCCCGGCAGAGGAGAGCGAGCAGGAGAGACTGCTGGGTGGCACCCGGACTCCCATCAATGATGCCAGCTGAGGTTCCTTGGAGGCTTCTACTGAGACTGAGGCCACACAGGCTTGTGGGCCCCGAGTGCCCTGTCCCCAAGGCCTCACCCTGTCCCCTCCCTACAGAACCCCCAGGGCAGCTGCTGCCACAGAAGATAACAACACCAAGTCCTCTTTTTCTCACTACCACCTGCAGGGTGGTGTTACCCAGCCCCCACAAGCCTGAGTGCAGTGACAGACCCCAGCTCTCTGGACCCCTCCTACAGCACCAGAGCTAAATCATGAAGTTGAATTGTAGGAATTTACCACCCTAGTGTATCTGAATCATAAACTAGATTATCATAGTTACCTAGTTTATGAGTCATAAGCTAGATCTGATTCTCCAAAGAAGAAAAGTCGGTGAGCAAATTTAAACCAGAACTAAGCATTATATTTTCTTTCTTTTTTTTTTTTTTTTTTGAGACAGAGTCTCGCTCTGTCTCCAAGGCTGGAGTGCAGTGGCATGATCTCGGCTCACTACAACTTCTGCCTCCCAGGTTCAAATGATTCTCCTGCCGCAGACTCCCAAGTAGCTGGGATTACAGGTGCACACCACCACGCCTGGGTAATTTTTGTATTTTTGTGGAGACGGGGTTTCACCATGTTGGCCAGGTTGGTCTCGAACTCCTGACCTCTGGTGATCCACCTGCCTCGGCCTCCCAAAGTGCTGGGATTACAGGTGTGAGCCACCGCCCCTGGCCAGAACTAAGCATTATGTTTTCTGAAATTTCTAAGATCCTCCCTAAACCTGTCTGGAGACCTGGGTTTTAGCCCAGACTCTGCCTCAAACTCACTGTAGCTCCCAGCACATTACCCAGTTGCTCTGGGCCTTGGTGTTACGCTCTGGGAAGTAGATGTTGATGCTGTGGACTTAGTGCCTTCTGGCCCCAGCATTCCATGGGCCTGTGATCTTCACCAACCTGAGAAAACAGTAACAGCCCATCCACTGGAAATACCCCTCTGCCCACAGCACCGCCCTCCTGTGCTGGTTATTTTTTTCTTCTTCTTCTTCTTTTTGAGACGGAGTCTTGCTGTGTCACCTGGTTGGAATGCAGTGGCGCAATTTCAGCTCACTGCAACCTCCCCCTCCCAGGTTCAAGCAATTCCCCTACCTCAGCCTCCTGAGTAGCTGGGACTACAGGCACATGCCACCAGGCCCAGCTAATGTTTTGCATTTTTTAGGAGTGATGGGGTTTTGCCGTGTTGGCCAGGATGGTCTTGATCTCCTGACCTCATGATCCACCTGCCTCAGCCTCCCAAAGTGCTGGGATTACAGGCAGGAGCCACCACGCCCAGCCTTTTTTTTTTTTTTTTTTTTTTTTTAAAAGAGACAGGATCCTGCTTTGTCACCCAGGCACAGCTTACTGCAGCCTTGAATTCCTGGGCTCAATCAGTCCTCCTGCCTCAGCCTCCCGAGTAGCTAAGACTAACAAGTGTGTACCACCATGCCTGGTTTATTGTTTTATTTTTTTTTTGCAGAGATGGGTCTCACTGTGTTGCCCAGACTGATCTCAAACTCCTGGCCTCAAGCGATCCCCCCATCTCAGCCTCCCAAAGTGCTGGGGTTATGGGCCTGAGCCACCACACTGGGCAACAGAGTGAGACCTGTCCTTGTTTTCCTGCCCTCACTCTACCTCCGAGGCCTCTTCTGCCTGGGAGAGATTACAGGCGAATTCCAGGCAGCCCTTGTTAATTGTTTTTATGGATTCTTTACCTGCTACTTTAAAGACAAGGAAACTGAGGCCCAAAGTTCTACGTTGTTTGGCAAATGAAGTCTCCTGCCCTCAGGTCCAGCAGCCACATGATTCTGCAGCAGACTGGGACCTAGAGCACATCTGGATTTCAGCCCCACCCCTGGCAACCTGCCTGCCTAGAGAACCCTCAAGATGACAGAATCCCCAGGATTCCACCATTTAGAGTAATTCTGGTATCCTGGGCATTGCGTTAAGTTGCTTAACTTTAATTCTGTCTTACAACAGGCTTCAGAGGTGGGAACAGGTGAAGAAACCATGCCCCAGAGAAGGTTAAGTGACTTCCTCTTCATGGAGCCAGTATTCCAACCTAGGTTTGCCTGATACCAGACCTGTGGCCCCACCTCCCATGCAGGTCTCTGTGGGGTCTTTGGGTTGGATCTCCTAGAGCTGGGCTGGAAGCCTTATGTACTGTTGTCCTCTAGATAACCATCCTGAAGAGAAGGGGTGGCATCAGGAACCACAGGGAACTGAGCAGCCTTTGTTCCAGTGCTGCTCCTTGGAACAGTTGATTGCAGACTCAAACCATTTTCCTGGGTAACTCAGTCATAAAACACCAAATGCTTCCTTAAAATAGCCTCTGAGGGACGGGAACTGTTGACAAGTGAAGCCCTCAGGTTGTATGGGATTCCAGCAGGTTATTACAGCTTGTCGGGGAAGGGAGGGTCCATTCCACCAGCTTTGAATCCCAGGGTCCCCTGAGCTTCTCTGGGCCACAGTGTATGTCCCTGGAAGAAGGAAATGGACAGTGAGGATGATGGAGAGACTACAGCTGCCTTGTCTAAAACCTGGGATCTTAAGAGCATTATTTTGGCTTTATTTTTTTTAAAAAAAGAGGAAAATTGGCAATTGTATTAATCCATTCTAGCATTGCTATAAAGAAATACCTGAGACTGGGTAATTTAATTTATAAAGAAAAGAGGTTTAATTGACTCACAGTTCTGCAGGCTATCCGGGAAGCATAGCAGCATCTGCTTCTGGGGAGGCCTCAGGAAACTTACAGTTATAGGGGAAGGCAAAGGGGAAGCAGACACATCTTACGTGGCCGGAGTAGGAGCAAGGGGGCATGGGAGGAGGTGCCACACACTTTAAACAACCAGATCTCACAAGAACACTTTCAAGAGGACAGTACCAAGAGGATGCTGTTAAACCATTCATGAGAAATTCACCCCCATGATCCAGTCACCTCCCACTAGGCCCCACCTCCAAGATTGGGGATTACATTTCAATATGAGATTTGGGTGGGGACACACATCCAAACTATATCAGCAGTATTGGACTTTTTTCATGAAAGAGAAGGGGCATAAGAGGGTGTCTGGAGCTAGCCTCTAGAAGGTTGGTATGGAAAATCTCTCCAGTGTTTGAAAAGCATACCAATTGCCTAGTCTTCCATTCATTGTTCAAATGAAGAAACCCAAAAAGCAGAAAGAACTTCCTAAGGGTCACATAGCCAGTTACAGGCAAAAGCCAGATGTCCTGGTTCTCAGTCCTTGCCTGTCCCGTTCTGCCACAGATACTGCAGCCAGAGGCCAGGCATGGTGGCTCACGCCTGTAATCCCAGCACTTTGGGAGGCTGAGGTGGGTGGGTCACCTGAGGTCAGAAATTCGAGACCACCCTGGCCAGCATGGTGAAACCCCGTCTCTACTAAACATACAAAAATTAGCCGGGCATGGTGGCACAAGCCTGTAATCTCAGCTACTCAGGAGGCTGAGGCAGGGGAATCGCTTGAACCTTGGAGGCGGAGTTTGCAGTGAACCAAGATTGTGCCACTGCACTCCAGCCTGGGCAACAGAGTGAGACTCAGTCTCAAAAAAAAAAAAAAAAAGAAAAGCGTAAAGATATAAAGAAAAATGTTTTTGTATACTTGCACAGTGTGTGTGTTAAGCTAAGTGTTACTACAAAATCAAATTTTAAAGTTAAGAAGCTTATAAAGTTAAAATGTTACATTAAGCTAAGGGTAATTTATTATTGAAGAAAATTTTTCTTTTTAGAGACAGAGTCTTGCTCTGTTGCTCTCACTGGAGTGCAGTGGTATGATCCTATCTCACTGTAGCCTTAAACTCCTGGGCTCAAGCGATCCTCCTGCCTCAGCCTCCCAAGTAGCTGGCACTACAGGCATGCACCACTGTGCCCAGCTAATTTTTTTTTTCCTGTGGAGATGAGGTCTCACCACGTTGCCCAGACTGATCTCTAACTACCGGGCTCAAACAATGCTCCTGCCTTGGGCTTCCAAAGTGTTAGGATTACAGGGGTGAGCCAGTGCACCCAGCCCATTTTTTATACTGTTTTTTACTGTACCTTTTCTAGGTTAGATATGTTTAGATACACAAATACCATTGCGTTACAGTTGCGTACAGTATTCAGTACAGAAACATGCTGCACAGGTTTGTAGCCTAGGAGCAATAGGCTATACCATATAGCCAAGGTGTGAGTACACTATACCACCTAGGTTTGTGTAAGTATACTTTATGACTGCACAATGAGAAAGTCGTCTAACAACACATTTCTCAGAGCATATCCCCATTGTTAAGCATGGGAACTATATAATGCCTTTATTATAGATACATGACTGTATAATAAGGGCTATATGATAAGCCAGAGTTACCGGAGCACTTGGGAGACTTATTTTTTTTTATTTTTCAGAGACACAGTCTCGCTCTGTTGCCCAGGCTGGGATGCAATGGCATGATCTTAGCTCCCTGCAACCTCCTCCTCCTGGGTTCAAGCGATTCTCCTGCTTCAGCCCCCCGAGTAGCTGGGTCTACAGTCACACACCACCACGCCCGGCTAATTTTTGTATTTTTAGTAGAGATAGGATCTCACCATGTTGGCCAGACTGGTCTCTGACCTCAACTCCTGACCACAAGTGATCCACCTACCTCAGCCTCCCAAAGTGCTGGGATAACAGACCTGAGCCACTGCACCCAGCCTACAAAATGTTTTTTAAAAAATTAGCCAAGCGTGATGGTGCATTCCTATTAGTCCCAGCTACTCAGGAGGCTGAAGTGGGAGGACTGCATGAGTCCAGCAGTTCAAGGCTGCAGTAAGCTGTGACTGCACCACTATACTCCAGTCTAGGCAATAGTGCAAGACCCTGTTGGGGTGTGGGGGGAAACATATATATATGTGTGTGTGTGTGTATATATGTATATATATACACACACGCACAAAACATAGAATTTACCATTTTAACCAGTTTTAAGTGTACAGTTAGTGGCATTAAGCACATTCATAGTGTTGTGCAACCATCACCACCATCCATATCCAGAATTTTTCATCTTCTCAAACTAAAACTCTCCACCTGTTAAATACTAACTCCCCATTCCTTCCCCACTCACTGGCAACCACCATTTTACTTTCTGTCTCTGAGTTCAATTATTGCAGGTACCTCATACAGTATTTGTCCCTTTTTTTTTTTTTTTTTTTTTGAGAGAGTCTTGCTCTGTTGCCCAGGCTGAAGTGCAGTGGCACAGTCTCAGCTCACTGCAACCTCCTGCTCCCAGGTTCAAGTAATTCTCCTGCCTCAACCTCCCGAGTAGCTGGGACTACAGATGCGTGCCACCACCCCCTGCTAATTTTTTGTATTTTTAGTAGAGGTGGGTTTTCACCATGTTAGCCAGGATGGTCTCAATCTCCTGATCTCATGATCCACTGGACTCGGCCTCCCAAAGTGCTGGGATTATACAGGCATGAGCCACCACACCCAGCCTTGTCCTTTTTTTTTTGAGACAGGTCTCACTCTGTGGCCCAGGTTGGAGTGCAGTGGCACAATCATGGCTCAGTTCAGCCTCAACTTCCTGGACTTGAGCGATCCTCCCACCTCAGCCTCCTGAGTAGCTGGGGCGACAGGCGTGCACCTCCATGCCCAGGCTAATTTTTCTTTTTTCTTTTTTTTTTTTTTTTTTTTTTGTATCTTTGGTAGAGGTGTGGTTTCTTCTTTCTTCTTTCTTCTTTTTCTCCTTTTTTTTTTTTTTTTTTTTTTTGAGACAGAGTCTTGCTTTTGTCACCTAGCCTGGAGTGCAGTAGCACAATCTCAGCTCGTTGCAACCGCCACCTTTCAGGTTCAAGCAGTTCTGCCTCAGCCTCCCGAGTAGCTGGGATTACAGGTGTGCGCTACAACACCTGGCTAATTTTTGTAGTTTTCATAGAGATGGGGTATTGCCATGTTGGCCAGGCTGGTCTTGAACTCCTGACCTCGGGTGATCCGCCGGCCTTGGCCTCCCAAAATGCTGGGATTACAGGCGTGAGCCACCACACTCGGCAAGATGGGGTTTCGCCATGTTGGCCAGGGTGGATTCGAACTCAAGGGATCTGAACAGCTCGGCCTCCCAAAGTGCTGGGATTACAGGTGTGAGCCACCACACCCAGGCCCAGCATTTGTCCCTTGGTGGACTGCCTTATTTCACTTAGCATAACGTCCTAAAGGTTCATCTATGTTGCAGCAGGTGTCAGAATTCCCATTGTGGTATACGACCCATTTTGTTTATCCATTCATCTGTTGATGGGCATTCAGGCTGTTTCTGCCTTTGGGCTGTTGTGAAGAATGCCGCTATCAACACGCTATCAACACGGGTATGAGAATATCTGTTCAAGTCCCTGGCTATATTTAAATTCTTTTGGATATTTAGCCAGAAGTGGAATTACTGGATCATCTGGTAATTCTATTTTTGATTTTTTGAGGAACCACCAATACTATTTTTCACAGCAGCCGCAGCATTTTACACTCCCACCAGCAATGCACAAGGGTTCCATGAAATCACTAATTTTATAACTAACTTTTTTCCTGATTACATGTTCAGTGTACTACATTTAGAAAATGCAAGAAATAAAATTTAGAAAATTAAAATTCCCCTTACTCTACATACTGGGACAGGACTTGAATTTTTATTATCCCCAACAAAGGGAAGAGAGCGTTTTTCTGGGACGATTGCGTTGCTATAGTGCCGAGGCCTGCCCTGCCCGAACCCAAGCTCCGCCGATCCCGCCGTCCCCGCGACCCCAAGGATCAGCAGTTGAAGTTCACGGAGTTGAACTGGCTTCTGAGTGTATTTGTGGATAATTCCTGGGAGGGTCGCAGACACGACATGGGGTTGTCACATTCTCTGTGGGTCTGTTTCCTCGTCTTTAAAAGCCGTCTCTGCGTTGCCAGAGCAAAGCATAAAATGTTTAAGGAAACTGACTTGTCTAGAAAAGCACGTGCTACAAACACACCATCTACGTTCCGAACTGAGCTTCGGTGTTTTGACTGGAGGGCACCTGAGGACGTCAGTACGGTCCCGCAAACACCAGCACCCAGATTGGCAAGCAGGGGGCAGGAGAATTCCCGCCCCCTCTTACTTCTTTAGGTGTCTATTGGTTGATTTTACCATCAGTCGCCCCTATCCTCCTATCATCGCCGCTATTTGTTCATACCCTCAATTGGCCCTACCTGCAGTCGCTCTACGTAAGGGGCGTTCCAGAGTCAGCCACTGGGAGTCGCTGGATTCGGGTTTTAAAAAACGCGGGCGGTGAAGTGGGCGGAGCGAGCGATTTGAACGCGAGCGGCGCGGACTGCGGCCAAGCAGCGGCTCCTGTGAGGCTTGCGGCCCAGCGCTCTCTGGGCTCCCCAGAAGCCAGCCTTTCGCCCCCGGACCCGGCCGCCCAAGCAGGAGCCGTGGGGCCGGGCGCCGGCACCCTCCGCGGCGTGCCATGGGCCCGCGCCGCCGGATTCGCAAGCCCGAGGCCCCGAGGAGGCGCAGCCCGAGCCCGACCCCCGGCCCCTCCCGGCGGCGCCCCTCCTTAGGTAACTGGCCTCGGCCGCATCTCGTAGAGGAGAAAACCGAGGCTCGCAGGCGGAGCCCGGATCTCCCGAGTCCCGATCCCGTGGCCTTCCCTGCTGGGGGACAACGCGGTTCCGCCGTCTGGCATCCGCTCCGGGCACGGGCGGTGGCAGCCCTGCGAGGGACTGGAGCAGGCGGTTCCGAAAGCGGGAAGGGACCGGCGCAGCCACTTGGCTCCTAACGCCGTCTTCTTGTTAGGACTAGCGGTTACCCAGCGCCCACCGCCAACCAGGCATTGCCTCCCACTGTTCGTGCGTTATCTCAGCTTCATATCGTGCCCATTTTACAGCTAATGAGAAAGCCAAGGCACACGCCAGGGAGCTTGAGCAGAGTCACACAACTTTTTCTGGCGGACACAGGATTTCCAATCCTCTGTGTTTGTGCATTTTTAAATTGCAAAAGTATTGACTGCTTTCGGTGACGATATCAAACAGGAGTCCTCTTAGGAGGTGTCTTTCAGGGTTTTTTCCCTTCCGGGAGAGGCTGTTAGGCCTCGAACAGAGGCCCTCTGCGCTGCTCACGCTGTTGCCTTCCAGAGCTTGTGTCCGGGGAAAGAGGGGCCAAAGTCTGTGTATTCATTGTCTGTATGGTAGGCTGGTGGATGGGCGACCTAAGGGCAGGAGGAGGCAGATGCCTGTATGGTACACGGTGGCAACAGCTGCTTTACTTATCTCTTAACTCTTGCTACATAGCTATGAAGAAGATGGGAAGTGTATTGTAGAGTTTGTCTGTTTCATTGTTTTTTGTAGAGACTCGGTCTCCCTATGTTACCCAGGCTGGTCTCAAACTCCTGGTGATCCTCAAGTGATCTTCCTGCCTGGGCCTCCTAAAGTGCTGGGATTACAGGCATGAGCCACCGTGCCTATAGGCTTTTTGGTTTTTTATGTTTTTTTGAGACCCATCGCCCAGGCTGGAGTGCAGTGATGCCATCAGGGCTCTCTGCAGCCTCAACTTCCCAGGCTCAGGTGATTCTCCCACCTCAGCCTCCCGAGCAGCTGGAACTACAGGCATATGCCACCTTGCCGGCTAATTTTTTGTATTTTTAGTAGAGATGGGGTTTTGCCATGTTGCCTAGGCTGGAGTAGGTTGTTTCTAGATGTTGCTGTTGCAGATGGGATTTTTTTTCTTTCCCAAAACACAAGCATTTAACCTTTGCATCCAGCCAACTTGCTGAATTCTCGTTCATCCTAGTCTCTTAGTTGCTTCAATTGAATTTTTACGTAGACTATTATGTCATCTGCACATAACTTTAGAATCTTCCATTTTCGACTCTAAACATTTTATTTCTTATTGTATGGTACTAGTAAGGCCCTGAGACTCACTAAGAGTGGTGTTTTGGCCATCTTTGTCTTATTTGTAATTTTAACAGGAATATTAAGTATGATGTTTGCTGTTGCTTTCCAAGGTAGAAGCATCCTTCTACTCCGGATCAAATGGAAGGTTTATCTCAAATGGGCAGTCAACACTTCTTGGCAGTCCTACCACCTTTGTCTGGTATTCTTCCTTCAGTTTTAGAGACAGAGTCTCACTCTGTCGTCCAGGCTGTAGTACAGTGGTGCTATCTTGGCTCATTGCAGCCTTGACTTCCTGGGCTCATGCAATCCTCTTGCTTCAGCCTCCCGAATAGCTAGGATGACACGTGCACCACCATGCTTGACTATTTTTAAAGCTTTTTTGTAGAGACAAATTGTTTTGTCTCTACAAAAAAAAGCCATTGTGCCTGCCCTTTGTCTGAAATTCTTGCTTTTCCATTCTCCCCATGACTATTTCATACCTTTTTCTCCTTCCTCGACTTCCTACAGCTCCATTCCCCCTACTCTTAGCCAATGATGGCCTTGACTAGGTGTCCCCCTTCCTATTCAAGCTCTTCCTCCTTCTACATGGGGTCTTGGTCATATCCTCCTGTCACCTACAAAGGAGCTTTCTACCTGTGCTTAGATAAATCCAGACACTTAACACTGGCATTGGCACATGTGCTCTGGTATTTATGATCTTTTTTTTTTTTTTTTTTTTTGAGGCGGAGTTTCCCTCTTGTTGCCCAGTCTAGAGAGCAATGGTGATCTCAGCTTACCACAACCTCCACCTCTTGGGTTCAAGCGATTCTCCTGCCTCAGCCTCCTGAGTAGCTAGGATTACAGGCATGCGCCACCACATCTGGCTAATTTTGTATTTTTAGTAGAGATGAGGTTTCACCATGTTGGTCAGGCTGGTCTCCAACTGCCAATCTCAGGTGATCCGCCCGCCTTGGCCTCCCAGAGTGCTGGGATTACAGGTGTGAGCCACTGCTCCCAACCATATTTATGATCTTAAGAGAAAGGACAGGGGTGTTTCCTTGACCCCACATTCTCACTTCCCTGTACCTCCCATTTCTATTTCCCTTCATAGCTCTGCTTTTAAAATAGCCAGACTTAGGTCCACATACATTGCGTCTGATTCCTCCCTTCCTAGTGACCCTACAACCCACTCCAATCTGACTCCCCACAACCACTACCCCACTTCTAATTTGCTTGAACTACTCCTGTCAGGGTCACCAGCACCTTTTGTAGTGCCAAATCCAGTAGGTGGGTCTGTGTTCTTACTGTGTCTCAGAAGCATTTGACGCAGTGGGCCTCTTTCTCCTTGAAGAGTTCTGTTCCCTTGGCTTCCATGCCACTGTGCACTCTGGCAGTTCTGCTTAGTGTTCTTTACTGCTTGTGCTGCCTCCCTCCACTCCTTGATGTTGGACTTCCTTGACATTCTTTTCCTTTCTACCCCCTCCCTAGATGGTCTCATCTCCTCGGTGGCTCTAAATCCCACCACGATTTACATTGACAGCTCTCAAATTTATGTATACCTGGATCTCTCCTCTAACCCCAGATACCTATATCTAACTGCCTTTCTATCTGAAGGCTCGTGGTTATGTTAAACTTAACACACCCAAAACTGAACTTCTGGTTACTCCCCTCCAGCCCCGTCATCCTCAGTTTGCCCATTTCAGCAAATGGCACAACTACCCACCCAGTTGTTCAAACCACAAGCCTGGGAGACCACCATCTCCAATACAAATGCAGGTCCAGATAATTCTACTTCCAAACTGCTCCTTAATCACTCCATTTTCACCATCTCTGCTCCCACTACCCTAGTCCAAGCCACTAGCATCTTTCAAGAGCAACTGTGAGAGCCCCCTAATCAGCTGCTAATCCACTTCCACTCTGTCCCTTTCCACTTCTTTCCTTACACAGGAGCTGGAATGACCTTCAACATCTCTATCCTGCTTAAAACTCTTCCCTGGCTTCTTATTACATTAGGATTAAATTCCATATCCTCATGTTGGCATTTCAAGACCCAACTACTAAATTTTTGATCCCAGTTCTTTTCCATGAGCTCTCTAATTGGTTACTTTGCAGAACCACTTGTTCTTGGTTCATGGATTGCATGTCTCTGTTACCTCTCTGAGATTATTATCCATTTTTCTCTCGAGATTTCTGTCTCTTTTCTCTATTAACTCAATTTCATCTGGTATTGGTTATTTTGTTTGTTGAGTTTGGTTCCTTTCTTTCATGGTATTGGCCTTCTTAAATTTGTTGGGTGACCTTTAGTTGTGTTCATCTTCACATTTTCTGTGAATGCTATGTCTTGTCTATTTTTTAATTTTATTTATTTATTTTTGTTTGTGACGGAGTCTTGCTCTTGTCACCCAGGCTGGAGTACAACGATGCGAGCTCAGCTCACTGCAGCCTCCACCTCCTGGGTTCAAGTGATTCTCCTGCCTCAGCCTTCCAAGTAGCTGGGATTACAGGTGCCCGCCACCCTGCCCAGCTAATTTTTGTATTTTTAGTAGAGATGGATTTCTCCATGTTGGTCAGGCTGGTCTCGAACTCCTGACCTCAGGTGATTCACCCACCTCGGCCTTCCAAAGTGCTGGATTATAGGCATGAGCCACCACACCCAGCCCTGTGTCTGTTTATTAAAGACTGCCTCTAGTGACTGGATTGCCAACTGGTGGTGGGGAGGGAGGGAGGTGTCAGTAGCTTCTCTCCTGGGTATGAGTCCTCCCTCTTTTAAATGTCACCAGTCTCCTGGACACTGCCCTGTTTCATTGGCTTATGTTCCCTAGCCTCACCCAAGGATGATCTTCTCTGCTGGCTGCCTGGCATAGGCCATCTCTGGATTGTCTCACCTTCCCCACTTGCTCTTGCAGCTCTTCTAACACTTTGTGATTAGTTTATTGTATTAAATGCCTTCTGTTGAACTTGGTGTAGAGTCTCTTTGCTTGGCTGGATCTTGAATAACATTTCTGAAACGATTTTATCCTTCAAAATGTTATTTTTCTATTTTGTTTGTTTGTTCAACTTAGCGGAGGTTCACTCATCTTGGTCCTTGGTTGTGATTATTGAGCAACTGTGCTGTTTTTTCTTTAACTTTCATTTTCACTAACTTATTATCTAATATTTCTTTTGTTCTATCTTGTTGTGGTTTACTTTAATAACTCTCTAATACTTAATTTGAATGCTTAGCTCAGATATCTTTTAATGTTCTTGTTTTCTAATTGGTACACTTTAAGGCTATGCATTTTCCTCTAGTACTGTTTTGGCTGTATCTCCAGGTTTTGGGGTATGGGCTTTTTATTGTTATTCATTTCTAAATAGTCTAATTTCAATTAAGTTTCCTCTTCAACACAGGGTTAGTTAGAAGAAACTGGTTTTTATATTCATGGGTTTTTAATTTCCAATTAGAGAATTTGACTTTTTTGATTTCTACTTTTGGGAATGTTTTTAAGATTATTTTCTTTTTTGTTCTTGTTGGAACCAGGATTTGAGCCAAAGACTCTGACTCCACAGCCCAGGTGCCTGACACTGGCACTGAGTTAGGCCACTCCTTACGCAGATCTCAGCTTGGCCACTAATGAGGGCTGACCAACTGTCTTCACCTCGCTGGGCCTCAGGATAATCAAGACAAGGGAATTGTACTAGTCCCTCAGATTCTTTCCAGCTGTAAAAAACAAATAAGAAATCTAAAAACAAAATAATTGAGCTTCCAATCTAGGTGAGAAAGATCTAAGACTTGTACAAAGTCCTGCAAAGCCCAGAGGAGGACGGTCACCCATCTGTTTGGAAGGGATCAGGATTCGGGAAAGGCTTCATGGAAGAGTTAGCATTTAAAATCAAATGCAGAGGATCATTCACTCATTCATTTAACAAATATTTATTTAGCACCTATTTGCCGTTTTCTAGTTGCTGAAGATAGCAGCAAAATAACAATATATCAGGTTGATGCAAAAGTAATTGTGGTTTTTGCCATAACTGCAATGACTTTTGCACCAACCTAATAAAAAGACAAAAATCCCTGTTCTGTGGAGTGTAGGCACATAGATATAGTTTAGTGATTTGACAGCTTACCTGACTCAGCCAAGCTGCGAGGCATCACCTATTTTCCACTGAACTTACCTTTCTTTTGCTCAGGCCCTTCCTCCCGTCAACATGGTCGGCGGAGACAAGCTTGGCTAAAGGAGATCCGAAAGCTTCAGAAGAGCACACACCTCTTGATAAGGAAGTACCCCTTCAGCCGCCTGGTGAGCTCTGGGAGCTTCCCACCAACCCCTATACCACCCTCCTTTTTAAAATTTTCCCAGGTATTAGGGACCCTACTGTGTCTTACCTAAATGACCAAGGGATCTCTTCTGTAACCTGGTAGGGGAATCTTTTCTGAAAACATGAGCCCTCCAAGAGCACCTTGTACTTCTTTGTGGAATTGATTTCTAACCCCTACTACCTTTTCAAAACTGTAGTTTTTGACTATATAAATAGGAACTCTCTCATTTGTCCACCCTTGGATCCCTTTTCCTATCCTGGGAGATTGCTTCCCATCACCCAGTTACTGGTGATTTCCCCATCACCAGTAAGAGATCTGCCAGTTCCTAAGCTCCCAGGAGTCAACACCGCTCCTAATTGGGTCCTAAGATTAAGGGCCAGGAAAAAATAATGGAAAGGAGGATTCACTGGAACTCATGGAGAGCATCATTGTCCCTTGAATCTCTCTTCTGTTACTCCCTACTCCTACTCCTCCCCATCCCCACTCCTTCACAGGCAAGAGAAATATGTGTTAAATTCACTCGTGGTGTGGACTTCAATTGGCAAGCCCAGGCCCTATTGGCCCTACAAGAGGTAAGAAGGCGCCAAGGCACAATTGGGTGAGGGCTGAGTGGGAGAAAGAGGCAGCCCAGAATTCTCCAAGGCTGACTGGAGTGTCACATGCTGAATCTGACCTCCTGGAAAAGAACAACAAGGTAACCCCTGAGGGTTTGGAGGCTGGATTCTGTGTGGTGATAGCAGAATTCCCTGACAAAGTTCGGTCTCATTCTGTGAACAGTTTGCTACAGTCCTTTGTGCCCTGAGATTAAGTTTAGCTGGTCTGCAAGAAAAAGCAGCCCATGCCCCTTCATCTGTGTCTATCTGTTTTTCTCTTTCTGTCTCCAGGCAGCAGAAGCATTTCTAGTTCATCTCTTTGAAGATGCCTATCTCCTCACCTTACATGCCGGCCGAGTTACTCTCTTCCCAAAGGATGTGCAACTGGCCCGGAGGATCCGGGGCATTGAGGCGGGACTCGGCTGAGCTCCTGCACCCAGTGTCTCTGTCAGTCTTTCCTGCTCAGCCAGGGGGTAAGCGCACCCACTTTTTCATGACTGGGGCTGGAATTTCTCAAGGAATTTCCTTTCTCCATCCTTAGTCCCTTGCCACCTCACCTTCCCTTTGTTCTCTAGTAAAGGTTTGATCTAGTTTTGACTACCTGGGACTATGTGGCTTGTGCCCTTTTGTACAATGTTAGATAAAAGATATCCTTCTATTAAATAATGACCAGATGACCCCAATTTCTTTTGGTTGTTATTGTTGTTGTTTTATTTTTATGAAACAGGGTCTCACTCTGTCACCGGTGGTGCCATCGTGGCTCGCTGCAACTCCTGCCTTGGCCTCCCAAAGTGTTGAGATTATAAGAATTAGATGACCTCATTTTGATTAAGAGAAAACTTTTCTCTTTTTTGATTAAGAGGAAGTTTTCTTACTTTTGAAAATGGCTTGTTAGTAAGTGTGCTTCCTTAATTTCAGGGATGATACCAGGGACTCTCCGGAGCCATGACTAGATCCAATGGACTCTGCGATGCTGTCTGGACTTTGCTGTCTCTGAACAGTATGTGCATGTTGCTTTAAACTTTTTTTTTTTTTCGAGAAGGAGAAGACTGCGTGACTTTCCTCTGTAACAGAGGTAATATATGAGACAATCAACACCATTCCAAAGGCCTGAAAATAATTTTCAGATAAAGAGACTCCAAGGTTGACTTTAGTTTGTGAGTTACTCATGTGACTATTTGAGGATTTTGAAAACATCAGATTTGCTGTGGTATGGGAAAAAGGATATGTACTTATTATTTTAGATCTTTCTGTAGTATTTACATTTTTTACTATATGTACATTTGTACTTCCATTTTACACATAAGGGAAAAAATAGGAGGAGAGCACTTTGAGCAGTTGCCTGGAAGGCTGGGCATTTCCAGCATATAGTCCTCTACCCTTCAGAGTAGTCTCACCATTAGTGGCAGCATCAAGTAACTGAGTGGACTGTGCTTGTCAATACATGTGTAGCTTTTCAGAAACTTAATTGGGGATGAATAGAAAATCTGTAAGCTTTAATGTTCTGGTTCCTTCTAGTAAATTCCTGTCAAAATCAATTCAGAAATTCTAACTTGTAGAATTTAACATTTTACTCTTGTAAACCATAGAAGATGTATCTTATCAGTTCAGGATTTTAAAGTACTGTTTCGATGCCTTTACAGGTATTTTTGTAGTTTCTTTGTAGAGAGATAATAAAAATCAAAATAATTATTTAATGAAAATGGACTTACTGTTATAGCATAGAGATTATACTATACTTTTTGTACGTTAACAATAAGTTCTTGGTTTGCAAACAGCCACAATTTAAACGAGATAATTAAGGGAAGTGGTTTTGCTTCTGATGGAGTAGAGTATGACCAGATGAAAACCTTGCCCTTCTGTTGTAACTGAAAGCAGTTTAAAAGATTTCCAGAGACATGGGAAGTGTCGCCCAAAGATGTGAGATCTGTATGTGGTGAAAATGATTAGTGAGGGCAGACTACTAATAATGATGTGTCAGTCAACTGAGTTCAGAGACAGATTAAAGAGATGCACAAAGTTCTATTGTTTAATACTTTTTTTTTTTCCTGAGACGGAGTCTCTCTCTATCGCCCAGGCTGGAGTGTAATAGCACGATCTCAGCTCACTGTAACCTCTGCCTCTTGGGTTCAAACGATTCTCCTGTCTCAGCCTCCCTAGTAGCTGGTATTACAGGCATCCACCATCATGCCTGGCTAATTTTTGTATTTTTGTAGCGACAGGGTTTCACCACGTTGGCCAGGCTGGTCTTGAACTCCTGACCTCAAGTGATCCACCCACCTCAGCCTCCCAAAGTGCTGGGATTACAGGCATGAGCCACCATACCCAGCCTGTTTAATAAATTTTAAGCCTTTGGAAAAACCTCTTCCTGTTTGACATCAGCTTATTTTTATGCAGGCATTCGAATAAAGCTTATCTAGCCACAAATATATTTAATGTTCTTGTCAGTGTCGTTAGTTAGAAGAGTATAATCTTCCTCTAGTTTTCGTTAAATTGACACTTCTCAGCTCTCTTGAAATTGTACTAACCAGTAAGTATATTGCTGCAATACTTGTACATCATGTTCAAATGCCAGGCAGGATGCGGGCTCTCAGCAACACATAGTATTTATATGATAACATGAGAATAAGTGGTTTACATCATGATATTGTTACATAATATTGTTGCAGTTTACTATGAATTTTGAGCACTTATGATGTTGTTGGGTTTTTTGTTTTCTGTTTTTCCCAGATGGAGTCTTGCTGTGTCGCCCAGGCTGGTATGTGGTGGTATTATCTTGGCTCATTCAACCTCCGCCTCCTGGGTTCAAGCAATTCTCCTGCCTCAGCCTCCCGAGTAGCTGGGATTATAGGCCCACGCCACCACACCCAGCTAATTTTTGTATTTTTAGTAGAGATTGGGTTTCACCATGTTGGCCAGGCTGGTCTTGAACTCCTGACCTCGTGATACACCCACCTCAGCCTCCCAAAGTGGTGGGATTACAGGCGTGAGCCACCATGCCTGGCCAGGTTTTTGTTTTATGTATTTTTTTATTTCTTTTTTTAATTTTTAATTTGATTTTATTTTTTTAGGGGCAAGGCTTTGCCACGTTGCCTAAGCCGGTTTTGAACTCCTGAGCTCCAGCAATCTGCCTGACTCAGTCTCCCAGAGTGCTGGGATTACAGGTGTGAGCCACCACTCCTGGCCATATTTATTTTTGAGAGAAAGGGGGATCTCGCTCTGTCACCCAGTCTGGAATGCAGTGGAACAATCATAGCTCATTGCAGCCTCAAACTCCTGGGCTCAAGCAATCCTCCCACCTCGGCCTCCCAAGTATTTTGAACTATAGGTACTTGCCGCCACGCCCTTGTTTTATTTTTTTATTTTGTTTTTCCCTACTTTCAGGGTGATTTCATCAACATTCTTTTCTAACCTTTCCATTAAGTTTTTTATTTCTGATTTCACGTTTTTAATATCCAATTAACTCTTTATTTTGGGAATGTAACTTTTTTGTAGTATTCCAATCAGTCAGCATTCACTTAAAAAAAAAAAAATAACTCCAGATATTTCAAGCAAAAAGGGATTTGGTGGAAGGGGTTGGCTATAGTAATGTCAGGAAGGCTGTATGAGCCAAAGAGAAGAGGATGCTGCCCATAGATTAGGAAGCTCCCAGTGCCTACCCCCACTGCTGCTCTGCTGGAAGCACAGCCCTGCCATCATTGCATTGAACTGTACCACTGCCACTGAACAAAGTCAGGATCCCCCACTGTGACCATTGTATCATGCCCGGCTGACTCTGCAATATCATTTTGATGTGTCTTCAGTATGGATTTCTTTTTTTTTTTTTTTTTGAGTCAGAGACTCACTCTATCACCCAGGTTGGAGTGCAGTGGCGCGATCTCCAACTTTCTCAGTTTTCTTTGATGGGAGAGTGGTCCAAATGACCTTTTCTGCCATTACTGGAAGTTGAAGTTTGATGTGTCTCTTGATTTTCTCATACTCATCATTACTTTAGTATGTACTTATTGCCATTAAAATAAAACAAAAATAACTTAAATTTATTCAACATCAAACATAACACATGCTGTCATATATAACAATCAAGACTCTCAATTGCAAGTTTGGGAACCCCAACTCAAACTGACTTAAGAGGAGAAGGTTCATGTAACTGAAAAGCCCAGAGACATTTCTGGTTTCACTATGGTCAAATTGAAGAGCTGTAACAAAGTCATGAGATTTGGTCTCTCTCTTCATCCTTTTCTGCTTCTGTTGGTATCACTTTCAGGCAGGCCTTCAGAACCTGTGAATTTGGCATGTCATGTGGCAAAGGGGAATTAAGAGTGCTAATCAGCTGACATTAAAATAGGGAGATTTTAGAAGAAAAAAAGGACAAAGCAAAAAATGGGGAGAGTACCTTGAAATTTTGGGAGGGCCCAATGTAATCACAAGTGCCATTAAAAATGGATGAGGGAGAGAGGCATGTTAGAGATAGGAGTGGGGGAATGGTCAGGCACATGCAACCTTGCTGGCATTGAAGATGGAGGGAGAGATCACAGACTGACGAGTCTAGGTGGCCTCTAGCAGTGAAGAGGCAAGGAAGCGGATTTTCTTCTAGAACCTCCAGAAATTAAAACAGGCCTGCCCATACCTTGATTTTTAGCCCAGTGAAACTTGTGTCAGACTGCTCAACTACAGAACTGTAAGAATAAATTTGTGTTTTATCTAAGCCACTAAGTTGTTGCTAATTTGTTACAGCAGCAATAGGAAACTAATATAAGTGGTTTCCCAAGGAAATTTGAGGCTTCTTAACAGGTAAGAGAGAATGTAGACAGGGCAGACAAAAATAACAGATGTAAAAAAAAATTTCTAAGAAGCTGTCCTACAAAGTTGAGCTTTGTGAGTTTTTCATGTGTAATATATTATAAATTTATCCTTTGGGATATAATAAATGCTTTCATATAAAAAAAAATAACAGATGTCTACTATACCACATATGGTGTTATGGTAGACATTGGTTTTCATCCACAGTTCCGGGCTTATAACTCCCATAGCCCTTGTTAGTTCTTTTGTTGTAATATTGGGTGTGTGTTAGGCCTCAGGAAACAGAATCTCTCCTTCTCCTGCCTTCCTTTCACCTGCCCCAAGGCAGAACTCTGATCTTTTTCATGCTTTAAGATTGTGGGTCTTAAGATCCTCCCCAGAGAGGTTCTCCCTATATCCTGGGGGAAGGAATGCTGAGGTCCTGAAGCTTCCACAAAAACCCATGAGGACGGTTCAGGGAGCTTCCTGATACCTGGACACGGGGAGGTTCCTGGAGGGTGGCGCCCTCCACCCCCTCACCCACGGAGGGCTTGAAAGTTCTGTGTCCATTCCCCCATACCTCGCCCCACATGTCTCTTTATCTGTTTCCTTTTTTGTTGTTGTTTTTCGTGCATTTTTTTATTTTTAATTTTTCATTTATTTTTTTGAGACGGAGTCTTACTCTGTCGCCCAGGCTGGAGTGCAGTGGCACGATCTTGGCTCACTGCAACCTCCACCTCCCAGGTTCAGACGATTCTCCTACCTCAGCCTCCCAAGTAGCTGGGATTACAGGTAAGGGCCACCACACCTGGCTGCTAATAAACTGGTAAATGTGTTTCCATGAGTTCTGTGAGCCACTCCACCAAATTAATTAAACTCAAAGAGGGAGTCACAGGAACCCCAACTTGAAGCCAGTCAGTTCCAGAGGCCCGGACTTGTGACTGGTGTTTGGGGGATGGGCAGTCTTGGGGACGGAACCCTCAACCTGTGGGATCTGACACCATCTCTGGATAGACAGTGTCAGAAATGAATTAAAGGACACCCAGCTGGTGTCCACTGCTTGGTGTGTGGGGAAACCACCCCCAACATTTGGTCACAGAAATCTTCTGCATCGATGATTGTTGTGCTGTGAGAATGAGGAAAAGCATGGTTAGAGTTCTCCCTACACACCATGTGAAGCACTGTGTCACAATTACACATTTTTAAAAGCCAAATGGCACCTACATTTTTTTTTTTTTTGCCATTACTTTCAGTGGCAACAACCACAATTACTTTTGCACCAACCTAATAATATACTTTGAGCAGCATTAGAGTTTTATTTTATTTTATATACTTTGGATTTATTTTAGTGCTGTTTACAGGGACTGAAAAGCTCCATTCTTTTTAAACGATTTTCTAATTAAAGTATAACATACACACCAAAAATCCAAATGTATACAGATTACAATTTTATAGCTCAATTAGTTTTCACAAACTAAAATTAATGCATCCCAGAAGCCTGCCCCGTTCTAGTCAATACTTACTTTGCCGAGGATAATTGTTATCCTAACGGTTTCTTTCTTTTTTTTTTTTTTTTTTTTTTTTGATGGAGTTTTGCTCTTGTCGCCCAGGCTGGGTGGGGTGCGTGGCCCAGGCTAGGGTACAGTGGCACAATCTCAGCTTATTGCAACCTCTGCCTCCTGGGTTCAAGTGATTCTCCTGCTTCAGCCTCCTGAGTAGCTGGGATTACAGGCACCCACCACCATGTCTGGCTAATTTTTGTATTTTTAGTAGAGACAGGATTTCACCATGTTGGCCAGGCTGGTCTCAAACTCCTGACCTCAGGCAGTCTACCTGCCTGGCCTCCCAAAGTGCTGGGATTGCAGGTGTGAGCCACCACGCCCGGCCTGTCTTGACTTTTAATACCATAGATTTGTTTTGATTGTTGTAGTAAGTGGAATTATAGAGCATATATTCTTTTGTGTTTTTCAGTCAACATGTTTGCGAAATTTATATTTTCTCATGTATTTATAGGTGTTAATTCTTACTGCTGCATAGGGTTTCGTTGTGTGAATATGCCTAAATTTTTTTTTCTTTTTTTTAGTGAAAGCAAGTTTTTAAGAAAGTGAAGGAATAAAGAATAGCTACTATGTAGGCAGAGCAGCCTATGCCTAAATTTGTATATTTCCATTCCATTGAACATTTGGATAGTTTCAAGCTTGGGGATTACAAATATTGGCTATTGACTTTTGCCTCAAAAACAAACCAAAAAAAGAGACTTGGAGATGCATTTTTTTGGGGGGGTTGTTTGTTTGAGACAGGGTCTTACTCTGTCACCCATGCTAGAGGGCATTGGTGTGATCACACTTTACTGCAGCCTCAACCTCCCCAGGCTCAGGTGATCCTCCCACCTTAGCTTCCCGAGTAGCTGGGACTACAGGAGCACGCCACCACAACTGGCTAATTTTTTTTTTTTTTTTTTTTAGACAGAGTCTCACTCTGTCACCAGGCTGGAGTACAGTGGCGCGATCTTGGCTCACTGCAACCTGCACCTTCTAGGTTCAAGCTATTCTCGTGCCTCAGCCTCCCGAGTAGCTGGGATTATAGGCACACACCACCACATCCAGCTAATTTTTGCTTTTTTTTTTTTTTTTTTTTTTTTTTGAGACAGAGTCTCGCTCTGTCGCCCAGGCTGGAGTGCAGTGGCCAGATCTCAGCTCACTGCAAGCTCCGCCTCCCGGGTTTACGCCATTCTCCTGCCTCAGCCTCCCGAGTAGCTGGGACTATAGGCGCCTGCCACCTCGCCCGGCTAATTTTTTGTATTTTTTAGTAGAGAGGGGGTTTCACCGTGTTAGCCAGGATGGTCTCGATCTCCTGACCTCGTGATCTGCCTGTCTCGGCCTCCCAAAGTGCTGGGATTACAGGCTTGAGCCACCACGCCCGGCTAATTTTTGCATTTTTAGTAGAGATGGAGTTTCACCATGTTGACCAGGATGGGCTTGATCTTCTGACCTCATGATCTGCCTGCCTCAGCCTCCCAAAGTGCTAGGATTACAGGAGTGAACCACCGCACCCGGCCATTTTTGTATTTATTTTAGTGGAGATGGGGTTTCTCCATGTTGCCCAGACTGGTCTCAAACTCCTGGGCTCAAGCGATCCACTCTCCTCAGCCTCCCACAGTGCTGGGATTTCAGGTATGAGCCATTGCACCCAGCCTGAGAGGCAGTTCTTTGTAAAGTTTTTATAAATGTTCTGAATGTGTGAAGGAAATTAATTTCCAATGCACAAATATATATGTGTGTGTGTGTGTGTGTATTTAAAAATTCCGACTGAGCACCTCTAATCCTAGCACTTTGGAAAGCTGAGGCAGGAGGATTGCTTGAGGTCAGGATTTTGAGACAAGACCAGCCTGGGCAACAGTGAGCCCCTGTCTCTATTTTTCTTTTTTTTGAGACAGAGTCTCGCTCTGTCACCCAGGCTGGAGGGAAGTGGCATGATCTTAGCTCACTGCAACCTCCAACTCCCATGTTCAAACGATTCTCCTGCCTCAGCCCCCCGGACCCTGTCTGTATTTTTTTTTTTTTTAATAAATAAATAAAAATTCTGTGTAACTTTGTAAATCTGTGTTTTGTGCACTTTTCTGAGAGGAGCCATGATTTCCGTGAGATCCTCAAGTCCACCCTCCATAGATGGTTATGAACTCCCTTTCTAGAATTCTATGAGTTATTCTGCCTCTAACCTCACATAAACATTCTCAGTAAGTATATTGCATATTTTTGCATAGATTTTTAAGAAATGTGTAACAAGTCATTTGACACATATTTGTTGAATATTTGCCTCAATTGCCTCAATTTTCCATCCCACAGGACATCCCTCCACTTGAGTGGCAGAGTAATAATAATGCCTTACATTGATACAGCTTTTCAATGTATAATGCTCTTTCAGCACTGATCAGATGGTCTCAACTGCAGACAACACGTCACTTATATAAGACAGATTTAGAGCTCCCAAGACATTGAGTGGATTAAAAAACCAAATTCATCTTGAAGGAG
This sequence comes from Rhinopithecus roxellana, assembly GCF_007565055.1. NCBI lineage: Eukaryota > Metazoa > Chordata > Mammalia > Primates > Cercopithecidae > Rhinopithecus > Rhinopithecus roxellana. Next base: position 68,753,372 of record NC_044565.1, read on the forward strand.
CAGCCAAAGCATTTGAATTGAGAATTTGTCCCCTCCCTTCCTGGCACTGGGCCAATATTGCTACACCATGTTACAGCAGAGGGGCAGAAGTAGATTCCTAATTGTTTCTACGATCAGTTTAAGTTCCCTGCTTTTCTGCAGCGTTTATTACAAACCTCCAAATCCATGGCCCCTGCATACTGTTTAGGGAAGCCTATTTGTCTGCTCTGTATTTACCAGCAGCCTGCCTGACTCACTTCTATTTGGCCTGGCCCACCAAATCCAGGCAGCCCCAAATCATCCTTGTTTCTCCCCAAAAATACTCATCCTCTCCCAAGCCCTAACCAGCATCCTTCAAACACCAGTGGGACTCAGCACATCTTCAACTGCTTCACTTTGCTGATCACTTTTTAAAAAGTCAGTACTCATCCATTCCTGAGAGCCCTGAAATCCTTGGCTGGGCTGGAGGCCTTGGTGTCTCCAGCCCTGTGTTTTGGCATAGGCTGTGGGGAGAGCCTGCTTGAGTTGTGCACATCCACGGGAACTCTACAGGGCTGTGGTCCTGGGGGGCAAGGCTGTTTCCCTCTATGCTCATGGCAGTGGAGTTTTCTGGAGAAAGGAGTAGGGGAGGACAGCTGAGTCTCGTCCAGCAGTGGGCTGTCTAAGAGGCAGTGATAGGCTCCAAGTGGGGAAATGAAAGGGCTCTGGCAATTTCCAGGATGACACTAGGTCTAGCTCGCGCTGTCGCCCAGGTTGGAATGCAGTGGCCGGATCTCAGCTTACTGCAAGCTCCGCCTCCCGGGTTTACGCCATTCTGCCTCAGCCTCCCGAGTGGCTGGGACTACAGGTGCCCACCACCTCGCCCGGCTAGTTTTTTTTTTTTTTTGTATTTTTTTTTAGTAGAGACGGGGTTTCACCGTGTTAGCCAGGATGGTCTCGATCTCCTGACCTCATGATCCGCCCGTCTCGGCCTCCCAAAGTGCTGGGATTACAGGCTTGAGCCACCGCACCCGGCCTGTTTTTTTTTTTTTTCTGAAACGGAGTCTTGCCCTGTCGCCTAGGCTGGAGTTCAGTGGCGCAATCTCAGCTCACTGCAACCTCCACCTCCCAGGTTCAAACGATTCTGCCTCAGCCTCCCAAGTAGCTGGGACTACAGTCACCCACCAACACACCCAGCTAATTTTTGTATTTTTAGTAGAGACAGGGTTTCACCATGTTGGCCAGGCTGGTCTTGAACCCTGACCTCAAGTGATATGACAGCCTCAGCCTCCCAAAGTGCTGGGATTACTGGTGTGAGTCACCAGGCCCAGCCTGTGGACCATTATTTTGTGTGTTAAAGTTACAATGGCCCAAGTAAGATTTTGGTTTTTGTAGAGTCTTTTATGATAGTTTTTGTTATCAGGCATTTATGCATAAGAACCCTCTCTTCATGGTCTTCTGGCTTTGTTTGTTTATTTGTTTTTGTTTTTTGTTTTTTTTTTTTTTGAGATGGAGTCTTGCTCTGTTGCAGACTGGAATGCAGTGGCGCGATCTCGGCTCACTGCAACCTCTGCCTCCCAGGTTCAAGTGATTCTTCTGCCTCAGCCTCCCTAGTAGCTGGACTACAGGTGCCCGCCACCACGCCCAGCTAATTTTTGTATTTTTAGTAGAGACAAGATTTCACCATGTTGGCCAGGCTGGTCTCGAACTCCTGACCTCAGGTGATCCACCTGCCTCGGCCTCCCAAAGTGCCGGGATTACAGGCGTGAGCCACCACACCCTTCCTGTGGTCCCGCAGCATTCCCTGTTGCCATACTTGATGTTCAGCTTGAACTTATCATAGAATTTTCATAGAATTTCAGGGTCAAAACATGCGTTTTTTTTTTTTTTTTTTTTTTTTTTTTTTTTTGAGACAGAGTTTCCTTCTTGTTGCCCAGACTGGAGTGTAATGGCGCAATCTCAGCTCACTGCAACCTCTGCTTCCCGGATTCAAGTGATTCTCCTGCCTCAGCCTCCTGAGTAGTTGGGATTACCGGCCTGCACTACCACGCCAGGCTGATTTTGTATTTTTAGTAGAGATGGGATTTCTCCATGTTGGTCAGGCTGGTCTCAAACTCCTGACCTCAGGTGATCCGCCCGCCTCAGCTTCCCAAAGTGCTGGGATTACAGGCGTGAGGCACCGCGCCCAGCCTCAAAACATATCCTAAAAGTCATTTTACCGTCGGGTGCAGTGGGTCACACCTGTAATCCTAGCACTGTGGGAGGCCAAGGCGGGCGGATTACCTGAGGTCAGGAGTTTGAGACCAGCTTGGCCAACATGGTGAAACCCTGTCTCTACTAAAAAGAAAAATACAAAAATTAGCCGGGCATAGTGGCACATGCCTGTAATCCCAGCTACTCAGGAGGCTGAGGCAGGAGAACTGCTTGAGCCCAGGAGGCGGAGGTTGCAGTGAGCCAAGATCGTGCCACTGCAGTCCAGCCTGGCTGACAGAGCAAGACTCTGTCTCAAAAAAAAAAAATCATTTTACTTGAATGTCTTCTGTAACAGTCAACCTTTATTTGAATACCTTCAGCGATTAAAAAAAAAAAACTCACCAGTCACTCAAGTAATTACGTTTCAGAAAGTTTTAAGTGTTTATTTTATTTATATAGGGAGATATATACATATATATTATACATAGAGAGATGTATATATATTAGGTATATATATTTAAGATATACACACACACACATACATATCTCAACTTTGCTTTCCTTTGTCTTAACCTCATTAATTATGCCTTTGGTACCCCAGAGAATAATTTATCTTATTTATTTATTTTTGAGACAGGATCTCACTCTGTTTCCCAGGATGGAGTGCAGTGGCGCAATCTCGGCTCACTGCAACCTTGACCTCCCAGCTCAAACAATCCTCCCACCTCAGCCCCTGAGTAGCTGGGACCATAGGTGCATGCCACTGCACCCAGTTAATTTTTCTATTTTTTGTAGAGACAGGTTTTCACCATGTTGCTCAGGCTGGTCTTGAACTCCTGGGCTCAAACAATCTACCTGCCTTGGCCTCCTAAAGTGCAGGGATTACAGGCGTGAGCCACTGCACCCGGCCACCACATAATTTATCTTCCATGTAACTGAAGAGAGTCATCGGGTCCCCACTGTCTTCCCTGTGTCAACCTAAAAAATCAGAGAGAGGCTGTCTCTAAAATAAAATGTTTATTCAGCAGTAGAGCATTGCAATGGGAATACACGTGCCACAGTAAACTGCATATTCAGGAAGGGAAGAAAGACTACGGTTTTTAAAGGAAAAATGAGGAGGATTACATATTGTTTTGAGATAATTATCCTTGGCTACAAGGATCAGTAACAAGGATGGCAGCAGTCTGGGGTTGAACAGGCAGTTGCTGAGCAGATAACCTTGAAGAATTTTTGTGTGTGTTAAGGTTACAATGGCCCAAGTAAGATTTTGGTTTTTGTAACATCTTTTATGATAGTTTTTGTTATCAGGCATTTATGCATAAGAACCCTCTCTTCATGGCCTTCTGGCTTTGTTTGTTTGTTTATTTGTTTTTGTTTTGTTTTGTTTTTTTGAGACCGAGTCTTGCTCTATTGCAGACTGGAATGCAGTGGCGCACTCTCGGCTCACTGCAACCTCTGCCTCCCAGGTTGAAGTGATTCTCCTGCCTCAGCCTCCCTAGTAGCTGGGACTACAGGCATGTGCCACCATGCCCAGCTAATTTTTGCATTTTTGGTAGAGATGGGTTTTCACCATGTTGGCCAGGCTGGTCTCGAACTCCTGACCTCAGGTAATCCACCCGCCCCGGCCTCCCAAAGTGCTGGGATTACAACAGTGAGCCACCGTGCCCAGGCTGTTTTTAACACAGTGACTCCATTTTGATTCTGACAACTTTCACACCTTCCACTGGTGAATCATTCCTACTTCCATATTTGAGTTGGGGTCCCACTCTGTTGCCCAGGCTGGAATGCAGTGGTGCAGTCATGGCTCACTGCAGCCTAGAACTCCTAGGCTCAAGGAATTTGATCATCCAGCCTAAACCTCCTGAGTAGCTAGTACTACAGGCACATGCCACCATGCCCAGCTAATTTCTTTATTCAGGTTTTGCTACGTTGCCCAGACTGGTCTCAAACTCCTGGCCTCAGGCAATCCTCCAGCCTCAGACTCCTGAGTCATTGGGATTACAGGCCCCACTTTCTTCAGTTGTTCTCGTTATTATGTGGTTCAGGGCCTCCTCACCCCATGACACAGTTTGACTCATCACTGCCCTTCGTAAAGTAGGTAGTGTGGGAAAAATACATGGAAAGCAATGTTGAATTTTGTATAGTCAAAGTCTTACTCCTTTTTTTTTTTTTAAGACGAAGTCTCGCTCTGTTGCCCGGGCTGGAGTGCAGTGGCGCGATCTCTGCTCACTGCAAGCTCCACCTCCTGGGTTCACGCCATTCTTCTGCCTCAGCCTCCCGAGTAGCTGGTACTACAGGCGCCCACCACCACACCCGGCTAATTTTTTTTTTTTTTTGTATTTTTAGTAGAGACGGGGTTTCACCGTGTTAGCCAGGATGGTCTCGATCCCCTGACCTCATTATCCACCCACCTCAACCTCCCAAAGTGCTGGGATTACAGGCGTGAGCAACCGCACCCGGCCCAAAGTCTTATTCCTAAGTCTGGGTATTCATCTTTATATTAGTCCATTGTCACATTGCTAATAAAGACCTACGGGAGACTGAGTGATTTATAAAGGAAAGAGATGTAACTGACTCACAGTTCATCATGGCTAGGGAGGCCTCAGGAAACTTACAATCATGGCAGAAGGGGAAGCAAACACGTCCTTCATGTGGCAGCAGCAAGGATAAGTACTGAGCAAAAGAAGGAAAAGCCCCTTATAAAATCATCAGATCTCGTGACAACTCACCCATTATCATGAGAACAGCAGCACGGGAGTAATGGTCCCCATGATTCAATTACCTCCCACTGGGTCCCTCCCATGACACGTGGTGGGAATTATGGGAACTACAAGATGAGATTTGGGTGGAGACACAGCCAAACCATATCAATCTTCAAAATAAGGAATACTGCCCTACTTTGCAGAGTCAATTTGGGAATTAAGGTAATATACATCCAAGTGCTTGTAAACTAAAAAGAGATGCATGCATACTTTTACCGGAAGCCAGAGAAGGTGGGGCTTCCACTTGAAGTGGTATTGGCACCTAATGGTGATCCTCTCACACCCAGTTTTGGTTTCTGCTACTAAAGTAGGAAGTTTTACTTTCAGAATTGGATGACAGCCACTCACAGTGTTTGGTAGTTTATGATTCCCTGGCATATGTTGTTTGGGAAAAGATATCTGGACGTTCCACCTGAATGACCTGAACCACCCCAGAGGCAGTGCTGCTCCTCTAGCTGGTGAGAGCTCTGGGTGGCTGCAACCCACAGTCCCTGTCCACCTGTCTGCCCCCAAGGACAGGCACATCTGGCACCCGTGGGTGGTCAAAAGCATCACCCTAGGATGGGTGCCTAGAGTGGTTTCCTAGGGTTCACTGTAAGAAGGATCCAGGCTGAGAGCTCCCAAAGAGAAGGCAGAAGAGGACCAGAGGCTATGGGACAGGCAGTGGAGATCAACCACAGAGGCTCGGAGGGCCACACCCAGGTCCCCACAGCCTCTCCTTTCCTCATGGCACAAAGATTGCCTTCTCTGTCTCTCCATTCAAGACTTGCCCCACCTCCCAAATCACCTTCCTGGAGCCTTGAACTGAATAGCATCTTCACTTTCCTCTGGCAAGCACCGCATGCTTGGTGCATGCCAAGCTTGGCACTGGGAAGGAGCAGGATAGATCAATTGCCTCAAAACACATGGTCCTTGATGGGACAGGATACAAGGCAGCCAGCAAAAGGGATTGTTATAATCATGGCAACACCACCAATACCTGTGTGTCTATAGATGAAGAACTTTGCAAAATGCAAACCATCATTGGGTAGGAAGTGTGATCACAAGGGAACTTCTTTCTTCTTTATAATTTATTGAACATTTATATACATTTTTACCTGTTACATAAACATTATGACTTATTTAATATTTTCTTTTTTTAATTTAAAATAGATAGAGACAGGGTGTCCCGATTTTGCTCAGGCTGGCCTTGAACTCTTGAAGTCAAGCGATCCTTCTGCCTTGGCCTCCCAAAGTGCTGGGATTGCAGGTGTGAGTCACTGCATCCAGCCTATTTTCTTTAAAAAAATAAAAGTTTTTTTTTTTTTTTAATGCTGAAGAAGCAGTTAAGAAAGTAAAAATAATAATAATAAATAAAAAAATAAGAAAAATAAACTTATAAAACAATTTTTTTAAGAGACAGGATTTCACTCTGTTGCCCAGGCTGGAGAGCAATGGCACGATCTTTGCAGGTGTGCACCACTGTGCCTGTCTAATCACCAAAAAAAAAAAAAAATGTGGGCCAGGCGCAGTGACTTATGTCTGTAATCCCAGCACTTTGGGAGGCCGAGATGGGAGGATTGCTTGAGTTTGGGAGTCCTAGACCAGCCTGTGCAACAGGGTGAGACCCTGTCACTACAAAAACTTAGCTAGGTGTGGTAGTGCATTCCCGTAGTCCCAGCTACTTGGGGGGCTGAGGTGGGACGATTGCTTGAGCCCAGAAGTTGAGCCTACAGTGGGCTGAGATCATGCCACTGTACTCCATCTTGGGTGACCAAGTAAGACCCTGTCTCAAACAAAACAAAACAAAATTTTGGAGACAGGGTCCACTATGTCGCCCAGGCTGGCATTTAATATTTTCATAATAAAACCTGAAAAGATCACAAGTATGTGACTATGTTCATCCATAAAAATATAAGTGCATTATTAATGCTAAATGAAGAGGAAAAAAAAAAATAAGGGCAGAACAGGAAGCTGTGCAGCCAACCTGACAGCCAGGAGAGCACGCTTTTTGACAAACATCAAAGAGCCATGGAGGCAGCAGGAATTTTCCAAGATTTTTATACTTCTTTCTACATAAAGTGGAATAGATACATCATAGTGATTCAAAGTTGAAAATCAAGGATCTGGCGAATCCTTCTGCGATAACATCCCCTTGCCTTCTGTGCTTGCCTTCTAGGAGGCAAGTGCACGGGAATTGCTGAGCCAGTCCAAAATGATCCTCCCCTTCTGTTTCCATGGCAATGAGGCCAGCCAGGGGCAGCAGCAGATGCCAGGAGAGAATAGAGAATATTCTGGGTCAAAGTCTTTGTTGAAGCTAAGGTGGTGCATTTGGAGACCCCATTTCTCCATCCCACAGAAGGTAAGGGGGAAAGCACCCCTATTCCCATTTCTGGCTGCACAGGGAATGCCCCAGGGGTAGGACTCTTCAGGGTACCAGACACTGTCTAGAAAAGCAGGGAGCCTGGTTCTAAGTCTGATGTCAGTCTAACTGCCAAACCTACCTGCACTTTTATTTCCAGGGTTAAACTCAAAGGGCAGAGCTTACTTAGATGGCACTATTGTTCCAAGGAGGCCTGAAATGTCTGGTGGACAAGAATATTCTACAGGAAGGGATCCATGGTTCCCACCTGTATCTTTCTGTTATGGATTGGAAAATGTTCATTCGATGTGTATGGAAGGAGGTGACAGATTCTCATAGGCCCTTGAGCGTTTCCTTTTTCACTTTTTAAAATTATTTATTTGTTTGTCTTTTTGAGACAGAATCTCACTCTGTCACCCAGGCTGCAGTGCAGTGGCACCATCTTGGCTCATTACAACCTCTGCCTCCAGGGTCCAAGCAATTCACCTGCCTCAGCCTCCCAAGTAGATGGGATTACAGGTGCGTGCCACCATGCCTGGCTAATTTTTTTTTTTTCTTTTTTAGGAGAGATGGGGCTTCACCATGTTGGCCAGGCTGGTCTCAAACTCCTGGCCTCAAGTGATCCTCCTGCCTCAGCCTCCCAAAGTGCTGGGATTACAGGGATGAGCTACCACGCCCGGCTCGTTTTATAAATTAATTATTTTTTATAAGAGACAGCATCTCACTATGTTGCCCAGGCTGGTCTCCAGCTCCTGGGCTCAAGTGATCCTCCTGCTTTGGCCTCCCAAAGTGCTGTGATTACAGGTGTGAACTATCATGCCAGCCTACTTAAACCTTTTTAAGACTCAAAATTTACACTTTTTAAGCCCCTCTTCTTTATTTTTAGTTGGGATCTCACTCTGTCTCCCAGGCTGGATGCAGTGGCACAATCATGGCTCACTGCAGCCTCAAGCAATCCTCCCATGTCAAGGGATCCTCCCACCTCAGCCTCCTCAGTAGCTGGGACTACAGGCACATACCACCATGCCTGGGTAATTTAAAATTTTTTTTATTAATAGAGATGGGGTTTTGCCATATTGCCCAAGCTGGTCTCGAAATCCTGATCTCAAGCGACCCTCTTACCTCTGCCTCCCAAAGCACTGCAATTATTGGCATAAGCCATCATGCCCAGCCTTGTTCCCCTATTCTTCAGGGCAACACATCTCAAGGATGTGACTCCTGTGTGGCTCTGACCTCTGTGCAGTTGGTGCAGTGGGGTGGCAGTGAGGGCAAAGGCAGTGAGCGAGGTAAAGAGGAGGAGAGGCGCAGCACCACTGGGGGAATCTAGAATATGTTGCCCCAGGATATGTCTCTTTGACATAACTACTTTTGAGCTAAAGGCAATTAAGAAGCAGCAAATGGGCCAGGTGTGGTGGCTCACACCTGTAATCCCAGTACATTGTGAGGGTGAGGCAAGTGGATCACTTGAGGTCAGGAGTTCGAGACCAACCTGACCAACATGGTGAAACCCCATCTCTACTAAAAATACAAAACTTTGCTGGGTGTGGTGGCACATACCTGTAATCCCAGCTACTCAGGAGGTTGAGACAGGAGAATCACTTGAACCTAGGAGGCGGAGGTTGCAGCGAGCCGAGATCGCACCATTGCGTTCCAGCCTGGGCGACAGAGCGAGACTTTGTCTCAAAAAAATTAAATTAAATTAAATTAAAAAAAGAAGCAGCAAATGGAGAAAGAGTTCTTTCTGTCCTCCCCACTTTTCCACTTGAAGACAGGATATACATGTATATATATGTGAGCCTTCTAGGTTTCTTTTCTGTTTATTTTGAGGCAGAGTCTCACTCTGTCATCCAGGCTGGAGTGCAGTGGTGCAATCTCAGCTCACTGCAGCCTTCACCTCCCGGGCTCAGGTGATCCTCCCACCTCAGCCTCCTGAGAAGCTGGGACCACAGGTGCATGCCACCATGCCAACCTTCTGTGTTTCAGCGCTCACCTATTGCTCATGACACTCCTGTGAAGTTAGTAGGATCCCCAACTTCCATAGAAGGTAGTAACAGTGGAAAGAACACAGGCCTGGCATGGGACAGCCCCAGGTGTGAACCCCAATTCTGACACAGTAGCTCAGTGACCCAGGCAAGGCGCTCGTTCCCTCTAAGCCTCAGTTACCTGGTCTGGAAGATGGAGATGAGAGACCTCCTCACTGGGGCATTGTGAGCATTGACCTTACCAGTGTGGGGAAAGTGCCAGCACCCAGTAAGTGGTAGCAACAAGAATTATTCCTGTTCCTCAGAGAGACGGAGTAGCCACAAGGCAGAACTGGGACTTGAGCATGGCCAGCAGACCCAAGTCACAGGAAAAACTGCCAAGAATGGGCACCCTGGTACCAAGCGAGGAACACGACGGCATAAGCAGGGGACCAGCCCCCACATCACCTTCACAGGGAGCCCGGGCCTATTTCAGGGTCCTCTGTGGGGATAGAAGCAGAAACAATACTCAGGCCAGTGTAGGGGCCAGGACTTCATGAGGCTCAGGGGTTTTAGGCAATTCCAAAAGGTTGTCACCAGCTATTGAATAAAATTGGCCATCCTCAGTTCCAAAGCAGAAGGGCTACTGCGCCGTGACATATTGAATGGATTCAGTGTCTTTCTGCAAAGGAGATCAAAGCACTTCCAAATCATTTCCTGCAGACTCTCCTGAGAAGCAGCCAGGGAGGAAACCCTGTTTCACGTAGGAGATACGCTTGGTGTCAGTCACCATCTCTGAGATTGTAGAGTTCTTTCCGTTTCCAAAAGGCTCTGGCATGCCGCCTCAGTGGCACCCTGGGAGGTAGACCAGCGGGACTGACCCATTTTACAAATAGGTAAATGGGAGCCCAGGGAGCCTGAGAGCCTTTCCCAAGTGAGGACTTGCCCCTCACAGATGGCCACAGCACACTGGCATCTCCATGGCCCACTGTGAAACCCACACAGACCCCAACTGGGCCAGGACCTGGAAGGCCAGGATGAGGTTGACCTTTGAATCAACAGCTCACAACAGTGCCACAAATGCCCCACTCTCTGAATTCCAGGAGCCAGTGCCTGCGTACAATGGAAACGGCCTCGTGGGCCTCTGAAGCCTGAGTGACAGGCAGATACCCCAGCCACTCTAAGTCTTACGCTGGGGGGCATCCTCCCTGCATTGCTGAGTCTGCTATTTTCTCCTTCCTGTGGCACCCCCATACTCCTCCTGTGCCCTCAATCCCTCCCCCTCCACTCACCCAGGGCTCTTGTTCAGTCCCTCACACCTCTATCTCCCTTCTGTATTGGACTTCTTGCAGACAAGGCAACGGAGGCTCATAGTAAGCATCTGGGTTCAAGTTCCCAATGGCCCAAGTCTAAAGCCAGGGCTTCTCCTCCTGGCCTCTGCCTTCACTATGTGCCTGGCACAGGTAGACCTCAGCCTCCCCTTCCTCCAGCGCTCGCCTCCTGCCTCCACCCATGCATGTCCCAAGCTTCTTCCTTTATCGCTCTCGCCTCACTCCTCCACTCTCCCCTGGCTTCAGCCAAGACTCTGCAGATAATCCCCAAGCCCACCCCTCTGGCTCCAATCCCCATCCCAGATTTGAGGTTTATGTTTCTAAATCCATGGGGTACCAGCTCCTTGACTGCTCAACTTCCTGGGCTCTTCCAATACAATGTTTCTATTTTATTTTTATTTTTTGAGTCAAAGTCTCGCTCTGTATCCTAGGCTGGAGTTCAGTGGTGCAATCTTGGCTCACTGCAACCTCTGCCTCCCAGGTTCAAGTGATCCTCTGTCCCCTCCCCTATGTGACTGATGTTTGAAGTAACACAAGCTCTTTAGAGCTAAGGCTTTGACTCCTCTTACCTGCCCCTCAAAATATTATAGCAGTTTAAAAAGTACAGTCATTTACTCTTGAGTATGAATGAGCCACTAATCTAGATAAAGGAAAAAGCTGAGGAACCTACCAGACCAAAAGGAAAAGGAAAGACAATAGAAGACTAAGGCCAGGAGCGGTGGCTGTACTCCCAGCTACTTGGGAGACTGAGGTGGGAGGATCGCTTAAGCCCAGGAGTTCAAGGCTGCAGTGAGCTATGATGGCACTGCTGCACTCCAACCTGGGTGACAGAGTGAGACCCTGTCTCTAAAAAAGAGAGAGAGAGAGAGACACCCTCTGCTGTGAATTGACTCATTGTGATGAGACAGTCTATTGTCCCACCCCCACAGTTGGGCTTGGGCTAGAGAAAGGCACAGGGCACCCTCGCTTTGGTATCCACATGAGCTGTGCTGCATGCTCCTCACTCCTGCTGTCGCTCTCATCCACCCACACCTAGAAGTCTATCTGGCACCAAGCATGAGCACTTGCTCAGACTCATATTCTGCCGAATCTACTGATTATGCCTAAGTTCTTTCTGCTCTCCCCAGGGGCGCAGCTAGACTGTGCCCAGCCATATTCATCTCTTTTATGGGGCAGTAAATGGAGAATGCCCTGGTTAACTGACCTGGGAAAGAACCGAGAAATTGGAGCAGACGTTTCAAAACAATATCCTTTGGCTGGGTGTGGTGGCTCACGCCTGTAATCCCAGAACTTTGGGAGGCCGAGGCGGGTGGATCATGAGGTCAGGAGTTCGAGACCAGCCTGGCCAACATAGTGAAACCCTGTCTCTACTAAAAATACAAAAATTAGCCGGGCGTGGTGATTTGTGCCTGTTGTCCCAGCTACTCGGGGAGGCTGAGGCAGGAGAATCACTTGAACCCAGGAATTGGAGGTTGCAGTGAGCCGAGATTGCACCATTGCACTCCAGACTGGTGACAGAGTGAGACTCCGTCTCAAAAAATATATAATAATAATAACAATAATATCCCTTGACTCTCTATACCTATTGCTAATTTTTTTTCAGAAAGGTAAAATCATGACTCATACTAATACAGAATGAACACATCTTAAAGACTTTAACTCATTAATTACTGAGAGAACCAGTAAAATATAAAAACTGTTTCCAAGGAGAATCCAAAGAACAAACACATATGTAGATAACCAGGAATGCATAAATGAATTACTAAGAGATGGCCTCTTTCACTGAATGAAATGAATTGCATCTTTAATGGAAAATGTATTTACATGTTTATAAGCTGGAATAATTTGCAATTATAGACAATGAAAGGTGCAGGCCATATAGAATCAGATAACCCAGTAAAGTCTAAGCCTTGCTTTCCACAGAAAAGATATGTATTCAATTCCTAGGTCTGAGAATCACAACACAGAATGGGTTATTTGTTTAATATTTTTTGTAGAGATGGGGTCTCACTATGTTGCCCAGGCTGGTCTCAAACCCCTGGGCTCACGACATCCTCCTACCTCAGCCTCCTAAAGTGCTGGGATTATAGGCATGAGCCACCTTACCTGGACTGGGTGTTTCAAATAACAGAAATTTGTCTCAAAATTTTGGAGGCTAGAAGTCCAAAATCAAGGTGTTGGTAGGGCCTGGCTCGCTCTAGGCTCCAGGGAAGCCTCCTTCCTTGCCTCTTCTGGCTCCTGCTGGTTTCTGGCAATCCTTGGCTTTCAATGGCTTGTAGATGCATCACTGCAATCTCTGCCTCCATAGTCACATGGCATTCTCCCCATGTCCGGATTTCCCACTTATTAGGACATCAGTCATGTTGGATAAAGGCTCATTCTAATGACCTCTTCTTAACTTGATTAAATCTGCAAAGACCCTATTTCCAAATAAGGTCACATTCACAGTACTGAGGGTTAGGACTTCAACATATGTCACTTTGGGGGTGACACAATTTAACCCATAAGAGTGTTGAAGAGGCCGGGTACAGTGGCTCACACCTGTAATCCCAGCACTTTGGGAGACCAAGGCAGGCGGATCACGAGGTCAGGAGATTGAGACCATCCTGGCCAACATGGTGAAACCCCATCTCTACTAAAAATACAAAAAAATTAGCTGGGTGTAGTGGTGCGTACCTGTAATCCCAGCTACTTGGGAGGCTAAGGGACAAGAATCGCTTGAACCCAGGAGGCAGAGGTTGCGGTGAGCTGAGATTGCACCACTGCACTCCAGCCTGGCAACAGAGCGAGACTCTGTCAAAAATAAATAAATAAATAAATAAATAAATAAATAAATAAATAAATAAATAAAAAGAGTGTTAAAGAAAAACTGAGGACAAATTAAATTGAATAGCATTTAACTGAGCAAAGAATGATTCACTAATCATGAGCCCCCCCAAACAAGAATAGGTTCAGAGAGACTCCAGGGCTGCCATATTTATGGATGAAAAATGGAAAACGATGTATGGAAAATGAAAGTGAGGCACAGAAACTGCCTATTGGTTACAGCTCGACGTTTGCCTTCTTTGAGCATAGTTTCAATAGTTGGCCACCTGTGATTGGCTAAAACTCTGCAATTGGCACACAAGTAGGTTACATTCTCTACACATCCAGTTTGGCTAGAGTTTACTATCTATGCAGAACTTAAAATATGTAAGGAGGGAGCCTTAGGGTAAACTAAGCGTAACAACAGATACCCAGTAATCTTTTGGGCCAGTAAAAAATTTTCTACAATTTTCCTGACTTCCCTTGCCCTCTTTTTGATCATAATAATCTCCAAGATTTTTCTTGATGGCAATACACAAAACACCAGTCTCACTAGATATGTGCTAATTATTTACATGGGTGCAACAAGAGTGTTAATTAATCATATAAGCCTCTTTCAGTTTGTTTTGCAAATCCAGAGCCATATAGTATTAGCATCTAAGGCCAGAAAATTAACTTCTGTCTTTAAGTTTCATTGGGAATCAAAGAGTGAATTCATTAATTAATTTATTGATTTATTAGGTCTTGCTGTGTCTGCCAGGTTGGAGTGAAGTGGCATGATCACGGCTCACTGCAGTCTCAACTTCCCAGGCTCAAGCAACGCTCCCACCTCAGCCTCCCAAGTAGCTGGGACTATAGGCACCGCCACACCTGGCTAATTTTTGTATATTTTGTTGAGACAGGGTCTCACTGTGTTGCCTAGGCTGTTCTCAAACTCCTAGGTTCAAACAATCCTTCTGCCTTGGCCACCCAAAGTGCTGGAATTATAGGCATGAGCCACCACACCTGGCTGAACTTTTAAAAAGCTTATATTCCTTCTTTCCCTGAAATTAAAAAGCCAGCCTCCCCCAAATGTTCTACTACATTTCATCAATAGTACATGTAACTTTGAATGAATCCCTTTTTACTTAAGGTTCCAAAGCTTGTTAAGCCTCCTGGTCAGACCTTAGGTGACCTTCCATACCACCACTAAGGCTGAGATCCTAAATAAGGCATAAGGCAGGTAGTGGCTAGCTTTCCTGGGAGAGTTTTGTGAGCATTGCCTTCTTAAGTAAAGTTGTAAAGTTTTCTAAGGGGTCTCAGCTCAGTCTGTGCTCAAGAGTCTACTCTTTGAAATAGCAATAGGAGCCCGGCGTGGTGGCTCATGCCTGTAATCCGAGCACTTTGGGAGGCCAAAGTGGGTGGATCACATGAGATCAGGAGTTTGAGACCAACCTGGTCAACATGGTGAAACCCTGTCTCTACTAAAAAATACAAAAATTAGCCAGGTTTGGTGGTGAGTGCCTGTAGTCCCACCTACTTGAGAGGCTGAGGCAGGAGAATGGTGTGAACCCGGGAGGCAGAGCTTGCAGTGAGCCGAGATCACACCACTGAATTCCAGCTTGGGCGACAGAGCGAGATAACGTCTCAAAAAAATAAAAATAAAAATAAGTGAAATAGCAGTAGGTTAAAACACCTGGTACAGTTCTTTTCCACAGACTTTGAGTCTATCCTTTCTTAAGAGACATGGACTCTAGCCTATAGCGTATAGCTGACCCTTCAGATAATCATCAAAACAAAAGAAAACCTATTTGTAAATGGCAGATTCTTAATGGCTATGGTGAACTTATTACTTTACCAATAAAGTCAGAATGGAGGAGAGTAGAATTCTCTATTGAAATATAGTATATAATTGTTTCACGAGAGTTTTTATCAG